>NC_139241.1:56481484-57081484 GCF_977018435.1 Lepisma saccharinum | reverse complement strand
GGATACGTGCTATTATCAATAACAGGGTTACGGAACATTCTCCGTCTTGCCTCGATAATTATTTCTCACCTTAAATTATTGTCACATTATTTTATTTCACACCACAAGAAACCAAAAACCTCCTTTTATCTAGTGTAAACCTAAAACTTTCGGGGGGGGCTCGAGCCCCCTAAGCCCCCCCTCTGGATACGTGCCTGAAGAGTTGCTCTACGCACTGGGTTATTTTTTTTAAGAACTCATTAACGAGCGGTCTTAGGTCCAAATTATCAAGCAAAGTTTGATGTATGTGGAGTACCGCTAAGCTGCTTAGTCTCTTCTGCCTCATTGTAGATCTCAAATATGCCTTTGTCGGCTAATAGCACTGAATGACCTTTCGGCTGTGGCTGTCGTCACTGGCACAGTGCGGAGGATCATCATGAATTTGGAACAGAAACTTCCTTATGTCACGCATGGTAGTTAGAACCACTTTCTTCTGTTTGGCGATATCACCAAGCATGGGCAGGTGTAAGGAGAGCCTATCGGCATCCAAATCTTGGCGAAAGAATTCTCGCGTTTGCTCAAAGTTTGTTGTGCAACTGTTCACAGCTGAGATGCATTCTTTCTCTACGGCTGTTACTTTTTGTAGTCCTGTCCTTGTTTAACACATGATTTTGCTGTGTCACACACGTCAGTGTATATTGATTTATAATACTATTTTGGAGTGTAGAACTTGTGATGTTTGGCAGCATCAGGATTTTCAAGTCTCTTAGGGATGTGACGTTGCCGACGAAATTCTGGCTCATCAACGAGGGTGGGTTTGCCCTCTGTGCATTTCAGCCAGAACTGCTAAAAACACATTTGCTTTTCTTGAAAGATGTCAGTCAAGTTTTGATTCCACTTCTGTAGCACCAATGCGTGGAGACTGAATCTTACAGTTTACCTCTTCTATTGGACCCATCACATGGCAGTACAATAGACCTAGTGGCCGGGTACTGAATAATCATTTGAGGCTCGAATCATCATTTGAGGCTCGTCGTAGCCTTTTATGATGTATATTTTGAGGGCAGAGTTGGCAACACTGTGGGCCCACTGTAGCCTTTTATGAGGGGGGTCTATTGCCCTCTGTTTACATCTGGTAACACTGCCGTAGATTTTTTGACAGTGTTGTTAACCTACTGGGTTTTTTTTTTTTACTGAGGCTCGAATCATCATTTGAGGCTCGTCGTAGCCTTTTATGATGTATATTTTGAGGGGCAGTGTTGGCGACACTGTGGGTTTTTACTGTAGCCTTTTATGAGGGGGGTCTATTGCTCTCTGTTTACATCTGGTAACACTACCGTAGATTTTTTGACAGTGTTGTTAACCTACTGGGTTTTTTTCACTGTAAATTTTCATCAAAGGGTCTGAGGGGTCCATGTATTTTTTATGTCTGGCAATACTGTTGGGGGCCTAGTGTTGGCGACACTGTGGGTTTTTACTGTAGCCTTTTATGAGGGGGGGGGTCTATTGCTCTCTGTTTACATCTGGCAACACTACCGTAGATTTTTTGACAGTGTTGTTAACCTACTGGGTTTTTTTTCACTGTAAATTTTCATCAAAGGGCCTGAGGGGTCCATGTATTTTTTATGTCTGGCAATACTGTTGGGGGCCTAGTGTTGGCGACACTGTGGGTTTTTACTGTAGCTTTTTATGAGGGGGGGGTCTATTGTCCTCTTTTTATATTTGGCAACTCTATTGGATGTTCCTTTTTTGAGGCTTGGGTTTTACCAACCCATCCGAAGAAAATTCCACTATATGATCTTTTACTGGCTAAGCTAACCTACAAATAGAAATTGGCAACACCGACGAGCATCAAATGATGATTTCGAGCCTCAAATAATGATTTCGAGCATCAAATGATGATTCGAGCCTCAAATAATAATTCAAGACTCGTCGGTGTTGCCAACCCACTCTACAAAATTTCCACTATATGATATTTTGAAGCCTTTCACGGTGTATGTTAACCTCACAAGCAGTGTTGCCAACTCGGGGCGAGGCGTAGCCTTTTATGGTGTATGTTAACCCTACCAGCAGTGTTTCCAACTCGTCGTAGCTTTTCACGGTGTATAATTTTTACACGCGCGCGCGTGTATTGTGACGAATGCACTCTCTCATCCTTGAAGGATGAATGCATCTTATCGTAATTTTCCAACTGTGGGACCAAATGTTTATATATCGTGACTTTTGTAAATCTCTTTCGGGAACAATGTGTCGCACACACACACGCACGCGCACGTGCCTGTATTGTGACGCAAGCAAACAAAAAAAAAAAACTTTGCGTGTCATTACAAAAAAAAAACTTTGACCGTATTCTTAAATAACTAACAAGGACAATGAATCTTTTTGGCTTCCGCAAACAGATCAACATGGAGACTGCACCGCCAAATTTCAATAACCTCTTACCTTCCGTATTATCTAAACTCAATGGTTTACTGATTGTTCATCTCAACAGCATTTGGACGAAACTGAATGACGATGTGGGCAAGATGTTTTATGTTTTTAATAACAATTTACATTTCTACGAAATTCCGATCGACGGGAAACTTCAAATCACCGTGAATCCGGAAAACGCAGGCGAAATCAAAATTTCTACCGGCAAGAATATTTTTCGAATCAAGCACGACAAGATGCTTTCTAACATTACGTACGATGTTTCTGCAGGAGATTATCTTTACATGGAACTTCTCGGAGATTACGACAAACTCATTCCTCTTTTTGTAGAATTACGAATCGTCTATCCTATTATAAATAACCGTTAACCAAAAATGCCTAACGACATTTTCGGCAACACCAAGCGTGTAGACCACGCAGAAGAGATTCTCATGTTGGACATTCGAGTTAAGAAGTTGAGGACCGATTTGATTGCTTTGCAGGAGACCTTAAACAAAAGTTTAGAGTCGGAAATCGCTACGCTCCAAACGCAATGTCTCGACCCCATTCTGAAAATCGATTCCGAACTGAAAACGCTCATAAAAAATTATGTCGACGTACCTTCTTACGACAGCGTTCAAAATATACAGTTGAGCGTGGATTCGCTTCAAAATGATTTGGCCAAATTACAGCAATTTCAATCGAAAAATGAAGATTTGGAAAAACTGAAACTCGAAATCGAAGAACGAACTTCCGCAATAGAAAAGAATTTCTCTGAACTTCAAACCGTCGTGAACGATATAGACGCAGAACGCTTGCATGTCGTCGTTTCCAAATTACAAGAAGAATTCACCGGCACGTTGGAAGAAATCAAATCCAAGTTGCAGACTTTGGAAGATACAATGACGAACCTACCATCGTCGGACGAACTGCAGGTCATCGGTAAAAGCGTCGCGAACATAAAAATTCAATTGGAGGCCTATCAAGATTTCGAACACATTCAAACCACCATCGCCACGCTTCAGGCGTCCTTGGAATTGATCAACGAAGAAATTAAAAATATTCACGCTGAAGCAAGAGCGTTGACGAGCATTCAAGACACGTTGGGCACGGTTCAGCAGAAGATCGAATATTTAGAAAATTTAAACGTCGAAACGAATCTCGCTCATTTTCATCACGTACTCGACAACATACAGGGTGACTTGGAATCGTTACGGACGAGCGTGCCTTCGAGCGAAGATTTGGAAAAATTGAAAACGGCGGTGACGGCACTATCCGATTCGAACGACATCAAAAGTTCATTGAGCGATCTCGAGAGTAGGGTGGCCAATCTCCCCACCTCCAAAGAATTGCACGCTTTGAAAAGAAACATATCTCGAATGCTGAAACGACTAGAAACGGAAACGGCGAACGTGGAACAGATTCGAGACGAAATTAGTTCGCTGGTGTCGACGCTGCCCACTTCGCAGAGCGTCGCCGACCTTCACACGCAGTTTACAGAGATGCGAAGGATCGTGAACGATCTTACCGAGAAGAGCTCGAAATTGAATCAAGTCGAGAACCTTCAGAACATTGTCGTCAACATCAGAGATCAAGTTGGAGTGCTGGAATCCACGCAGGAATCGACGCTGGCCTCTTTCGGTGCCAAGTTGCAAGAACTCAACGAAAACTACAAGCAGTTGAACGTGGAAGTGAAAATCAAACCGTCGTTTTCTGCCGTAACGAATACCATAATCGAGCATTTGCTGCCCATCGAAAATAAACTCGGACAAGTTCACAGTAATCTGCTCGGCGTCGACACTAAATTCGCTAAACTGCATTCTCTGCAAGCCATCGAAATCAACAGCGTACCCAATCAACAGAGAATCTCCACGTTCGTCGAAGGTAACAAACTGTACATGTTGCATCCTTATCATCCGTACTACAAGTTTCTCCTCGATGGCACGATTCAGATAAACGATTTTTCGTACTGGTCTCACGGTAGAAAAGCTAGCGTTCCCACCATGACTTTGATATCGAATCGTGGTGTCCAGAAAGCAGGAAATATTCCTCTGGCACGTTGGAACGAAACGCGCAACATATATGAAATACACGAAGACGAAGATCTTACCGTTTTCGACGTGAGTGCCGGCGATAAGCTGATCATTCAAAACACGAGCGAAGTGCCACCCTCTTTGAATCCCATCACGCTTGTGCTTCTCTTGAAACGTAATCTCTAAAAAAAAATGTCTAGGCAAGCCATCGTCGAAGAATTGCATAAACCTGCACGCCGTAACTACGAACGTTTGGCTGTGGTAACCAAGGGCATCGACGACCTCTGGCAAAGTGACCTCGTGGAGATGAGTAGCGGCAATTTGAAAAACGTACATAAATTGAACAAGGGCAACAAGTACCTCCTCACCGTCATAGACACATTTTCGAAATTCGCATGGGCTCTACCTTTGAAGGCGAAAACGGGAACATGCGTCACGGAAGCATTCAAATTAATTTTTCGCGAAAGCGGCGGCAGACAACTACGGTTTCTGCAAACGGACAACGGTAAAGAATTTTACAACGCCGTATTCCAAAAGTTTATTCAAAAACACAAGATTCAAATTTATTCGACCTTCAGTCACATCAAAGCCAGCATCGTGGAAAGATTCAATCGAACCTTGAAAACACACATGTGGAAACGATTCACGCTTCGGGGAAATTACAAATGGGTCGACATCCTGCCGGAACTCGTCGACACCTATAATGATACGGTACACAGAACGATAGGCATGAAGCCAGCTGACGTTACGAAATCTGACGAGCAGCGTTTAATTTCTACAGTTTACTGTCCAAAGTACACACCCACGACAAAAAAACTAAATACAAAATTGGAGACCGGGTGAGGATCAGCAAATTCAAACGCACCTTCGAGAAGGGATTCACAAAAAATTGGAGCACGGAACTCTTTACGGTGGTTCGAGTTCTACCCGGAAACCGACACACGTATATAATAAAAGATAGTAGCGGCGAGATTTTGAAAGGAAGATTTTACGAAGAGGAACTCTCTAAAACAAAACACCCCGACACGTACCTCATCGAGAAAGTATTGCGTAGGAAAGGTGACAAACTGTTTGTCAAATGGCTGGGACTTCCGGAAAAGAGTTGGATCGACGCGAGCGAAGTGATCTTGTGAGTACGTGGAACGTGGTGAAGCGTCTACCGGATCCGGAAAGTCAAACGAGAAAAAAAAAGAACGCCAAGTTGCTTCCCGACAGCATCCGCTGTCTGATCGTAGGTCCTTCGGGGTGTGGGAAAACAACACTGCTCGTGGACAATTTTCTCCTCGCACCGAATTGGTTAGATTGGAAGAACAGGCACCTGTACGTGTTCTCGAAAAGTTTGGAGCAATCCAAATACCAGCAACTGATGAAAGTGTACGATGGTCTGGACATTGCAACGTTCGCTTCGGAAATAAAACCACTCGACGATTGTCGCGAAAATTCAGTCGTTGTGTTCGACAACGCCATCCTGGAAAATCAAAATGAAATTCGCAACTTTTTTACGCAAGGTCGTCACAAAGAAATGGATTGCTTTTACCTAGCTCAAACGTTTTCCAAAATTCCAAAACAGTTACTACGCGACAACGCTAATTTCATATGTTTGTTTCGTCAAGATCACACCAACCTCAAGCACGCGTACGATGACTACGTAGGCGGAGACATGAACTACAATCAATTTTCGGAACGCTGCTCTTCTTGCTGGAACGGTGACGATTTCGGATTCGCGACGATCGACATGACGAGGAAACCCAACGACGGAAAATACAGAAACAAAATCAACGACTTCCTAAACGTTGCAACGTTGTGAGAAACGACGTGTATAAATAACGTCATGACGAAACGAAAAATCGAAGACGAAAATCTCAAGCTTCGCGATTACCTCGCGAAACGCTTCAAAGGTTGGAAATCCGAGAATCGCGGATTCTACGAAGAGAAGAAACGTCAGGATCAACCCGTGATCGATGCCATCAGCAGTCTAGGTAAAGAAATTAAAAGTGTCACGGAACAAAATAAAAATTTGATCAACGAACTCGTACCGCTCGCAGCTAAAAGTTACGCCGTACCCACACCCATTTCGAGCATTCCTTCGACGCCGTTCGAACTGAAGGATGCACCGGCACGACGTCGAGCCATAGGCAGCACGTCTTCGGATAAAATCGAGTTGGGACCTTTGGCACGAGACTACCTGAGCACGGGGAAATTCGACAAGGATGAAGTGTTCGGATTGTATCCCAGCATGGAAACCAGCGAAGGCGGCGGTGTGGTGTGGAAGATTGGGAAATCGAAGGTGACCTTCGAAGGCAACGACATTAAAGTCAATTTAGGCGACAAGGATAGTTGGAACAGGTATCCGGGTACGGTGGGACTGTGGGAACTCGTCGCCAAAAAGCAGCCGAAAGATTACACCGACGAAGATTACCAAAGTTACAAGGAAATTCTGATCATGACGGATGCCTTGTACCAGAACAACGACGCCTCGCAGAATAGGGTGAAATCGAGCAGCGGCGAGAAGTACAGGAATCTCATCAAACCGATTTGGAACCAGGTCAAAACAGGCAGCGGCGTCAAACGCTACAACACGTTACCCAAAGAATTCGTTTGGGTGGACGACGTGAGGAAGCTCGTGGACCGATTGTTGGTGATAGCCGGCGAAGAGAATGCAGGCAACCGTAATTTCTACAACGAGAAGGTTGGCATCGTGGACATGATCAGCACGAAACTTTCCAACTTCATCGTGAACGACGACAAGGGCATAGGTTACCTGATCAAAATCATCAACACGCTGCCTCCGAAATTTTGGAACGTGGCCGAAGGAAAGGGACTCGTGAACGACATCATCAACAAGTTACCTTTCGAGATGCATCTACCTGGCTACCAGTACTGCGGACCGGGTACCAAACTCGAGAAAAGATTGGAGAGAGGAGACAAGGGTGTGAATCCGTTGGACGCGGCATGCAAAGATCACGACATCGCCTACAACACCACGCAGACGGATCTGGACGCACGTCACGAAGCAGACAAAAAATTGGAACATGCAGCTTTCGAAAGGTTTGTGAGCAGAGACGCATCGCTGGGTGAACGGGTCGCCGCACTGGGTACCACCATCGCCATGAACACAAAACAAAAATTTGGGTGGGGTATATAAATAACATACCGTAAAAAAACTACACAAGAAAAAATCTCAGAATATATATATAAATAACATACCGTGAAAATAACACATAAAGCATTAACATGAAGCCCAAGGGTGTCGTGTACCAGATACCGTATTCGAATCTAAAAAATCTAGGTGCCCTCGATGGGTTACTCACCAAGAAACAACGTGAGAAGAAACGTTCTTGCTTGTCGAAAGGACACGGAATGAAATTGCTGCTCAGCACACCTTAATTGAAAAGATTGCAGCGTTCGCGGAAACAGCAAAAGATCGGAGGTTTCATATTCAGCATCCCGGCCATCCTAGCAGCATTGGGGGCTGTTGGAAGTTTGGCTGGCGGAAGTGCCGCCATCGCGAAAACCGTCATCGACTCGAAGAAGAACAAGGCGGAATTGGAAGAACAGAAAGGTCACAACCTGGCCATGGAGAAGAAAGGGGGGAAGGGCGTGATGAAGAAGTTTAAAAAAAGAAACAACAGCACTCACCAACCGAGACATTGAATCTCTGATCAGACCGTTACGAATCAAACACTTCAGAGGAGTTTTCATGTCCGACTCGTTACCTTCAAGCGTTAAAAGAAGAGAATGCGGAGTAGTCAACTTGGACGGTCAAGAAAATCCAGGCACGCATTGGATATATTACCACAAAAATGATGATAAAGCATTCGTTTTCGATTCTTTCGGAGGTGTTCCACCTACAAATTTAATTTATTATCTGAAAACGAACAAAACCTCTATATACTACAACGACGAACGCATTCAAAATTTCGGAGACGTGAACTGCGGTCATCTCTGCCTCTCCGTGCTCGCGTTTCTCTCTAAAATAAATAACCCTACGATCGAGGATTTCCAGAAAGCATTGTGGAACCTCAAACAGCATCACTAGGATGGGCGTGTTCCATCTCACGAGCGAATCTTCAATCTTGAAACTCACGCTGCACGACGACATCGTCTATCCTAAATCCGTGGCTCTGCGTGCATTCTACAGCATGTACCTCATACCTAACGTCACGCAGCACAACAACAAAATTAGCGTCGGAAGCGAACACATCGTCGTCACGCCAGGACAATACAATCTTTCCATTTTGCAAGCTCAATTACCCAAAGGCACATACCTTTCTCAAAATTCGGTCACGCACAGAGTGGAAATCCTATCCGCGACGGAGACCGTGGACCTGGGCACCATGGGAGAACTTTTAGGTTTCGAAAACAACCACCCAAAACTCGAAGCTGGCATCAAGCACGTAGCAACCAACATTCCTAAATTCTTGGCCATAGAAACTCTGAACGTACACTGCAACGTGGCGGAAGGCATGATCACGAAATCTTCGGACGGATTATTAGGAAGTCACAAGCAGACGGGAATCATAGCCACTTTCAAACCAAGTTCCGAGTTCACGGAACCGATCATCTACACGCCCTCTTCGCCGATCTATTTTCCAGTATGTCGCAACCGCATAGACGACATAGAGTTGGTGGTGACGAACGAGAAAGGAGACGTGGTGGATTTCGCAGGTGCCACTACGACGGCCATCGTGGAGATCAACGTATAATAAATAACCATACATGTAAAATGGAGCAAATCGAAAGTTACGAATTGCAATCTTTCCCTCCCAACCGTCGCACGTTCGCCAATCTGAACGAAGCGAACAGGGAGATCGAATACGATGTGGACGTAGGCGACGGGTTCATTCATCCTCACAGAGCGGACCTCTACCTTCAATTCGACGTGGTGAAGAAGGAAAGCGGAGACGCGTTTCCTGCAGCAGCAAACTTGATACTCGTGGACAACTTCGTGCCTCACCTGTTCTCGCAGGTGGAGGTGAGGAAACACAACACCGTCATCGACAGAATAGATTATCCAGGCATCACGTCGACGGCAGTGGGAACGTTGAAATTATCCAAAACGGACGCAGCGTACTACCAGGCCGGGGGATTCGAAGCCGGGACCAAAATATCGACGAGAAGTCACACGGTGCTCTTTCCCATGCGTCTGCTGCCTGGTTTCTTCTCGGACTACAAGGAGATCATGTGGAAGGGGGGACTGAGGATCACGTTTCGAAGAGCGGCCAACGACAACGACGCACTGATGCGATACGCTACTTTGGGTCCGGACGGCACCACGCCGATAGCCAACACTTTACCCGAAGCAGCGAAATGCGTCATCCGGAGCATGGAATTGAGAATGCCGGTGGTGGAATACGAAACGAACTACGCCCTCAAGTACAAAGCGGAGATCTTGAAAAGTCCGCAGGTGCCGATTCACTTTCACGGTTACCAGTGCGTGCAGAAGATGGCGTCGGGAAGTCACATGGAATTCGACGTGACGACACAGTTCAACAACATACAGTTCGACATGCCAGATTTCGTCGTAGTGCTTTTTCAGACCGGACGCGATAACGATCAGGAAAAAGATTCCAGCAAGTTCGACGACTGCAAGATCAAGAACGTTTATCTGAAGAACGGTAGAAACGAAGTGTTCCCGCGCGAGAATTACAACCTCGACATGACCAAAGACGATTACCTCAAACTTTACGAAGCTTACACGGCTTACAAACGCGTGACCGAGGGAAGCGTGGACGTGTACTACGCGCCCAGCGAATTCAAAGCACGGAGACCCATGACCGTCATCAACACCACGAAAAGAAAGCAAGTGGTGGTCAACGATCGTACCAACATCAAGATTGTATGCGAGTTCCACGATGCCTTGCCTGCAGATACTCTGTGCAGTGTCATTCTTATTGCAGAGAAAACATTTGTGTATGACGTCAAGAATGAAAGAGTGACTGAACAGTTTTAAATAAATAAAAAAAAAATAGCACACAATAAGAAATGTGGAATTTTATATATATAAGTACAAATTGTAATTAGTAGTTTCCAGAAGTTTAATTTTGCTGTGCCATGCATGCATGTAATCGAGGAAGTGGAAGTAAATTAAAATTGTTTTTTTTTTTCGCATTGCCTATTACTTTTTGTTACACTCTGGGCAGGCCTTACTAGTTTGGAGGCGATAGTGGCCCCACGGAAGTGTATGGACCCCACATTCAAGAATACACCTCTTGTCGTCGTGTGCATCCAGAGCAACTTTCCTGACAATATTAGTTGTAAGCACATGATCGACGCTTTGGATACGATGCTCTTTTTGTAGAATGGGCGATTTTGTTCTGAGGCACTCGAGGTAATCCTCAAACTTGAGGTGCTCCCGAACCACTTGCCTACTTACACCCTTTGCCTTTTTTGTTACAGAACCCTCAGCCCGGATCGCATAGGCTTTGGCACGAAGTCCAGCAAACTCCACAATCACATCCCCGTCTTTCTCGTCCTTGAGTTTGCCGGGTATTTTTTTGTTCCGGGGCAGAATTCCATACCGGTTTAGCTGGGGATAGCCCGATGTGTCGAAGAGCTTGACAAGAGCTGGAACTTTGGCTATATCACCATACGCATCGGCCGTGCGAACATGGTACACCAAGCTGTCTGTGTCTGTGTAGAGGAGCGAGATATTGTGGTTGTAGTGTGCACGTAGTATGCCGTAATATGTCTCGAACATGCACAACTTGCTCAGATCCAAAACTGCAGCTCCCACATAGATGGGCTTGTTGAGTAGCACCTTGCCCCGGTTCATGTGAATCAGAGACATCTGTTCGTTGTAAATTGTTCGAGACCTGAACAGCGGGCTTGCAACAAGTCGACGACACTGTGTTTTCTTCGTCACCAACCTCACATCAACGCGATTTCGCACATTCTCCATGGTCTTCCCAAATACCGCATTGTTCATTAATTTGAAAAAATCGCGATCAAGTTCCGAAGTGGCATCAGTGCGATGGTTGGTGTTCAGTTCGATGTACGGCTTCAACCATGGAGACTGCCTGAACAAGAGCACGTGGTAAACTGCTTTGACCGAGACCCCTTGCTGCATTAACCACTGGAGGTTCCGGTAGTGTAGCACATAACGCTTTTTGGGCTCCAAGTCCATGACGAGCTTCGGTTGATCCGAGCCAGGTGGACACTTGAATTCCGGAGCAGGCGAAAGGTCACAGAATGTATCCTGCAGCTTCTCGGGGAAGTCAAGGTCCACCTCGGCAAAAAACCCAAACTCGTCGCACTCTTTTTCGATGTCGTGGTATAAAGGATCAACCCACTTAAACTGTCCTGTTGGGAGTGGCTGCATCATGGAGTGCCCGTAAAGATTATTCACATCAGTGTACATGATGTAGCTTGATGGTTGGGAGGGGTCGTAACCAGTGGCCATGTGGTGATTGTTGGCGTGTGCGAAGCGTTGCGACACTTGGACCATGCCGCCCCGGATAGCTCTCTCGATGAAAAGCATGATATTATTATCGGAGATAAGTGAAAGTTTAACTTTAGTCAGCAGGAGCATGGCCGACCATGCCAGTCCAGGAAGGCTGTAAAAATATACAGGGTCCAGGTTGTAAATGTTTATCGCAGTTGCCCGAAACGCCTGGAACACATCGGCAAGAAGCGTCACATCAAGCTTCAGGTATGCATCGTGGTAATCACCGAAAGTTCGGCAACCCAACTCGACCCACATAGACTGAGCATGCTTGTACTCCTCGTCGGTAATACCAGAACCTCTCAGCTGGCTGTAGAACTTATCCCGGGGAGGCAGCAACTCTTCTTCGAACTTGGAAGGGTCTGTGACGTATTCGTAGGGGTAGACCCCTTTACGTCTGATGAGTGCGACATCTAAGTTCGGGAAACTTGATGTGGTAATGGCTAGTTGGTCGTCTCTGAGCTTCCCAGCAAGAGCATCGAGGCTTGCCTGGAGGAACCTCAGAGAGTCGAGGAACCGAAGCTCGATGCTGCTGCTTGAGTCGGGGATCGGCACCCACTTGCTGATGCTAATATAACGCTCCTCGTTTTGTGCCAGGACATTGATTCTCGCATTGTCGTACCCTAGATGTGTGACCAAGTGATGGAAATCATATCCCGAGCCATTGTGAAAAAAGACCGGTATGAAGCGCGGGTCCCTGGCTCTCAAGTTACATCTGTTGCACCACGGGCCAATGTAGCTTCCGGTCCCATAATGGTCATGGTGGTGGACCTTTTTGTTATCGTCAGTGAAGACCGAGTTGCAAACAGGACAATTTAGAGCTATTTCGTGCTGATGCTTGTTTTTGGGAGACAGAGGCAGCATGGGCTTGGGGGCCAACAGTACCTTCCCTATCTTGATGGCTTCCTGTTGCATTCTCTCCAGGAAGTGTTTGACCGGGTCGGGACCGCGATACACATAGGGCTCGGAGGCAATATGTTGGTCTCGCCACACCACAACATAGGAGTAACTCGAGGCCTCGTGGATTTGGAAAGGAATGGTAGAGGATGTTTCGGGGTTGGGCTCGCAGTTAGACAGAGGTTGAAGAAAGGCCTCGAAGTCTGCTACAATATAGGCAGGATGCTTCACCATAGCACTGTGCATGCGAAAGCACTCTACTGCACCAGGTTCGGGCAGGATAGTTCGTGCAGGCTTGTTGGTACCACAGTAGAGCATGTGGCGAGCTAGCTTCTCAGCAGCAATGTTGGGTCCTCTGATGCGCCGGTAATCCTGCTGTTCTCGATTATGAAATGTAAACAAGCACCTGCGACACACCTCGACGTGGGTTTTGTTTTTGCTCCGTTGGCTCAAAACAAGCCGAGAGAGGGAACGGATAAGGGTGTAATGGTGATGGGTCTCGTCCTTGATGAGCAGGAGGTTGATTTCTCGTACCTCGTTGTTGTTGCTCACGTTGCTCACCCGGATGGGGTAGACCTCATGTTTGTTCTCGGTGAGACCGTAAACATTGATGGCTAATTGCAGGCCCAACAAGTCACGAGCACAAACCTCAAACTTGCGAATATGCGAGACTTCTACAGGGTAGGCAATCCCGGCCATTGCATCCTCCAGTTCCGACTCATACTGCTTGTAGTGTGCAACATAGCGTGGACTGTTTTCCCTAGGTATAGGGTGTAATGCTGCCAGCACCGACCAGAGGAAGCATTTGGTGTCTTTGTTCTGAATATTGAGAACAGCTTTTCTTGCTTCAACCTCGGGTGGCAGGGCAATATAGCTAGACCCTGCCAGTGGCAGGGACTTGCTAAGTTTCAGACAAAGTTCGTGGGGGTCGCCACACAGCGAACCGCCCGAGCCTTTAGCCTGATGCTCCTCGTGCTTTGCCACGAACTCCTCGACATACTTGTCGTAGATGCTGTCGAGGTCAGTGATATCTGCTTGATGCAGTGTTTTTGCTTTTGTGGCATGGAAGAATTTATATATTTCATCAGACGGTTTCTTATACTTGCAGCATAGCACAGCATAGAATTTAGTGGAGTATGTAGCCAATGCATCGTTGAGGATGGATATTATCTTAGCTCGCTCGCTCTCCAGAAAACTACGCACATCGCAGAAGCTGTCTGATGTTATGTTAAAGTCTTCTAATAAATGCTCAAACGCAAATCGGTCTGCTTTCTTCGCCAGCTTGACGCGTTTGGCAGGTGGCGATGCATCGAGGGAGGTTACTTCTACCTTTCGCTTGGAAGGTTGCGGTAGAGATGTTCCAGTACTCTTGCAAGTAAGCTGGTGTCGCTTGAAGTTGGCAATAGAAATATTTTTTTCACACTTAGAGCACAGTTTGGTTGCACATATTCGCTTTCCCGGCACACAAGTACGACAGTGTCTTTGAAAATTTTTACTTGACACAGCAATTAAGCACGTAGGGCAATTTTTTTCAGAACGCATAATGCAGAGATTTTTTGGGGGTATGTTATTTAATATCCAATGCTGTGCAATGCAAAATATAATTGTTCACTTTTTTTTAACTATTTTCTATGACCTTACTTGGGTTTTTTTTTTCGCCAAATTATATGCTTCTAGTCTCCTATACAATACAATATACGTACAATATTGTCAACAGTATCATATTTGAGCAGGTCGCTTGTCACCTAAACACTACAGCTCACAGGTTGGCAAAATCTGACATGAAAGCAGATAATACGCTTAAGTCTTATTTATATATAATTTTCACGGGCGTACAATATTGTCAACAGTATCATATTTGAGCAGGTCGCTTGTCACCTAAACACTACAGCTCACAGGTTGGCAAAATCTGACATGAAAGCAGATAATACGCTTAAGTCTTATTTATATATAATTTTCACGGGCGTACAATATTGTCAACAGTATCATATTTGAGCAGGTCGCTTGTCACCTAAACACTACAGCTCACAGGTTGGTAAAATCTGACATGAAAGCAGATAATACGCTTAAGTCTTATTTATATATAATTTTCACGGACGTACAATATTGTTAAGAGCGTCAGTTTCCGTAGAGCTCTCTTTTTCCATCTTCCCTCTATACAGTGAAGCTGTAGAAAACACAATTAGCTAACCTAGCATACAACATACTTTCCTAATTAATATGGATATTGTCACACATTCCTCTTATTTTATACTGTTGTAAATGGAAAAAATTATGTACGGTAAATGTTTTGTACATTATAGAGAAAAATGCAAAATATCCCCCAACTTTAATTCGATCCACCTCTGAATCGAATTTTTTACATATTTTCACGCCGCCATATGTTGTTCTATTTTGCTTCTTTTACTTGCCTTGCTTAATTAACTCTCGCTAATTAGCATTTTTTTGGAAGAAGTCAACTAGAACAACATATGGCGGTATGAGAAATATGCAAATTAAAGAATATTTTAGTAATATAAGGGCCCTAGCAATTAGCTTCGTCGACTAAGAGTACTCTTTTAAACATCTTCAGCTAGATCGTATTACTACGAGAGGACGTTTAAAATGTTTGGGTGTTGAAAAAGTTTGATCCTACTTTTTATTTCTATTGTTTGCTAATAGATGGCGCTAATAGTACCCCCTCCCCTCCCCCTCCTCTGCTGTATGACAAATAGCACAAACATAAAAATCAAGATTTTGGAGAGCAAAACATAAAATTTGCATGCATCTGATGTCGAACTAGGAACTTTTATCTTTCGGGGAGTCAACATTATTTTTTTACTCAGTCGTCATATAACATAAACACACGCAAATATTCACATGTGCTTTTTATTATTTCGTGTTCGGTAAGTACAAGTATATTCTTACATAAATTATTGTTTAATTTAATAAATTGTAAACTCGGAGCCTGCTATACTAACATTTCTTCTGTCTATTGAAAGCGAATGTTGCGTGCATACGGAAATAACACAGAAAAAAAAAAGCGGATGGAAGCAATTTAAAATCAGTGGAGCAAGGTTAGTATTACGAGAGCGTAAAAACATGTGCTTTCATTCAACTTCGAAAAATAAGAATAAATGTGTGCATACAGAACACATATGCTTTCTTTTCACAGTTGTAAAATCATATAAATTGTACATGAAGTAAGTTACGGGAAGGCTCTCTCTTTTATGTCTGTGTATATGTTGTACAATTAGGTACAAGTATTGTACAATTAGGTACAAATTGTTGTACAATTATTTTCCCCAGTTGTCCAGTTGGAGTTGGGGGCATAACACTGGTACTATTTGTAATCACAGTGCTTACTCATGTATTTTGTTTAATATTTTATTTCAAATTTACTGTCAGAAACTAGTGTTGCCAGTTCCTGGATGTAGGTTTACCTACTCTGTTGGTTGTCACTGTCAAGCTTCCAGTATTCGTACAGCATAAAAAGCTATAACCCCCCCCCCTCTCAAAATATATACATTGTATACGCCAAGATGCCCAATAGCCTAGCAACACAGCATGAAAAAACATGCCAAGAGGACCCAGTGGGTTTATAAGTCAGTGCTGCCAACTCCTATTTGTAGGTTAGCTTAACCTGTGAAAAATCATATAGTAGAATTTTTGTAGAGTGGGTAGGCAACACCGACGAGCCTCAAATGATAATTCAAGGCTCGTCGGTGTTGCCAATTTCTATTTGTAGGTTAGCTTAGCCAGTAAAAAATCATATAGTGGAATTTTCTTCGGATGGGTTGGTAAAACCCAAGCCTCAAAAAAGGAACATCCAATAGAGTTGTCAAATATAAAAAGAGGACAATAAACCCCCCCTCATAAAAAGCTACAGTAAAAACCCACAGTGTCGCCAACACTAGGCCCCCAACAGTATTGCCAGACATAAAAAATACATGGACCCCTCAGGCCCTTTGATGAAAATTTACAGTGAAAAAAAAACCAGTAGGTTAACAACACTGTCAAAAAATCTACGGTAGTGTTGCCAGATGTAAACAGAGAGCAATAGACCCCCCCTCATAAAAGGCTACAGTAAAAACCCACAGTGTCGCCAACACTAGGCCCCCAACAGTATTGCCAGACATAAAAAATACATGGACCCCTCAGACCCTTTGATGAAAATTTACAGTGAAAAAAACCCAGTAGGTTAACAACACTGTCAAAAAATCTACGGTAGTGTTACCAGATGTAAACAGAGAGCAATAGACCCCCCTCATAAAAGGCTACAGTAAAAACCCACAGTGTCGCCAACACTGCCCCTCAAAATATACATCATAAAAGGCTACGACGAGCCTCAAATGATGATTCGAGCCTCAGTAAAAAAAAAAAAACCAGTAGGTTAACAACACTGTCAAAAAATCTACGGCAGTGTTACCAGATGTAAACAGAGGGCAATAGACCCCCCTCATAAAAGGCTACAGTGGGCCCACAGTGTTGCCAACTCTGCCCTCAAAATATACATCATAAAAGGCTACGACGAGCCTCAAATGATGATTCGAGCCTCAAATGATTATTCAGTACCCGGCCACTAGGTCTACTCAGTACAGGGAGAGAAAGAAAAATGTCTTGAAGTGAAGCATTGTCTCCAGGTATCCAGCACATTTTAATGCTGCGTCAGTAGAATCTTCTTCAGAAAATTTATCAAGAAAATTGAGAAGGTTTTCATAGTTCCTTAAGATCTGTTGCATACTGGAGGCTCTCAACTCCACCGACGAGGGCAAAGTGGTCGCAGTCCAGTATGGCCAGCCTTCTCATTCACATCAATAATATTCCTAAATATTTGCATTCTTTTAGGGGATTCCCAAACAGTCTTTAACATGTCGTTGCCAAGGGTCCCGGGTTCGAATCCCGGTCGGGCTTGGTTGTTTGTGAATGTCCATTCATCAATTTCATCATTTCATCACTCATCCCCATCTTCGTAAATTAGCCAAGAGGCACAAAACGCGAAGTAAAATAAACTAAATCAATCAATCAATCAATTTAACATGTCGTTGGCTAAATTCATTATGTCTGTGATTAATATACTTATGTATAATAGTAAATAATAATTATATACTTAGTATATAGTAATAAGTCATGTGTTTTGCTGTCTTCGGTCATAGCCCCCCAAAATGGATGGTTTAGCGGTCTCAACCCCCCAAACACATTTCAAATGTGTATTTAAAGTTAAGTTCATGTGGCACAATTCAGAGTAAACTTTACAAGAGAAGAAAAATAATACATTAGATCCTCTTAAGCAAAATTATTTGGGGGGCTCTGCCCCCACATCATTAACATTGGGGGGGCTCGAGCCCCCCTAAGTCCCATGGAGTCGGCGCCTATGCACTAGAGGGTGCTCAGGCACCCCTGGCAACCCCCCTTGCGCACGCTACAAGATCAATAATCAAAAAAGAAAAAGCAAGGAAAAAGTGTTATTTTATTTAAGATAGGGTAAAATGGATAAACATGCCCAAGCAAGTTGTCAAAAACGATGGTAAACGATGTATGTGCCAAAAGCGAAAGTGTTGGGAAATCGCAAAAAACTGTTTTTCCACATATCTGGCACTTACAACGTTTACGATTTTCACTCACTCTCAACGTGAAACCTCTTTTGGTACCTGAAATAATATATATTTTTTTTCAATTTATTGTTTGTGAATTTCAGTAACCTCGCTTGGCACTTCCATCGTTCACCAAATCAGCCCGCAGGGACTTTCACAATAGCGACCTCTTTACACGCCATTTTGAACTACTTATAGGGCTACCAGCCACTTTTCACGTTTACCACATTATAATGTTTGGCACATTTGACAGTTTAACGTGGAAAACGGTGTTTGAATTTTTTTGGCACTTACATCGTTTACCAATTTTAGTCTTCAATTGTAGTTTTGTATAAAAACAAAAGTATAGCCTTTATTTATACATCTTGGCATTATTTTTTGTCGATTGTCTGATGTTTTCATGTTGCGCAAGGAAGGTTAAGAGAAACCTGAGTGAAAGAAGCCTATATTTCACAATGCCGATAACATCGAAGCGCGTTAACTCTTGCCCATAGTTGCTTACAGGTGGATACGAGTACAAATGGATGCTAAACGCATTTTCATGCTTGAAATGTTGCTAAATAATGCAAATGTAGAACTTCATAAAGTGTTTTAGTGTTCCTTGTAGATTTCACCTTATTTGGCATATATCCAATAAAGCTCGTCACAAAATCGTAAATTTAGTGTTGTGCTATAATAGTTTAATGCTTTCGATAATATTTTGGCAAAAGGAGTATTTAATGACAAAACCAGTCAATTGTATTTGTTTGCCTTTTTTGTTATTTGCCGTCGCTTTTCTGCACTTTTGATTAATCTAGACGATGAGGATGCTCACAAATAACACCCATGCCCAGGTGGGGACTCGAATCTGGGAACTATTGTGGCAACATCAAAAGTTGACGACTCAACACCACTCCCTTTTTTTAAAAAAGCTCTTTTCATATTTTGTTCTTATTTCTCTAGCTTTCCGTTTCCCATTCTTACTATTCAATTTCCACCAGAACAGACAAATATCCATGCCTTACCCAGGATTCGAACTAGGGCTATTGGATATATGCCAAATATGGTGAAATCTACGAGGAACACTAAAACACTTCATGTAGTTCTGCATTTTGCATTATTTAGCAACATTTTATGCATGAAAATGCGTTTAGCATCGATTTGTATCCACCTGTAATCAATTTTGAGCAAGAGTTGACACGATTCGATGTTATCGGCATTGCCACCAAGATCGACTATTTGGGGGAGGGGGGGCTTCTACAAGGAGCCAAATCCGGGACCGCGTGCACCAAGGGTGAGATTCCTAAAGGCTACGCGGACCACCGATCCAGGGAATAAAATAGTTTACAATTAATATACATAGCGACGGGTATATTAAATGGCGATTTCAGTATTATTTCCCTTACACTTTTTTTTTCCTGTCATCTAAAGTTGGGCCCTACCAGAAAAGAAATTCCTGACTACGCCCCTACTTAAGGCAGCCGAGATAAGTGACTATCTACGTTGGAGTGTGAAGATATTTGCACAACATTCACGAAGCCTTTCTACAATGTAAAAGCATAAATACGGTAAGTGACGCATGTGTGTATCAGTGGCGTATACTGAATCTAAGGTCTGGGCTATATGACTATGTCACGTGGCGCTTGGCTATGGATAGAAATAACGTTGCCAACTCATAGGAAATCAGGTTGCCAACTCATAGGAAATGAGGTTGCCAACTCATAGGAAATGAGGTTGCCAACTCATAGGAAATCAGGTTGCCAACTCATACGAAATCAGGTAGCCAACTCATACGAAATCAGGTAGCCAACTCATATCAAATCAGGTAGCCAACTCATATCAAATCAGGTTGCCAACTCATAGGAAATCAGGTTGCCAACTCATAGGAAATCAGGTTGCCAACTCATAAGAAATCAGGTTGCCAACTCATAGGAAATCAGGTTGCCAACTAATAAGAAATCAGGTTGCCAACTCATAAGAAATCAGGTTGCCAACTCATAGGAAATCAGGTTGCCAACTCACAGGAAATCAGGTTGCCAACTCATAAGAAATCAGGTAGCCAACTCATATCAAATCAGGTTGCCAACTCACAGGAAATCAGGTTGCCAACTCATAAGAAATCAGGTAGCCAACTCATATCAAATCAGGTTGCCAACTCATAGGAAATCAGGTTGCCAACTCATAGGAAATCAGGTTGCCAACTCATAGGAAATCAGGTTGCCAACTCATAGGAAATCAGAGTGCCAACTCATAGGAAATCAGGTAGCCAACTCATATCAAATCAGGTTGCCAACTCATAAGAAATCAGGTTGCCAACTCATAGGAAATCAGGTTGCCAACTCATAAGAAATCAGGTTGCCAACTCATAAGAAATCAGGTAGCCAACTCATATCAAATCAGGTTGCCAACTCACAGGAAATCAGGTTGCCAACTCATAAGAAATCAGGTTGCCAACTCATAAGAAATCAGGTTGCCAACTCCTGAATTACCATCATCATCTCACTGATGTAAATAATTTTATTTGCAATTTCTGATCGATTCTTCTCCCGTATTTTATTCTCTAGACTTCAGGCTTCGCAGATAGCCTATCTAGCCTAGAATATGCGCTCTTGGTGTGTATATAATGATAAATGATTACTTTGTTGCAAAGATGCAGCTATATCAACTTCACCTATTGGCATATGTGTTATCATGACGGTGTTTCTATAGCATGTTGGCACTTTCTAATATGTTTTCCGATAGAGCTATAGGGCCTCCTCGTGTCGTGGTGGTAAGGATCTGTCCTGTAATCAAAAGAACTCGGGTTCGATTCCCAGTGGAGGAATAGGAATAGATTATAGAGAATGTGTTGGAACTTCATACGTCTGAGATTAATCGTTGTTTAATCCTTGTACCAAATTCTGTATATATCTTTTTAAACGAGAAATTCAACACTATAAGCAGCATTTAAATCTACGTGTAAAACTTAATACACTATGCAAAGCGGCCCTCCCCGATGGCGCAGTGGTAGCGTCGACGACTTGTAATAAAGGGGTTCCTGGTTCGATACCCGGCACATAGTAGTTCGGATCCCACTTTAAACTGTAGGTCCAGTCCCGATTAACCTTTCTGTGCATCAAGTGAACTTAAAACACAAACTCAAACTATGCAAAGCTTTTGTTGGATTTGTTTAAGTACAGTCGGCGTTATTCCCGGCCTCCAATAGCATAAGAGCGCGGGAACATTCTAATAGCACGCTCGTCTGATTGGCTGTTTAGAGCGCTAGCTGTGACACGCAGGAAATGCAACACCGCAAGTGACCAATCACGGGGCACTCACGCAACAGTTCAGGTGAAATGGGAGGGATCAAGCTAGGAACTACAACGGCTCTGACATAATTCTGCTGTGAAAAATTCTAAATAGGCTTGATTTGCGTAATGTACGGCATCAGCGATGTTGTTTTGTGTATATTAACAAGTAGATATTTAATTCTGTTTTCAAATAATTTTGGAGTGTTCGTGAAAGTGCCCTTAGGTACATAAACTTGCAACAGGAACTGTGGCAACGAACTTTCATCACTCATCAGCATCTACATGTGACCACAGCAGGAGATAGGGTAAGTATACCACCGATTAGGGCCAGTAATTCGAAATAGCCACGCAAACATTTGTTTCACACACACACCTTCTTGCATTTTGACTCTAAAGAACTTTTTTTTGTCTCTCAGCGGTGTCCAAAGTCGGGAAGGTGTTAAGCCCAATGCTCATCTTTATAGCGACTAAGATTTCAATTTAGCATCCATCACAGTGTGGGCTTTTTCTTATCAGCGGTTCGTAGCTAAGACAGGTTCTTAAGCTATCTCTAAAAGTGATGGTCTTTAATTTTTACGTTCACCCAGCTTGAGACAGGCTATTTTTACGGAGAAACAAAAAATCCTGAAAGATCGAACAGTAAAGTAAGCTCTAAGTAGCACTTATTTCTGTATATAGTATAATGAGGCTTGCAAGTAATAGGAACTTCTCACTTGTTGCTTTTCCTCTGTCATGCAGTATATTCCAGACTTACCGAATTAAAATTTCAACACTGTCTTAATTTATGCACATTGTGGTACTCCATAATAACTCAAGTCTAGCTGGTGAGCCTACCAACAGTGTAGAGCTTGAGCGATTGGTTCTGCGTTGAGATGACGTTATCGCCTCACTTGCTGATTGCAGGATTTGAGAGTTATGAATCGTTCTCAAGCTGCAAATGCATAACAGCCAAAGATGTTAAGAAATAAATCCACTTTTTTTCCGATTTTGAAATTATTATGAAGGCATTGTACTGAGAGGAAACCAGTCTCTACCAGTGGCGGCTCGTGGTGAATCAAAGTGGAGGGGCGATAGCTCACAAATTTGCTCTACTAGTAATGTGAGTTTATATGATGAATTTCGTATAACAGCCAACGTAATAAGAAATTGATATGTTCATGTTTTTCCAAATATCATATTTTACCCGTTTGCACATATTATAATAAATTAATAATTATTTAACAGTAATGCGAAGAAGAAATAGAATTCTAACAGATTTAGTCGTAGCATTTTTTTTACTTAACAGGGGAAAATTCGGAAGAAGGTATATTAATGTTTACACAACTTGGTAAGCACAATGACGAATATTTACGTGCATTGATCGTGAAAATTTCTAGTAAATTTACACATAAAAGTTTCCTTTCCAACTAGACTAATTGATATGCGAAATAGGGCACCAAAATAAATATCTCACTGGAAAGCATCTGTGTTACCAGAAGGTCTACAGTAAAAACTTCATACTTACCAGAAATCTTCTTCAGACATGCTTGTAACTGAAATTCATCCTTCTGTCCTTCAACGCGAAATTTACGAGTGAACTCACGACTTCCCTTCTTGCACACTCGTTCTAGAATCAAATTCGGCTTAGTTTTTTTTTTTATTTTTTTCATTCAGACTTCTGGTAGAAAAGCTTCGCACCAACAATTTCTCCACACTGTTCATCGCGATAAATGAACAACCACAGCACACAACTACCGAAAAAGCTTCACTTTTGCATGGAAAACGAAGAAACAACAAGTGTCAACACTATCGTCTTCCGATCCGGTCGTTTTATTGCTTCGGGTTTGCCAGACAATTTTGCCAAATTTTCAGGAATTTGTAGTTCACAGGTTCCTGTAGCTGCTCTTGGTGAGTTTAGATGACGCGTTTCTAATTTATTTAACATCCGACTTGAAAAGAAATTGGGCAACTTTGTCATATTATCAGGATTTTTTTCAAACGTGCTAATCAAAACATGTACTTAAATCTACATGATGTACTCCACATCATTGTAATACAAATGTACTTTCCACTAAACTCAGACAAAATACAACGCATATATACGATAATTTTGCGTGTAACAAGAATCTATAGCCGACTTCCGTGGCTAGCATACCGCATTACAAAGCCAAGGCTGCTGGGTTCGAATCCCGGCTTGGGTATGTGTGTGTTCTTTGTGAGTGCCCTTCCATCAATTTCATTATATCATCACTCATCCTCATCCTCGGGATTACCGAAAAGTAGCAGAAAGTGACGGTAAATAACAAAAATCAAGCAAGAGTCTGTACTTTTTCAGCTACCGATATTTTCTTCCTAATTGGAAATTGCGTAATTTATTGCTCTACTTTTATGTCATAAGTGAACAGTGGCGTGGCGTGGATTTTTAAAAGTGTTACCGGTTATCAGTAGGACATTTAAGGGAGACTTGGGCGCCTCCCCACCTCATGCCCCCCCCCCAATGTCTTCCAAGTAGTTCATATAATATTAATCTGGTACGTATGCAATTCAATACTAGATTTTGGTAAAGTTATTAATCAGAAAAAAAATGTTGACATAAGGACTAAAGTGAAATCGCAAACATTGGTTGTTGACACAATAATACGTAATTTGATACTTACAGAAACATCGAAGGCTACTTATAGAGCAGATCAATCCGACTTTGAAAATAGTTATATGATGCTGGGATCCCGGGTTCGAAACCTAGCTTGGGCATGGGCGTTTGTGATGTCTATTCATCAATTTAATCATATCATCACTCATCCCCATCTTCGCAAATTAGCCAAAAGTGGCACAAGCGAAGCAAAATCAATCAAATCAAATCAAAAAACTTCTATGATGCTGTCATAAAGAGAAGTTTTTCATTTGAATTTGAATTTTTGGGTGCGTCATGGTCATGGTCCATGTTATCCACATGTGAATTCGACACGTTTTTTTTTTTCACCCGAAAATAGAGTACATGGCCAACAAAAGAGTTTAGACAACTGCACACATCCACATAACCACGGATAGTCGTTATACCACGAAACATGGAAATGTCGGTCATATCCAGCAGACGACTTGGTTTTTAAATCGTTCAAAATAGGCTTTGGCCTCCCTTTCGCCACAATTTCGATTTTTTCTGCAAAATAACGAACCGAAAGATTGCTTCAAAATATCTTCTATCGCACGATTACACACACTGTCCAGATAGGATGAACCCGCCACCTCGGAACTCGGAGCAAGCTTCATAAATTAATTGACAATGCCCGAAAACAACATAAAGACGAAAGACACCAGTCACAAAACTCCCACTGCACAGTCCCTCCCACAAACCGTTGTTTACTTTTGTAACACGTGAAGCACCCTCCTTGCCCCCTCCCCTCTCAGCATCTGCCGTTCCCCAATATTTCCTTCGGAACCTGCAAAAAGTCCCGTTCTACTAATGTTGCCATCTTAGTTCTTTTGAAACCAGATTTGCCCAAATCGCGAAACTTTTCATTTCAAATAAGACGTATGTAGAGTGGATGTAGTCTTCATCTGTTTCCTAACTACTCCCACTCCCATGTTTCGCTAAATCCACTGAAATCTCATTTCTGACACCACTACCATTTCGTATATTTTACGTCCTTTGCTACCTTTAAGGCTTTCGCTTTATAGGATAATCGTGACGATGACGATGCGTGGTGAATTATTGAAATAAAATTATTATTTCTTTGTGTATGTAATTATTAATTTTTATAATTATGTAAGTAAAATAATAACAACGAACATTGAAATAACCATTTCTTGCTGAGGATTCGAACCTGCGACACCTGACACTTCAGAGCGTGCTAAGATAACAATCGGGAAATGATGCTTGTAAGTATTGTTTTCACCCAAAAACAGTTCTACCACCTCAAAAACATTGCTTCAATCCCAAATTATTGCATTCCTGCGACAACGTATGTCAATGTCAATCTGTATTATCAACAATTATCACAAATTCCTGTAACCGAAATAATATTATATGTGTGAAATATAGAATTTTAGGTTGACATTTTTAGAAGGACAGCGGACCCCTTGACCATACCCATCCCTCTCCTCTCCTTCTCGCCCATGATGTCGAAGAAGGACAAAGAGTACTTTCATAATCGCTGATATTTAGTGAAAATACAAAATATCACTTGGTAGTTTGCTTTTGCCCCAGTGTGATTTGATTTTTTTAAATTTTGATTTGGCGATTTAAGTCCACTTCATGAACAGTAATGCTAATCGGGACAGTTTAAAGTTGGATCCGCACCACTTGTGCCTCCACCGGGTATCGAAACCGGAATCCCTTGATTATAAGGCGGCGACGCTACTAACACTGCGCCATCGTTCCCCAGTGTGACTGACACCTTTAGAGTAAGATAGACCCGATTAGGCGACTTAGCTCTTTTCTGTCAATTGAATATGGTAACACTGGTATGTTTCCTGTAAGCATCACCGGCAACTGCGCCGGCTAAACAGCCCGCCTCCTCCTCCCGCCATAACAGTCTTTGCCGCAACGCGAAGTCTTCCTTGCGTGGGCTCAGGGTTCTTCCTCATGTTGCCTGTGGAGGGTACCGGATCAGTCCTCCTCTTCGCTTTTGCCGGTGTCAGAAAAAATGGCAGTTTGCAATGTTTACTTTACGACAATATTACCAGTTTATGTACGTAATAATATTTTAAGACGGGTTCTTCAATTCTTTATATTTTGGTGTTACCTGCGGTAACAGCGGCTACAGCGGCCTCTGTAAGTGAATAAGATTATGGAATACAGAATTATTTTTTTCAACGGTTGGTAATTTTCTATCTTCTGTTAACTTCATTGCTTCTGGCAACTCTTCATTGTTTACCGTTCTCCGGAGAGAAGGCCAGTTTCGCCTAGGGGGTGGGTTTCGGACGACAAACCCTCCGTCCTCCCTTGGATAGATCCCGGGCGTGTTATCCCCCAGTTCCCTCGCCTCTTACCCCTCACAGCCGCGCCTGAGAATGCTCTACGTCTCGTAAAGTGGGAGGATGGCGCCCCGCCAGATTTCTCTCGAAGTTGCATATTCCCCCGCACGGTGGCGTGCAAACTTCGCAATTGTCGCGGAAGAATGAATATAGAACCGACTAACTAACGATCTATAAGCAATGGAATATTTGCAATTCAGACAATCTAAAAGCTAATATATACATGTTAATGTAATGTTTTTTTCACTTGTGGTTACACACGGCAGTGCGGCGTCCGTATCGTCCTTATGAGCGGCCGCCGCTGGTCTCTACCACATCTCAGAATTAGAGATGGGATTGAGACTGTGAAACAGATTAAGAATCGAGAAGGAAACGAGACAGATGACCGTAGATAAGGGACAGGACAGACTGAAACTTATTCCCCGACTGTCTCTTTCGATGGAGCCTTTATGATACTCCTACATCAGGACTGCTTTGGTGTTGAACCTACTCAAACATGAGAGTGGTTACACATTAAACTTCTGTATCGGTTAACGATAACTTAAAGGTAAGAGGAAAACTGAGAGACTCGAGACGAGACCGAGATAACCTTCCTCATTCACGAAACGAGACGAGACTGCGACACAGAGATACTGCCCACACAAGTATGCCAACACGGCAAAAGACGCAAAACAAGTGAAGAACATGGAATGAAGAAAACCTGAAGAAGAGAAGTCACCAAAGAAGAACAGAAGACATTTAAATTATCTTATGACTGCCTAGTTAGGGAGTAATGGCATGTTTATTTTGTCCTCTTTCCTTTCGAATATCACCACGGTGTTCTTCGAAAGAAACGGTCTCCTTGTGCTTTATATACATGCATACACACACACAGTCTTACAATATCATACACGGTAAGAGATTTAATTCTGTACTTTTAAAATGAATCATTGTATCTCTTAGTATTTGTGAAAGGTGCTTACAATTTAGAATTTTAATTTTATCCTGAAAGAGGAATTATTAAGGTTTATCTCTAAACTTAAGTAGATGTTTCCATTCGACTGAGAGCACTATACAATAACTCAATTTACCACTTACGCATTCTACATGGTTTCAGAAATGATAGAACAATCCGTCAATACAGTTAGATATTTCGACTGTTGAATTTTTAGTAACTTCTATTCACCCAGTTCTGGAAATGGAAATTCCTATTCGGGCTTGGAATTATTTTGTACAAATTACTCCCACCAGCGCTTACCCATTCTAAAATAAGCTGGTCCCTGTGGCCGAGTGCTTAGCACATCACGCTGCGACGCCAAGGGTTCCAGGTTCGAATCCGGCTCGGGCTTGGTTGTTTGTGAATGTCCATTCATCAATTTCATCATTTCATCGCTCATCCCCATCTTCGCAAATTAGCCAAGAGGCACAAAACGCGAAGTAAAATAAACTAAATCAATCAATCAACCATTCTAAAATAACACCTCGCGTCATTTGTAAAACTTTCATAGAAACAGAAAATACACTTTTCACACGAGACTGGAGCTGAGAACAAACATGTTTTTATTTTCCTGATTAGGCAGAAAATGAAGCCCGGGCGGAACCCCATTTCTACCTCTGCAAAAAGTAATAAAACAAAAAATAGAATAAGAAAGCAAGTTTGGGTTAGATTAATTGGATGCTTTTTTTTTTTTTTTTTTTTTTTTTTTTTTTTGTCCTCGTTTTCCATTTAGAAGGGTACACCTTCTCTTTGGTAAGTGAATTGTTTCCATAAATGTTTTCCCTTGCAAGGTGATGGTCTAAGTGTTTTCAGTAATGAAGTGGTACATATTTACTTATTCTGAGGGTAGTTCACTTAGATCTTATTTATGCAGTAGTGGGAAAATTACTTCTGTTAGGAAAGTAATAATTTGCTATGGTGCGGCATGTGTTGGATATATCACGTGCCGTAGTTCCGGAGGATGATGGATATTATACAGCTGGTAGTCAGGATGCTGTGGATCTATCAGGAAGGTGTACATGGTTAAGAGATGCTGTAATGGTGTGCAGTGGTATGTGGGAAGGCAGTCGTGTAGAGCATCTTCGTACATTGTGCTAAGAAGTTGTGGATGGTGCGAGTTCATTCGACCAGTTATATATTTGTGACGGATGGCTTCGATGTGGGTTGTGATTTCGGGAAAGGTTATTCGCTCGTACAGTAGTCGTGTAGGACTTGGTAGGACTACTCTGAAGGCCAAACGAAGAGCATGTCTTTCCAGAACTTGTAGTTTGTGATAGAATGAGTCTGGGGCTGATATCCATGCAGTGTGGTCGTAAGTAATTGCTGGTCGAAGGAAAGCCTTGTAGGTATGTAGGACAACCTGGGAGTTGAGTCCCCAGGATGTTCCAATTAGCCGTTTGAGCAAGCTCAGACGATTTGTAGCTTTTTGGACGATGTTGAGCAATTGAGGTTTCCAGGTTAGCTTGGAGTCAAATATGACTCCCAGATATTTTGCAGTGGTGGCAGGCAGAATTGGAGTTCCCCGTATTTTGATGTTTAATAATGTTGGGTTCCTTTGGATCTTCGAGCGACAGCCTGTCTGCAGAAACACCAATGCTTGTGTTTTGAGAGCATTAATTGTGAGACGCCATGTGTCACACCATCTTTGGAAGGAGTTTATAGCTGGTTGGAGAGTTTTGTTTATAGCTTGGATGGTTGAACAACAGGCGAGAAATGCGGTGTCGTCAGCGAATTGGTAGATAGAAACTTGTGGGGGTTTTGGCATATCGGCAACGTATAGTATGTAGAGTAATGGTGATAAAGCAGCACCCTGTGGAACGCCAGAGTAAGGGAAAATGGGGTATGACATCGCTCCATTTACAGTGACATAAGCGACCCTATTTGTTAGAAAGCTGTGTACTAATCTGACATAGCAAAGCGGTAGTTGGAATTTATGGAGCTTGTAGATGAGTCCAGTATGCCATACTTTGTCAAATGCTTTCTCCAGGTCGAATAGTACTAGGCAGGATGGTTTGGATGTGTTGAAATGATTTGTGATGCGAGTCGTTAGTTTTAATAAATTATCAAGGACACTGTGTTGAGGTCTAAAGCCTGCTTGGTGCGACGGAAGTAAACTGTGTGCTTGTAAGTGCATGTGTATGCGTCGAACAATGATGCGTTCGAATATTTTGCTAAAGGTTGATGTGAGCTGAATAGGTCGATAGTTTGTTGGGTTGGTACTATCTTTGTTTGGTTTTGGGAACATTAGAACCTTTGAAATCTTCCAGTCTGTCGGGTAGTGTCCTGTGCGGAGGATAAAATTGTAGATAATGGCCAGAAAGGACAGCAATGCAAGCGGGGCCTGTTTAATCAATACGTATGTGATATTGTCCAATCCGGGAGCAGTGTTTCTCTTCCTA
The DNA here is from genome assembly GCF_977018435.1 of Lepisma saccharinum. Classification (NCBI taxonomy): domain Eukaryota; kingdom Metazoa; phylum Arthropoda; class Insecta; order Zygentoma; family Lepismatidae; genus Lepisma; species Lepisma saccharinum. The sequence continues at coordinate 57,051,552 of NC_139241.1, read as the reverse complement.
CGCACAGTATTGATAATATCGTCTGTTGTGATAGGAACAGTTAGAGCATTTGTAGGATCAATAGTGTGCGTATTACTGGGTTGCAGTTGCCTGTTATTGGGGTTTGTGACTCTGTCAATTTTGGTCTGGAGGCGGAGATTTGGAGCTAGTTGCGGTGTCGGAGTGAAAGTGTCTTGCAAGGCATTTGCGAAGGCATAAGCTTTTTCAGTGTCTGTGTTTAGAGCTGCGTCCTTGATTGTTATCGGATAAGGAGTACTACTGGATTGTCCAGTGAGCACCTTGAAACGTTTCCAGTATTTTGTGGGATGGCTTTCGTCACTCAATTGGTTGCACGTTTCAATCCATCGACGTTGTTTATAAGCTTTTATATAGTTATGAACTGTACGCAGCCATTGACGGTGTAAGTTAAGGGATTCAGGATTTCTGGTCTGGAGATAGTCCCTGTATGCTCGTCGTGATGCTGTGATTAGGTGAAGATATTGCGGGGGTAGCTTTGGTTTGTAACTATTGAGAGTGGTCGTAGGTATGTTAGTGGTTGCCGCACTGGTAATCTGAGCAGTAAGATGTTCCACCGCCGTATCGAGTTCCTCTGAATTGTTTGGTTCTGGATGCGGGTGAGAAAAAGCATTCTGTAGCTTTTCACTATATGCCTCCCAGTTCGCTTTGTTGTAACACCAGATTTTTCGAGGTTGTATTGTACTGCTCGTATTGCGGTTACCAAGATTTAAGGTAATTTTCACTGGGTCATGGTCACTGCCGATGGAATCCAGCACAGATATGTTCAAGCAGGCACTTAGAGATGTTGATGTTATAACAACGTCAGGGGTAGTGTTACTTATGGGACGTGTGGCTCTGGGCAGTACATGGAATTCTGCTGTAGTGTTTTGGTCCAGAAATTGTAAAAAGTTTGTTTTGTCTTGCATGGTTCGGCTATGATAATTGATGTCCGCTGCTATGATATAACGTTTGCTAAGGGTTTGGATATGTTGAAAGAATTGGTATGGAATAGTCTCCCCTGGTCTTACATAGATGGTAGCAAATGTAACGACCCGGGATGGAAAGTAGATTGTACTAGCAGTATGTTCTGGCAAGTGGAAGTGTGGTGGGAAGGTAACTGTTCGATATGGTAATTTTCTATCTACTCCAATTGCTGTGCCGCCGTTTACTCTTAAGCCCGGCGGGCCATCGTGGCGTAAGATGTTGTATGGTGGAATATGACAGATCATTTTTGGAGCAAGATAGGTTTCGTTTAGCGCAAAGCAGTGAACAGATTCTTCCAAGAGCAGGTGTTGCAATAAAGCTTTTCGTTTAGAAACGGATCGGATATTTAAAAATAGAAAATTATACATATTCCGTACTGCCATATTCAAAACCTTAAACCGCAGTTTCCAAGTGGGATATGTGGAAATGCACGTGAGGACCAGAGTATGTTGCATGGAGTTGCAAGTTGAAAATGGTTTTTGCCGATGCCGTTACTTGGGTTAATATGTGCGTTCTTAAAAATGGGTGCACATTTTGGAGAGTCAGTGTGAAGAAACGTATTAGATCTTCCACTGTTACAGGATGTCGTAGTGAGTTGTCAGGTTCCGTAGCAGTGTCATTGGTGCGCAGGGGGACTGTTAGGTCGGGGTGTTCAGGTATTGCTTCTGGCTTGGCTTTGCATTTGTAGCTGTATGTAGGATGGTTTTCCGTACATGTGACACATTTTGGTGGAGCAGTTTGGTTTTGACATTCTTTGGTTGAATGGGGTCCTGAACAGTATCCGCATTTATCTCGGTTTGGACATGCAGCGGTAGTGTGCTTGTTATATTGTTGGCATTTTTCGCACCGCAATGGAAGAGGTTGTTGAGAACGGGATGGTTCAACTTTGTACCTGCGTCTGTATATGTATGCTCCACTGTGTAGTAGTGTGTCTACAGCATTTTGTGAGTCTGTTAGGACCCGCACCATGTATGTGGGTCCGTTGTTATTGCGAATACGGATACATTTGCGGATTTGTACACCTTCGCATTCCAGTTCCTCAAAGATCTCCTCGTCTGTTAAGACAGGTTCTACACCCCTGATGACTACTGATAGTAGTGGGGATTTATGTGGTGGTGGTGGTTGTTTTTGAGTGGAAGCATTCAGTGTTTGGATGTTTGCTTTGGCTCCATAAATTTCAAAAGAAGCTTTGTTTCTAATTAGTTTTGCAAAGTCTGGATCTGGTGATTTCAATATGATGCCATTACGGGTGAACAGTATTTGTGCAATTTGTGCCCTTGGTACATACTTAGATGTTTGTTGGAACACATGTTTTGCTGTGTTGAATTTGGTGTCGTAATTGGTGAGCAGGAAGTTGTATAAGCTATTATCCTGTTGTTTGGATTTTAGTTGGGTTGCATGAGCTGTATTTCCTGTATCTCGTTTAATTGGTGATCTAGATCGTTGACGTTGAGGTAGAGGTAATCCTTCATAGGAATTGCGACGTCGGTGTTTTGTGGAATAGCTGGACGTTTGCATTGGATCATTGGTACTTCGTGAATCGAGCATCGTCTCGGAGTTTGGACCGTCAGTCCGTTTAGTACCTCCGGTGAAGGTTTTCACCCCTTCTCGCTGTCGTAGCAGCGTTGCAGGAAGACCATGATGCATATCAGAAGACCACAACCGTGAGTTGTTTATATGATCCAATAGAACAAACGCAAATCCTATGGGAAAAGAGGCACAAACTCAAACCAACTGACAACTCAATCCAAAGAAGCGAATCCAAATTCCAAACTAATTGTAGAGCCCAAGACAAAGAAGAGGAAGGATGAAGGTAGTAAGGGAAAACAGTTTCAAAAATATTGCAAGTCGTATGTCTGCTCCACTCAACGTGTTCAACCAAAAAGGTTCCTCGCAATCACCTAACCACCGTATAGGCACAATTGGTACCGTTTGTCCGTTCCAGACTTACGGCTTCCACCTGGAATAATTGGCCCACGATGCGTGACACAAGAGAGACCGACTTACGATTACCTATACAATCAGGGCTTCAGTTGTCACCGTTAGGTTTCCACCTTGATTCTCAGGGATTGGGCCTCCCCGGATGCCATGATGTAATTGGATGCAAATTGAGGTTATATTTAAAGGAAAATCCTCACAAAGAACTTCAGAGAACTTCATAATAATTTCAAATTACTCAATAAGGATAGCTGAAAAAGTAACAAATTTTATCATTTTCATTTAGTACATTTAATTACTTGAAATAATTGTAAAAATTGTTTCTACAATAATTAATTTTAAAGTAATATTATTTATTAAAAGTAAATATTTAGTTTGGAAACTGCGCCATCTGTTGACATAATTTATAGCACGGAGAAAGTTTAATATTACTTGAAAGTCTCATTATTTAAAAAAGAAAAACACATCTTTGCCAAGTTTTTATGGAATACATTTTCATGTACAAATCTAACTGCTAAAAATATACATGTTTTAGACTTGAGAAAAACTAAACTTACAGATATCAGTTGAAAGCAAATATCGTTCAGTCATTAGTAGATATTGGTATGCCAATAATTTTATCAATCTGATAATTTCGTAAATGTTCCGTGGAATTCTTACATTTTCATTCAGTTGCAATATTATCATATTGATAGCAAGCTTAGCCTATACTTGTTGCCTAAAGTAGTTGTTGTAAACGATTTGACTAAAAGTATGTGCAAGGGTAGTTTGAAAATCGAAACGTTGAAATCTGGGAAATGAGTATTTGGCGTTTTGATGATTTCGATTTTGAAAATATGTAGCTTACTACAGTTTCATTACAAGACAGAGAAATAATGTCTGTATTCATTGGTACTATTAGTTATAATAGGCTATATTATTATTTAGTGTTTGTGTTATATTAAGTAATTAGAAGCATCATTCTATTGAGATTTTGTTCTATTTTCTTGTAGTATCGATTTTCAGTCAAGTATGCTGTTTTAAACTAGATATGAGTTTAAGAGAGAATAAAGATATCAAGATGAAACCTGGAAAGATAGATAAAGTAATTAAACTAATTGGTCGTGGTTCTTTCCAAACTTGTCATAAAGGCTGATCAAGAGTTGAAGATTTCAATAGAATATTTTATTACTTTGATTACGTCTGGACCACACTTTTCATGGTGTCCTGACAAAAACTAACTAAAAGTTCTAAATTGTTACTATTTTAACAGATTTTACTATGCTAACTGAAGAAAATGTAGATGATGTTTTTTCAGAGCTTATGATGTTGACATTTTGAGATTTTTTCACGAACTGTCGTAAAAATAACAGTAGGCAAATTGTCCACTGATATTTTCTCTCTTACTCCTCTTCATTATCTGTCTTTTTAGGAAATTGAGTTGTATTTGTGTTGCAGCAGGGGATGTTATCTGCTTACTCGGGATTTCTGTTTCAGTTCTTCAACACCCACGTATAGCGGAAAACAGAAGGAATGAACCTTCTGATGGACAATTTGTCTGTCACTGAACTTGCCGCACGCTGTACAGTAGGATCCATGAGTATTACCGTGCAAATTGTCCATCACCATGTTCGTGCACTTTATTTGACCCAATAAGAGCTTCAAGAATTAAAAGAAAACTCAAAACAAGCTGTTGACAACTTCTGCACCAGCATACATAAAAATACATTGCTTAAAAACACATAGAATGTAAGAGAAAAATTAATGAAAATAGTCGTGGACAATTTGCACGGTAATACTCATGGATCGCACTGTACGTACACCCAACGTCAAAAGAAACAGTAGGCGAATTGTCCATCATTATTTTTATTCGATCTGTATTACACAATGTGATGATAATTAATTGAAATAATGACGTCAATAAGCAGATAACAATGCCTGCTTCGAACCAACATAGTTTCATTTCTTAAAACAACACAGGATGTAGAATAAAAAAGTAATGAAAATAGCGTTGGACAATTTGCCTACCATTATCTGTGCCGTTGACTGTACCTAGTATGAAATACTTCTGGAGTCAAGTGAGTAGACAAGTTTTTCCGCTCGCGGATTGTCTAGAATCCCAAATCTTAAACATGTAAGCCAAGTTATTTCCATTTATGGAGGCTTAGGTTTTCCAATTAACGTACATTATTATTATTATCGGACAGACGTACTGTTTCTCAATATAACAATTGGAATACGTTTATAGGCTTCCATACACAGCCGCTGCTACAGAGTTCTGCATCTCGTGAGTAAAACTGAGTTATTAGTGTTTAATAATAACAAAAAATATATAAAATATGGAAGAGGGAAATCCTTTTCATGGATGGGAACTAAATTAAGTATGTAATACGAGAGGAGAGAAAATGTGCAGAGAGGGGAATTTCCCTATAGCTTCATCCCTTTCAGCCTTCTGTCGTTAACACCTCACCTCTCCCTCAGTATTCATTTTAATGTTTATATGGCATATTTCTAATACTTGCCTTGTTTCTATTTGAGGAAAATTCCACGTATCAGCGATCTTGAACACCTTGAACATCACTAAGATTGAAACATCAACCTATCCGTGAATAGCTTCGTGCTCAGACTCCTGTGGCAGAGAATTTTTCCAAGACTACATCCCAAGAGAAGCAATTCGACGTTCTGAAAATGAACTTGTCATGAGGTTATAATTTATGTGAAATTACAAATAATGTCAGACATAGGCCTATGTGTTTTCTTTCAATAGTTATGCGAGGGGCATTCTAAAACAAAAAAGTGTAAGTGAATGTACATATGATAGTATGATACATAATGAATCAATAATTCATTATTCGTATCGAAGTTCTTTTGTTTATCCATATGTTTACGTTTAAGCACGTATATTTTAGCATCTGCAAAGTTTATTAACTTTCTTACCCCGGTTTTGTACGTACACGCTAAAATAAAATCTTTAAAAGTTATAGAAATAATAAGAGTAAGAAAGAGCAGTTGATCTGCATACAAACACAAACTCTATAACATTCAGCAAAAAAGATTAAACGCTTTCAGAAAATATCACACCATGCTCCACAATTTGAAACTTATTTGATTTTCAACATTATAAGTATTCTAAGGAAGCAATTAGTTAGTTTTAATGAAGATACATCGTACATACAAAAAAAAATCTAGTTTAGGTCCACGAAAGAGAAGTTGTTATCTTCAGGGACAGTTGATTCAGGATTGCCCCTTACTTTCGGCCTAGGCAAAGGTTTCTCGCACATGAAGATCCTCTTCCAGTTGCAGTTGACGTTATTCATGAGAGGCCACTGAGTTTTATGGTGCAACAATCCTCCGAGTAACCTGCATCGTTTCTTTGGTGTTTTAAGTCCACTTTATGCACAGTAAGGCTAATCGGGACTGGATCTACATTTTAAAGTGGGATCTGAACCACTATGTGCCTCCACCGGGTATCGAACCCGGGATTCCTTGATTACAAGGCGAGGACGCTACCACTGCGCCAACGGGGGAGGCCCTCTACATCGTTTTGTTCGCCCGTGGCCCAGTGGGTATAGAATTCGGCCACGGATTTACCTGCAAAATAAACATCAAGGTTAGCACTTATTGCCTTGGCAAATAATAATAATAATAATACTTCATTTTAAGGGCAGAGCACAGTGTAAAACCTGATACAGCACTAAGTCAAGTAAAAAAGTACAAAATTACACGAATAAATTGTATAAGATGTAGTGAAAGCAACATATTAACATTTCAATTCACAGTTTTCAACGAGATCCTATATTATAGGCTCTATAATATAATAATATACTAATAATTGTTTATTGCTACTTCATGTGAGAGGGGGCTGCAGGTCCATGAAATAACCAGCTCATCCAAATAGCTACATCGTTTTTATAGAATGGCTTGACAGGGTGTTTCTCCGGTGATGTTCCTGATTTCAGCCGAAATGCTGTCCTTTAAAGCTTGTAACGTTCGCGGTTTGTTTGCATACACCCTGTCCTTCAGTACGTTACAAGCTGTAAAGGGCAACATTTCGGCTGAAATCAGGAACATCACCGGAGAAACACGGCGGCGAATCATGGCGAATATGCAAACTCGGGTGGAGGCGTGGCATCTTGAAAACGGCGGGCACTGTGAGAAATGCATGAACAGAGGAAGAGAGAGAGAAAGAGGACTAAGAGAGAAGAGATATTCATGGGAAACGAAAAGGAATGAAAGAAGAAGATGAGAGACACACATAAAAAGAGGATAAAATAAAACGAAAAGAAATAGAGGAACAAAGGAAGAGAGAGAGAGAGAGAGAGAGAGAGATAAGCAAAAAAGAAGAGAGAAAATAAATAGAAAGAGATAAAATAAGAGATGAGAGAGACAGTAGCTGCTGCTGCCTAATTTCGCACTCGCACGTGCACACACAAATAAATATGCAATGCAATTAATTTTTATTATATTTATTTATTGAAAGCCATTTCTTCAAAACAGCAAATGTTTCCGGGCCACATCACCTTCCATTTACTTCCTTACGTCATATTTTCTGTCTGAGTAACTCGCGTCGAATGGGCATGAACACAATTGGGAAGTGCACACAGCTTCACATCGAAGTGGCTCTATATTCGACGGTGGGTAGAGGAAGCAGAAATACTCTTATGGCTTGGATAAAGGGCTTTCGGACTCGCTTCGCACAATGAATTGTGACATAGTAGCTACGGGCATGCGCTGTTCCCTCTTCGTAATGTAGTGTTGCAATTTTTCTACCCCTTGCCGTGTTAAAAAGTCGAGAACAACCCATGCACCATTGCAAATTTAGGGATTTTTTTCTCAGCAAGGGAAATCTTGATCTCTCTTAGCTCACGCGGTTAAAGCATTGAAATCCGAATGACGGGAGGACGGGAAAGGAAGGGGACGTGTAGTGACGAGCGTATTCAACCATGCAAGGCCAGATTGGATGAGTCGTTGATACAGGTGCTGGAAAAATAGTTTCATAAAATGTCAGCGGTTTGAATTAAAAACATTCACAATGTCGTAGGAGTTGGTGCACTTAGACGCTCTGACTTGTAATTGGAAGTTCAAAGAAAATTTCAAATAATGAGAGTTTAATCTTGTATTTTTTCACAGAACAGTCAATCCAATTCTTTATTCAGTGACGAGAATCTGTAACTTGTACTATTATGTCACTGATTATTTGAGGTAATTTGCTGGCAAGAACTAGTTGCATGTGATCAGGATTTCGAGGGTCTTCATTACAATGACTAAAGTAAATAAGAAAATTAAAAATGGTAATTAACTTAAGAGTAGGATGAAATGTTTATGTGGCATTAAACTTGGGTTTCTGATGGGACATATTTACAATGAACAAAGATAATATGCATTATTAAAACACGGCAATTACATACAATACTGGCAATATTATTATCCCTTACAAACCATAGCAGTTTATCGGTATAGCGCTGTGAGGGATTTTGTCAGGCCGTCGAATGCTGAATTTTCTACAGGTCACGAAAGAGACCAAACAACACATCTCTTGTGATCGATTAAAATAATCACTAGGGTATTTCGATTTTGTAATAAACCTTATTTTTTTATATTTTTCATGAAATATAACTCTGCTATTATCTCATTATCAGGGAAAGGTGCGTCATAACTTGGATTAAAAATACTATTAGTAGAAATAGGCAGAAATAATTGAGTGGGAATAACAACACTTCTTCTGGACACGAGGCCAAAGTGCACACCCATAGACCCAGACCACTAGCCGCCACTGCTCTACTGTGAGTCTCAGAAATCTACTGAAGCTTAATGGTTTCCTACTGAACACCTCAAGTAAACCTAATGACCATGTACAGTAGAGGAACTACAATTCCAATATTTCTTCAGTATTATATTTAATGTCTGTAATGTGTTTAGCTTCATATAAAGTAAAAGTAAAGGTAAAGTGTTCCCCTGTGCATAGCACCACGCCATGAAGGCGTATAGGGGGTGTGGGGGTAACGCCCCACACTTTCTTGATCCGGTCGTGAGTGGGGGTGATGTGATCAGCATCACGCCCCTGACCGCCTTTACCCCCCAGGGTTTCCCCCAGGTACCCATGTTATTCGACGCTGGGTAGGCGCCGGGGCCGCTTCCACCGTTAGAAAAGTTCCCGGATTTGAACCGGCCGGGGATCGAACCCGGGACCTTGAGCATGGTAGTCAGACGCGTTACCGACTGATGGCTGCAAATATCACATTTCATTTCTCCTTATTAATAATTTTTACTTACATATGTTTCAATATCTGAACACAGTAGATGCTTCAAAAGGCCTATTTATCTACTGAAAACAGACAGAATTTTCAGCAGGGTATACCCCTGTACATTTATAGGTAGCCTGAAAGTAACACATATCATATACAGTGCATTCGAAAAGTACCCACACTGGAACTTTTTTTTAAAAAAAGAAAGCTACTAAGGCACTCATCTGGAGGAGTTGACAAGCCTGCCAGGAGGGATTTGTATGACCTTGAAGAACGAGTTTAGGTTATATTTAGAGCAATGCCGCTGTTACAGTCCTCAGAGTGGGACGTACAAGCACAGTTTGTCAACAATGCCTTTTTAATCACATAGCCCACTGATACGTGGAGAAATGCGGCAACAGAACTTCTGTTGTAAGTTTCTATTGAAATCAAATGGTGTAACGCCATTACAGGGAAACATGCGGAACCAAAGCATGGAATTTCTGTGCCAGAAGTCTGAAGGATATCTTAAGGGTTATCACCCATTGAGATGCCAGGAACGCATCAGCTGCAATCTGTTGCCGCCTTGCTCCGTGTCTCAGTGGGCAAAACCTGCACGCAGCGAATTGCTATGTTGGAAGCATATTTTGAGTATGCCATATGAAAGATATGTGGAGAAATGGAGAAGTCTATTTCCCGATGATCCAGCACCAGGTAAATCCTCAATGAATGATTGTTTCAAATTTAGGTCCAATATTCTTTTGGTTATTTCAAAGTGGTTGTCAGTGTGTTACCAACCTCAGAGATTGCAGTATTACTCACATTTAGTTTATATATTTTTTGTGTATTTCAAGATATAGTTAACAAATATATTTATTCATTACATTGACAAGTTCAATACATTATAAGCAGGAAATTCTCAAACTTGGAGGCGGGGACTTTTCGAACACACTGTACAATAAATAATAAATATTTGTAGTTTTCTGAATCTTCAGTTCATGCAGATAAACAAAAAAGAACAGAGAAAATGAATAGAAAGAGATAAAATAAGAGATGAGAGACAGTAGCGGCTGCTGCCTAATTTCGCACTCGCACGTGCACACACAAATAAATATGCAATGCAATTAATTTTTATTATATTTATTTATTGAAAGCCATTTCTTCAAAACATCAAATGTTTCCGGGCCACATCACCTTCCATTTACTTCCTTACGTCAGCTTTTCTATCTGAGTAACTCGCGTCGAATGGGCATGAACACAATTGGGAAGTGCACACAGCTGCACACCGAAGTGGCCCTATATTCGACGGTGGGTAGAGGAAGCAGAAATACTCTTATGGCTTGGATAAAGGGCTTTCGGACTCGCTTCGCACAATGAATTGTGACATAGTAGCTACGGGCATGCGCTGTTCCCTCTTCGTAATGTAGTGTTGCAATTTTTCTACTCCTTGCCGTGTGAAAGAGTTATTTGTAGTTTTCTGAATCTTCAGTTCATGCAGTTTACTGAAAGTACAGCATTTGTTAATGTTAGTTAATGCACACACCCCATCACACACACACAACATTGTATATTGAACAGACTACATCTATATCCAGAATCACACTCTTATGGTGAAGCTTACACTAATATTTTCTTGTAGAAATTTAATCAAGAATACTCAAACCCAGGTATCGGGCATGCCATGCTATTTCTCTACCAACTAACCTACAGAGCCAGCTGTGGGTTTGCCTTCATTTTTTCTGACCCTGTTTTACGTGCATAGTACATCTTTTTGTGCCAAATCGTTAGGTGCTATACAGCTTCATGCTGGGAGAAATCAGGCACTTGTCATTATCACTGTTTCAAAGGCAACATCTCATTGTGGTAGCACCACCAGAGACAATTTTACACAAGTCAAACAGCATCGGCGTCAGTCAAAACCAGAGCTACAAGCTTCAATGGTGGAGCAATGACACGGTATACCAGACACCCGGGTTTGAGACCTGGTCAAGTCTGCATTTTTCGCTGACATTTCTATGTAATAGATCTCCTGTGCGCGTTTTAATCATAAGGTACATTTTTGTGTCTTTTCCTTATTTAAGGCATCTTTACTACCTCTCTAGCTTAATTATGATGATGATGAAATATGGTCAGATGAAATTAATGACAAATAGCCATGTTCAGGTTGAGATTGGTGAGCTGAGAAGCTTTGGACATATAATGTGTCGATCACTCAATGCCCTCAACTACCGAAGCAGTCAAAAAGTTATTAACAATAATAAAATTTTAATATTTACCACATTCAGTGAGTGTATTTATACTTATGTTGATGAACTCTGGTTTGATTCCTTCTGTGGGTGAGGGGGGGGGTTTCTCAGGTAGGAATAGAAAGATCCGGATCCCAAAATATCCTGCTTCTTAGTTATAAAGCACCCTGGATCCTATTTTCTTTGTTCAGGATTTGTCTACCCAAATTTCAGTTCTTGACGTGATCCTGAATCCAGGTAGCTACACATTTTAAACTTGATTCGAATCCAGATATTTTCAGATAAGAAAATTTCAAGTTGACCCTAATATCAGGTATAGTAATTTTGGATGATGTCCCTGTATTTAGTAGATCAGAGTCTCAACCAGCCTATAATGAATGGATATTTGCGGTGGTGGGTAATAATGGCCATATACCATAGCATGATCATATCGTGAGCAGAGGTGTTCATTTTATATCAACCACCTTCACCCTGACAAGTTTTGAGGAGGGTGAGATTATCCTCATAAGTGTCACCCTCTGGATGGTGATCTCCTGTCCGATGTATCTGGATATTACAAGAAAAATTAACATAAAATTTCGTACCCAATCTGCCCATCTACCAGGTTGCATGTATCTCCTGTCAACAGTATGACTGTTCCAAGCATAACTGAATATTTGATTAATCTTTGTTATTGGCGTCGCTTTTTTGTGCCACTTTTGACTAATTGTGACAATTAGGATGAGTGATGATATAATGAAATTGATAAAGGAACACTCACAAATAAATCCTTTGCTCAGATTGGGTATCGAGGAATACAGTGCTTACAACTGTCACGGTGGTTGGCTAACAACTAAGCCTGTAGCTGATGAAGAGATGGCAACATTGCTAGCCAAATGTGGTTCAGTGTCCCCTGATGAAGATTTTCCTTGTTACATTTAGCTATATATCTCATCTGCAAGGTTCACCATCACCCTCATGACTTGCCCAAGTTCTTGCCTCCCTCACTCTCACAAGTCTTCCAGAGGGTGAGGGTGAGGTCTGCCCTTATGATGTCCGGACGGTAAACACCTCTGATCATAAGGGGAAGTTGAACAGGTCAATCGACCCCCTTCCCCGGAAATGGTTATCGTTCATTTCATATTAAAAAAAGACACAGAGCTTGTTTTTTTATAACAGAAATTCAGTTCACTTGATTAATGTTCCAACAGAATAACCAGTGAAAAAATTAGACTGAAAAACTGAGTCTAAAATGCAGAAACCAGGTCAAAACATAACATTGTCATATTTGACCACTTAATCCAAAGAATAAATAAATACACTCCTCACAACAAGTCTTGAATATTATTATGTTTGGCAATAGGTGATAGGCACAGTGGCATATGTCGGTGAAAAGACGAGAACTTACACCAGACAGATATTATGTGTTGTTGAATTCCAAGGCCGTGTCTATCACCTATTGTCTAATATAAAAATATTCCAAACTTTTATGTGAAGAGTGTAGTTAGTATTCAAGATCCTAAAAATTAGGCTTATCTCAACGTGAACTTTTTGAAAAAAATTACCCTTTAAATATTTCGTGAACGAGGTGTGTAAATGTTGATAACAAAACAAAACAAGTGTTTATTTAAATACATTAACTACATGAAGTGTAGTTGTTCTGATACTACATGTATCTGTAGTATCTAGTAGCTGTCTCCCACCAAGGATATAATAATATATTGACAATAACAATATACTCCAGTATGCTTAGTCCACCAGAACTTCTTCTTGTCAACTCCTTTATTCCTCCCCCCTACGCTATCTTTAGACTCACTCCTCTCAGCACCCAAGGCAATTAGGGGAAGGGTCCCAAGCCCCGGACACTAATGAAAAAAACAGCTGTTCTGGAAAACCATTACATTTTAATAGATGATAAACGTCATAGTGAAGGACAATAGTATACCACACAGTTATACTACCTTGTGCAAAAAGAAACTATGAACAGAGAGGTACAGCACACATGAAATTGGATGTTAGGTAATGTCTCGAATACGAAACTGGGGAGGTAGCCCCGGACAGTTTGTTTGTTCGTTTGTTGCTATCCTCATGTCTGAATACATACGTCACAATAGTAGTAGGGGTTGCTGGGATCAATTTCTGCACATGCCTCATGAGCCCAGCCCTTGCAGGTGGCACACTGAATCCAATCTTCTTCGAATTCCTCTCCACAGATTAAACACGTGGTCCTACAGCCTGAAGTTGCCTGTTTCATACTTGTGCGCTCCTCGTAATCTAAACGTCGTCCCTTATAATTTAGCGCAGTATTTTGTTTCCTGCGCGTGTTTTGTTTGTCCAAAAGTTGATTTTACGATTTCTTCGTATGCTCATTTGGTTTTATATAAACAATAACAATTAGACCTACATAGGACACTATAATGCCATTCTAAGAACATTCAGTGCTGTCCGGGGCTAGGTGCCAAACGTGTGTCCGGGGCTAGGGGCGACGTATGTATCCACAAACAATGCTACTAACTGTTTCCATAGGAATAAATTTCACCTTTGCAGCATACATCAACACACAACACATCCCTACCTTACTATTTACCATAATGATAACGTAAATTACTTACCAGTAAGTTCACTACGAACAATGACAATTCGTTTCCCGCAACAACAAATTTTCCACTTTCGGCAAAAAAGCACACTCCTACTTATTGCAACGCTCCACTCGTAGTGAAATCCACATACTTCTTACTATGGTGTGTACGCTGTTAGTCGCTACTACCGATAAGAGACAGCTTCTGCTATCTGTCGCGAATAGGTAGAACTACGTGGTGTCCGCGGCTGAGTGCCGTCCGGGGCTAGGGATCCTTCCCCTACCCCCTGCTCCCCCGAACTTGTCATGTGTGTCTTAAAATGGCACAGCGGGTGTTTTATTTAATTCCAAATTGCATTTTTTAAATCAATATCTGAGAGAAGAAAACAAAGCCCTTGTGAGGCTGTCGCCCACCAGTGTCAGTGTCCTAGGGAGGTTGTGCAATTATCCCCTATGCATCATGTACTCCTCCCATGTAAGGTATACCTGAATCCAATATGGCCTATTTGCTGTTTCCAATGACAATAGTATGTTATTTAGACTGTCCGAATGACGTAATTGAACCTGTTGGCTGTACACCCAACGGCGAAAGAAACAGTAGGCGAATTGTCCACCACAGGGGTGCTCATCCCCACAAGGCCCATGACACACTCCCCCCCAAAAGGTAGAACATCCCCCCCGTTTATGCCGAATTAATTACTCAAATTATTTTTGTCAGACAAAATTTGCGGAAAAATATAATACCAGACATGCAACCACGATTTTTTGTCTGGGGGGGGGTACCAGGATAAACGTACTACCAATAATAATAACATTATTAATGGCTTCATTATTATTACTACTAGTACCAGTAGTAGTACTAGTAGTATCAAAGACGACGTTATCCTCATAAATTACGCAAAAAGGGGTTAGAAGTATGTGCTAAAGCATTTGTTTGGAACAAACGATTTTAAATATTTTTCTACACCGTCAATTTCACATTAGCTAGTAATGAAATCAAGCACACAAACTGCATTTTTGAATGACAGAAAATGAATGACAAATGCATTCCGAAGATACATGTGTAACTTTCATGTACAGTCAACGGCAAAGATAACAGTAGGCAAATTGTCCATCACTATTTTCATTACTCTTTATTCCACACCCTGTGTTGTTTTAAGGGAAGAAACGATGTTGGTTCGAAACAGGTATTGCCCTCTGCTTATTGACGTATTTATTTCAATTTATTGTTATCACGTTATATAATACAGACCGGATGAAAATGGTGGTGGACAATTCGCCTACTGTTTCCTTCGCCGTTTGGTGTACAACATATGTTTTACACATATGCAACATGGGGTGACATAAAATAGAAAATACATATGCAACAAGCTAACACTAAATTGTGCACGTATTAAAAGCTTATTCAATACAAATATACAACACATATTATTTAAATAGATTACATTACAGAAAACAAACAGAATGCGAGCGAAGCGAGCAAGAAAATTTTTAGATCCAATTTTTGCAATTGAAAACGATATTGATTTAATAGGGTGCAAATAATTTCACTGGACGCCATGGCATTCTCTCTTTTACAACCTTTTTTTTAGATCATTCGGCGCCCATGGCCGACTCCCGTTGCCCCTAGCTACAGCTCTGAACTTGGCGAAAACGAGAAAAGCAGATAATGCGAGCGAAGCAAGCAAGAACTTTTATAAAGTAAATTTTTATTTGCATAAAATTTTAAATCGAAGGGGTAATTGCTCCTCTATGCCCCCTGCTCCCCTGTGGTTGCGTCACTGTATAATACAGGCATATTTAAGCAATATGTGTTTACTTTAGATACTTTAGCACACTGCCATTGTTAGTCAACCTTATTCTGCACAGTTTGTCTGCTCCATTAACCTTGTATTAATGCGAATATCATGGCCCTCCATCCAAAACCGGTTCTAAAGGCATAAGAGGTGGTGTTTCATTTCAACCCTATCGCCGCGATCACCCACAGGTAGATAGAAAAACTGTACATAATAATCAAAACTAAAAGTCAATAACAAGTCAATCAAACGATACGATCCCCCCATTTTTGTGTGAAGATATATAGAATTGGTATAAAATTTTGTCCCCCACCAAAAAATTCCCATGACGCAGACGCGTCATGAAACCCCCGTGTGGGCACCCCTGGTCCACCACCATATTCATTCACACAATGTGATAACAGTGAATTGAAATAAAGACGCCAATAAACAATGTGTGCTTCGAAAGAACATACTTTCATTCCTTAAATCAACACAGGATGTAGAATAAAAAAATAATGAAAATAGTGGTGGACAATTTGCCTATCATTATCTTTGTACACTAACTTGAAGACAAAGAAGCGAAATAGCTGAACCAAGGATAATATATATGAGGATAACCCAGTGGCGGATTAAAGACGTTCTCTCGGAGGGGGCCGGGCAGCCATTACGGCGCCCCCTTCCCCGAAATTTCGGCGCCCAGCACACTTCCCTCACAAACTACAGTCCTACCATATGTCATAAAATCATTGTCGTAACTAAAATGTTCGCTACCCAGCCATATGTATTGTTTTTTTTTAAAAAAAAACATAAAATGCATTATAAATGTATTTCGAATATAATTATTTTTATTTGCAACTATGCAAAAGAGAAACAAAGAAAAACATAACTCACATTAATCTGTAGGCAATTATCGAAAACCACAAACAGACCACTTGAAGAAACAAAGGAAGAAAAAAATTCATAACAACAATGCTGACGAAAGAAAAAAACGGCCGCTGATCTTTATACAGGAAAGTATACAGAAAGTATGTCCCGTATATCGGCACCTCTTTCAGTGCTTGCCTGATGCATACAATAATGACGGGTTTTCTTCAGTACCTAACATTCGACGCTCGACATGACGACATGACATAATATGACACACTAAGGGATAGTGTTTTCAGTGCTGAACGTAGGGGGTGCTGAAGGGGGTGAAGAAAATAATTAAGGGGTGCGCAAGCACCCCCTGGCGCCGCCCTTAATTGTGACGCATTTCACTATTCTCAAAGTTCGTTATTGACTAACCTATGGTAACACACCGTGGATCAAGGACTGATTTTTTGTTATAAGTTCATTTCGATTTAGTATGGCTATATTTTACTTTCTGAACCAAAATTTAGGTTCATTGTGGAGAATTTATTTCAAAGCTTTTGTGATTTTCCTTATGCTATTCCTGAAATGTTTAGGAATTCAGTGGTGATTGGTTTTGTGATTAAGCCTTCTGCTGTGAAAGATTTGTTTTATGTCTTATGGGCTTCCCCCATGGCGCAGTGGTAGCGTCATTACCTTGTAATCGAGGGGTCCCGGGTTCGATACCCGGTGGAGGCACAAGTGGTTCGGATCCCACTTTAAACTGTAGGTCCAGTCCCGATTAGCCTTACTGTGCATAAAGTGGACTTAAAACACCAACTCAAACCAAACCAAATTTTATGTCTTATGTCAAGCATCGTATAGAATAGGCTAGGAATTGTGTATTCGTGTTTAACGTAGACATCTCATGGGTCCGTGGTCACATCCTACACACTCGATTTCGGAAGGATTTTTCTTTTATGAAGATTGTGTGTTGCAAATTGTGAAGAAAAAAATTCTGGAGCGCGAAAACAAGTATTTACGACTGTACAGCCGTTTAAAGTTGAGATGTAGTCGTTTAAGTTGAGAGCTGGAAGTCTACTGCGGCCATGTTAGTTTCGTAGCACCCATACTCTACTCTACACCCGTACCGATGGGTATATGTAAAAGTAGGTTCTTCAGGGTTATAACCCAAAAATTTCATAAACATTGCTGGGTCCAAATTTCCCGCCGATTCCTGGGGTAATTAACCTACCGCCCCCTACCGCTACCGCGGCCCCACCTTTCTCTATAGAGTCCCTTCTAAAGGCATGTTTTAATGTTATAAAAATATAAGCTTCGTAGCATGTAGATCTCAAAAAATTACCTTCCGCGCTAGTTTGAAACTCCCTTTCTTAGAAGAAACTTAATTTTGGACGAAAATATTTGAAATATGCTCGAAATCGAGGGTGTAGGATGTGACCATGGAGCCAAATACCATCCTGTAAGAAGTCTCAAAGCACACAGGATGAGTTTGATCGCTCTAAGCAAAGGTAGAAACTACATTTTTTATGTGTGTGTGTAATTTAAATGCGTGTAGAATGAAATTTAAGTTTAGTTGGAAAATAAATCTTTCTTGTATCCTACAAATGAGTTCTGGCTGCATACGTGAATATTTGTTATTTTTAAGGAAAACCTAGACTTATTTACAACACTTTGGAACAGTAAATTATTTTTAATGTCAGATAGGCAAGGTGTAAACTTATGATGAATCAAATAAAAAAAACACGTGTATGGTCAACGTTAAAAATTCTTAGTTTAATATTTTATGGGTATGTTCTTCCTCTGTATTTGCATACGATGAATTTTCATTGTAACTTCACATTCTGATTAGTGAAAATAATTGCTGAAGATTGTAATTGTATTTCAGAATATATTATGCATAAATAGTGATAAGATTAGATCAATAGTTTTTAGATGTGCTTCAAAGATTGATTATGCTGCACGGAATCAAATTTGACCATTGTGTGTACATTCGCCCTCAGCTCTCTGGATATAATTATAAATATTAGCTACATGTAACGTTATTTACATGTAAAGAGCGTGAATACTTTCTTCCTGAATGAGAAAATGACTCATAACAAGAAACTACAATCAGATGTGCCTATTTTTATGAGCAGCTGTAATATACGAAAATAAAAGCTGATAAGAATTGGAATATTGGATGAATAGTTTTAGATGTGCTTCAAACATTGAAATTAGCCACTGTGACGGTACAGAATAAATTATTTGCTACCATCACAAATAATAAATAATTAACATGTAGGACTCGGAATCCGAGCAAGAAAATTGCCCAACGTGTTGATTTCCGCAATGACACTAAAGTGCAAGCTATCTTGACAGTGACGTCAGCTGGGACCGCACTACAGGTTGATGCGAAACCACTGTATCACTCCGCGCAAAGCATGAAAGATTCTCTCCGTCACAGTTGTGTCTCAGAGTCCGCAGAGAAAGCACACAGGAGGAAGGGAACGTTTTTGTGTACAGCTGATCGAGGGTTGGGTCGGGTGGGAGGTGGGGGGGTAGCAAGGACTGCTCGACTTCTGACACCCTTTCAATGTTGCCAAACTTACATGGACGAAAGGTCAATTGAGTTCGAGTGCGTCTGTTGTGTATGTTGTTTATACCGAAATGAAGGGCAAAACCGTACATAGTGAGAGCTGAGAGGTGATTTCGAATGTTGTTAAATTTTTTGACAACGAAGCGAGAGAAGGATGTTACACGTTTCCGGTAAATGAAACTACAAAGCGTGCGGCGGCTGCAGTTCAAATGTCGGACACTTTCATTAAGAAAATTAGAAAAAAAAAAAAAAAGGTAAAGTGTTCCCCTGTGCATAGCACCACGCCATGAAGGCGTATAGGGGGTGTGGGGGTAACGCCTCACACTTTCTTGATCCGGTCGTGAGTGGGGGTGATGTGATCAGCATCACGCCCCTGACCGCCTTTACCCCCCAGGGTTTCCCCCAGGTACCCATGTTATTCGACGCTGGGTGGGCGCCGGGGCCGCTTCCACCGTTAGAAAAGTTCCCGGATTTGAACCGGCCGGGGATCGAACCCGGGACCTTTAGCATGGTAGTCAGACGCGTTACCGACTGAGCCACCAAGGAAGGAAATTCAGGGGGGAAATTTACGACACCAGGTAAGCACAGGTCTGCCGAAAAGCGTAGAATTGTTGTAGACGACTTTGACAAGTGTTTGATTAGAAGAACTATTGGTAATTTTTATACGGTTGAACATGAAGTGCCAACAGTAAAAAAAGTGCTTTCGAAATTAAAGAAAGAAATTAATTTTCGGGGTAGTCGTGAAACTCTTCGCAACATTATTTGCAATGACTTAGGATTATATAGTACTATATAGTACTAATACCATATACTAATATATAGTATTATATATTAGTTATATCAGCTAATCAAAACCAACAAAAAGCCCCCGCAATATCGGGTCGACACTCTTGCAGCAGAAAACGGCCACACCGTACTTCGTCTTCCACCTTATCATTGCGATCTAAACCCTATTGAGTATGTTTGGGGTATCATAAAGGGTCGTATTGCATCACAAAATGTGGATCGTAATTTGGGCAGAGTACTGGAAGTTGCAAGAGAAGAATTTCAGAACTTTACCAAAGAAGAATGGAAAAGGTCTTGCGAAAAGTAAAGGCGAAACAAGTTAGCGCCTCTGGCCTGGTATACCCAATCGCCGCCACTGTCTCTGAGGATATAATTATAATTAATAATTAAATTGAAGATAAAATCCGTTTCTTAGATGGTAATATTTACTATCGCATAGTAAGAATCACAACCATGACAGCTTTTATTGTCATTAATTATTTAAATCGGGAATCGTCACGAACGTTATCCATTCTTCTTCAACCACTGACCGCGCCACACTGAACGTCGCGTTTTGCGGCAGGTCCGCCAGAATTTCATCTATCAGAGAACAGCTGTGAGCAGAGGAAGAGAAGGACTTCCCCCAGATTCTGGCCTGCTGCCGTTTACCGTTTCTCTAGTTTGTTTTTAAGTTAATTTCTCTCATGAAAAAAAGTTAGCATGCAATGTTCATTGGAAATTATCCATTGTCTGGCGCTTTTACCTATGCTTATTCAACAGGCATCTTTCCGACAGAGAACCTCTTCTTTTGTCTTTAGTCACTGGTTCTTATTTTAATTGCTGAAATCCTGTTTTTCTTATTTACCTTGATGGTGACATATTAGCAGTAATTATTTCAAATTGAATGGAATTTTTTAAATTCAAAACTTGTAGCAAAAGTTGCAGTACAAGCATCTCTACAAGTTGTAATGTAATATCAAGGGCCTATTTTTCACAAGGGATGCTTATAAGGTCCTGTGTTAAGCAATGTTTTGTGTGAATTATAACAGCTATGCATTTCCTTATTTTAAAAATAAAATTGAACCGTTACATTAACATGTCTCTTTTTGCCCCCAGAAGAAATAAGTTCTTTATGGATGGATAGTGCCGCTCCAATGCCAAAAGCACGAAAGTGCTAAATCTTACTGTTGAGATGAAAGCATTTTAGTCAATATCCCAGATTATTAATAACTTTTGCATTTGATTAAATGTTGTCATTGGGAAAATATGTATCCACTTATGACTGGTTATTACACCATGTAAATGTATCAACAAATATTGATGAGCAACTGCACTATGTTAAATAGTCAAAATATGCACACTCATGGTTTTGGCATTTGAACGACAATATGTCTTCCATCTTGCAATATGTTCTGCATGAGGTTAATATATGTGATATAAGCGATTTGTTGATTTTAAGTTGATATGATCGTGGGATGGAAAGAAAAATGTGCAATGCACTTTCCTTCTTATGTTTTGTTCTTTGGCATTGTAGTTTGCATTTATGGAATTTTGTTTCATATAACTACCCCATAAATAACCACAATTTCTAAAAGTCTGATGTAGTGATAGCAGTTTTGGTCAACTGAATAGAAATTGTTATTCATTTCAAACCAATTCTATAGCATAGAATGTGATAATCGAGAATCAGAGTGGAACCATGATTAATATAATGGCAAAGTAGCTAGGTATGCATATTTTCTCTTTCTGTCATTCAGCATCAAATATAAAATATATATGCAGTCTTGGAATTATTTAGGTAGGAATTGTTATTTTTGCTCTGTTGCATTACTGAAGGTCTGTCAGCAAATTAGTTTTCAAAAATTTCTCTTCTTTCAAAAACCTCATTCCAAATTGTGAGAAAATATTTACAATTCCTGCTCGGAAATTCAAGTTCCATCTTTCTGTGGTTTGTTTTCAGTAAAACAGATGAGGGGGAGAAATTTTTGAATAGTACTTTACTGGCATGTACCAAAGGCCCAGTGCACTTTTTTCACAGCAAAATATTTCAAGTGAATGTTAAGGAGCTGCTGTGAGAGAACACCTTAGTGATCAGCATCTATGGTAAAAAAAATAGTTTGCAAATATATTCAATTTATGCCATAATGTTTGCTGTGAATAAACTGTAGAGGTGAGTAACATGAAATATCTGCATGAATTCTGTTTTGAAACTGCTACCAAGTATGATGGCAAGTGCAGTTTCTCATGCCATGACCTTGCTCATTCCTTGCTCTTTTTGTGCAAATAAAATTTAACATTTCCAGAAGTACTGCATTGATTTTTGCAAGTGCAGTTGGATGTTCATGTAATTACGGGTATCAGTAGACAAGGGACGTAACTTAGTTCTCAATGAAATAAGAGTTTGTTTGTTTTTTTAAAAAAAGGATTGAAACCTATCTTGCCTAATACTTTACAAAATTTTCATTTCCCCCACATTTTATTTGTGAGTGTTTTCATGAAATGCAGTGCTTTGCTGTTATAAGCATGTTTCACCTATGTCACAAACTATTGCATTGTGGCATTTGGCCAAATCTTGTAAACACATGGAATTCAAGCAAGTAGGCTGGAGATTTGAACCTTGTTTATGATGTACTTGGTGCAATATTCACATTATTGAATCCTGAATTCAATGTACTTCTGCCATTATAGTAATTATTATTCATTATATATAATGTTCAAACAGAAGTTCACGATTTTTTCTTGCAAATGGCACAAAATTGGCCATGAGCATGGTGACTGTGCATCACATGAAACCCACCTGTTGAATCCTGTAATTTTCTCATGATAGATTCTGCTAGTTTTTGCAACTAGTATGATGAGAAATTGCATTCTGTTACGAACGTAATGCAATGGAGTCTCAAATGTTTTATTTTACAGTACAGTTCTGCAAACATACAATTATAGTCTGTACAGTTTGTTGTAGGTTTTATTTTTCTACCATGTGTTATGAAGATACACATACAAAAATTCAAAACTACGAAATGCATACTTTTGGTTAGGGTTGCCAAATATCCTTTATTGTGCAATTTCGTGTTGTTCCTGTGAAAAAGTATGGTAAAATTTAAGTATCTCCGAAACATATTTCTTCAATTTTACAGGAGAAAGTACTTACCGATCTGACTTTCTGTACATTTTTTAAAGTTCATGGAAGTGTCTTTTTCCCATTGTTTAATTTATTTCACCGGTAAATCATGTATTTTTGACGATTAATGTCTCTCCAATGCATGAAAGCTGTTGCCTCTATGTCCTTCCACTACGTGAATCAAATGTTGCGTGCGTTCGATGATGTAACCCCCGGTCAGTGTTTCCAACCACACCATTGTTCTCCAAGAACATTACAATTTTAACTATGTTTGCCTAACCTAACCTTGCCGTGCATGTTTTGTGGGGCTATTTATGAATGTTTTTAACAATTTTGAAGACAATTTTAACTATTTGCCTAACCTAACATTGCCGTGCATGGTTCGTGGGCTATTTATGAATGTTTTTAACAATTTTGAAGACAATTTTAACTGTTTGCCTAACCTAACCTTGCCGTGCATGGTTCGTGGGGATTTCGAACCTTGAAAAAAGTACAAAATCCGTAACACGAAAGTAGGTATTTTTCGATGAAGGTTGCAACACTGCATAACCTTTGATCATCGACAACGCTAGTTAAGATTTCTCCGCCATATTGCGTGCAACGCAAGCGGAAACGAACAAACATGAATTACTCGATATATCGAAAATTGAGATTGCGTGAAAAAAAACAACTAAATGGCACCTTCAAGAATCCTTAGGAATGCAGAATACGTAAGTACCAATGTGAAAAATAAAGGAATATTAGACGTTTCGGGGATACTTAACATTTAATAAAATTATATATTATTTCAATGTAATGTGAATTTGAATGTATGAAATATATTACCTGTGTGTTAGTGTAATTGGTTTTTATGTACCTGTTCAGTGTGCCCTGTATTGGCAAAAAGGGAAATATGGCAACTCTTACCATGGTGTATGTGGAAGTATTTTTTTCGTCTAGAATGTTTCTCGTGCGGAAAAAGAAAATCTGATATGCATTATGAACAGAATTTTTCGGAGAAATTTAGCTATTTGTTTTTGCCTTAAAATGTAGCTACTTTAGGAATTCATTGAAAACAAAAGATTATTCTTATTACTTTTCACGACATTCTAATTAGTTAATAAAAATTAATTCATTTGTGCAAAATATAAAATATTGGCGTATTCCTTTGAACGAAACGAAAAAGGAAACTCAAAGCAGACGAACGGCGGTTCCGAAAGCAAACGAACGGTGGTTCCGAGAATGCTGTGCGTTGTCATGGTAACGGTATGACGAAATCATGTGACGTCACGCTCCCGGCGATACTAGCGCTGCAGCGACAGGCGGAAGAAGCACGCTAGCAGACGACAAATGATTTCCACGGGAGGTATAGGAACATTCCCATTTGTAAAACCTATATCTATACCGCGTTTGGTAGAACCTGTCCCGCTTCCCGCGCTAGGGAGCGCTCAACAGTTTCCGTGCTGGGGAAAGTCAAAGCCAGGCAGCCAATTAAAATACGCAACGTCGCAACAGCGTCTACGTAAACGCCTCTCTTCTGGCTTTCATTCGCTCCTCGCTGCCCAGCAGACGATTTTTTCCTCGTTTCTCATTGATACCGAAACTGTTGAGCGCTCCCTAGCGCGGGAAGCGGGACAGGTTCTACCAAACGCGGTATAATCTGTGCAAGTGGGGGTGGATTTTAGTTCGCATATTTTCAGTTTTTTTTTCTTCTTTGCTGAGCAGTATATATAATTTTAACTTTGACTTGTAACAAATTAATCGTGCCGAATACTCTACATTTCAACAAGATATTAAGTATCTAATATTTTTAACACATTTATATGCTCTGTTTACGCTGTAACGTGTTTTCATTAAGGAACTATATTTTTGTGCTCAAGCCTCGCGAACTTTCCGTTCAAAGGCGCGTTGCCATCTCGTATTCTTTATCCGATTCCGTTCATTTTCTTGTATTTATACATCGTGCTCGTTTTAATTGCTCTTTATTTTACATGATTCCATTCTAAAAGAAACCTCGCATTGCGACATGTTGGACTTCCTTGCCTTGCATTTCAAACTATTGAAATTCTTTCCCTTGTTTGTCTTTTTTCTTAGTGCAGACAGTGAAAGTATCAACGATGGAAGTTTGCAATGCTGGTACTACGTCACTGTCAAGATAGGTTGCACCAGAGTTTAGTTGATTGGATTTGTATTAAGATCCATTATATGCACAGAGGCTAATTCGGACGAGAGCTACAGCTTCTAGTGGAATCCGAACCACTTAATGAAATTAAGGCAGCAGTTTTATCGCTAGACTATCGGGGCAGGGAACCCAATCTTAATCTTTTCAATTCTTAGCATTTAAAAATTAGGTAGTTTGTGTACATTCTTTAACATCGTATTGCAGCGTTAAGAATATATATAACGATAAAACCAATGAGAGAACATCGCCAACTCATGCAATTTGTCGGTACCTGAATGAGGAACTCGCAAACAGAAGAGAAATATAACGCTTCTCTAAATTTTGAATGTCGTCCTACTTATAGAAATTCATATGTCACACCTATTAGACCTATTACAAAATATAGTGATACGATTTATAGAGGCTATAGACGGTGTTAAAGGCGGAGCTACTGCGGAGCATGCGCACTCGTCTGGTCCCCCTCGAACATCCGGTTACGCTTACGGTGCTATGGACGTTAATATGAAAGGGCAAAGTGGAGCTTCTTTTACAAGGAAATAAGGTGTCAGCTGTGTAGCATATGGTTGTACAGTTCCATCGGGAACAAATTTATTAAGTCAAGTATCAGTTCGTAGGTTTTCTAGGACGTAGAGAGACGAAACTTGTTGATACAAGCAGAACGAAGAAAGGATTGGTACCCGGAAAGGATTTGTACGACTTGCATTTTGTTACAAACATGTTGATCGTTTATCTGCGTATTGTGTTGTGGTGAGAAGCACGCCTCTTAGTGAGGTTTCAAACCGAAGCGACACGCGA
The DNA here is from genome assembly GCF_977018435.1 of Lepisma saccharinum. Classification (NCBI taxonomy): domain Eukaryota; kingdom Metazoa; phylum Arthropoda; class Insecta; order Zygentoma; family Lepismatidae; genus Lepisma; species Lepisma saccharinum. The sequence continues at coordinate 57,025,580 of NC_139241.1, read as the reverse complement.
CATTGATCACTGAGGATTCACTTTTAAGTTTCACGGAGATTACACACCGAAACGACAAGCAACAGCCCCTTTACTCTAAAGGAAACAATTCACTTTGCATACGAGTACAACAGACCAGGGTGACACGATGCATGGTACTGAGAAAACAACAGCCCAGTCCAAGTGACACGTGCATTTTCTCGTGGTAAATTGGTTCGAAAGGAAGCTTTCAGACTGCAGCGAATGTGTCTCTCGGAAACCAACACTCAAAAATAAACAACACCTTCCGAATTAAAGAGACACGACAAATTGCAGGTGTCGCTTGTCGCTCGGAATGGGCGTTTTATCAATACCGTGCATTGTGTTGCCCCGGTCTGTTACTTGCGCAAGCGTGACTGGTTTGCTTTAGATCGAATGCTTCTGTGCAAAATCCCGATATCGCTTGTCGCTTCAATCTGAAAACTCCCTTCTTGTTTGAAGTAAATTCATGCAAGTGAAAGTGGCATCCCATATCATAGGTTTTCCCTAAATCCCTCAGGCGGAAAGGCGACGTTGAAAGCACATATATTTACTAGCATTTGTTATGTGTCATTTCATTACTTCTGCAGATTTGTTGGCAAAGATTCACTTAAGCATACTTTATAATATAATAATATCACTAGTTTTATAGAATTATCTTTCCCTCACTTTTCCATTTACAAAATAATTGAATATATCTAAACTTTCGTACGTTTTGAGTTCGTCGTGCGTGTACATGAGATACTTGTATGTAGTATGCTATACAACTGGCGGCCACAAAGACACGTCATATTTTAATAATCTGCTCTGCAGTTGATCATCCGATGGATTCTAGACGTCCACTCCTTCATAGTAGAACTTTAGCAAATACCGTTCTTGACTATCGTCGCATAACTGATGAAAACAAGCGCTCATTTCTTACTTCGTATGCCGGTGAATCTGCACTGGTAACAACGGGGACTGGCCTAAACCGGAAGTTCCGGGGGGACCGGGCAAGACCTCACCAATGTTTATGTTTACATTTTTAACACGGTCTATAACACATTTACCTGCATATGCCAACAATCAAAGCACAATCTCACAGCCACTGAATACGTCCACCTACCAGGCAGGCAGCCGATTTCGTAGCATGTTTTGCGTCTCATGATTGGTCAATTACTTAGTATCAAATGATCAGTGGCCACTGTTACCAAGGCATACCTGCAGCTGCCCCCGCCTGATTTGAGAACACATCGTAATAAAATAAACTTGCGATCTAACTGAACCAGAAAATGTAATTGTCCCAATGGATGTTTTATAATGGAAAATGTAAACTGCTTTTTAAGTTTTGGGTCAAAATGCATCTACCGTACTACAAAAATCTAGGGGGCTACAGAGGGGCTGAGGCCTATTTTGGGGGTTTCAACCCGCCTAGCCCCCTTGTAGCGCCGTCCCTGAATGTGACATTTGTTACTCTTATGTTCAAGTACTGTGTGTGTGGAACTCACTAAGGATGATAAAGGACATTTCATTTGCCCAGACTGTGATGTGTAATCCATGGCCTTCTGGTAGCAAATTGTGACGTGCCACTCTCTTGTTTATTGGTTTTGTAAACAATGTTATTACTTTGTGAAAATCTCACATGTCGTTATGTAAAAAAAATGCAAGTGTATCAATATACTTATCTACCTATAAAAACAACATAATTATACTTTCTTTACAATTTCTGTTGCATACTGTATTTTGATGTGAAAGAACAAAATATAATGACTAGGTCATATTGGGTACCCCAATATGCCTAAACGTAACTTTTTAAATAAATCTTTGCTGTTCCCATGTTATTAATTGGAATTGGCTTCAGTTTTCAGTAAACATCCAGAAATGTTCCCTCTTTTGAATCATGCCACTAGTTTTATCTTTCTTACTTTGTAGACCACTAGAAAAAAATTCAAACCTTAGGTAGGCCATATTGGGTTAACGTAGCTTATGTGTCTTGAAATGCCACAATATTTGTTACGTTTCATTCCAAATGTGCAAATCATTTACCAATATATGAGAAATATAAGGGTATAAGGCTCTTAGCGGGAGTCGCCCACGACGCTCCCTGAAAGACTTCAGTGGGGATTTATCCACACTCCTGGGTGCCAGAACTCGAGGGGCAACGGCAGTTTACTTCTTCTTCATAGGCAAGGCTTAGTTAAATTAAAAGTCCATAGTGGGGGCCAGAAAGTGGCAAAAAGGGTGTGGGGGATGCCCCCATGCTCCCTAATTGCCTGCCAAGTATCTATAACATAATTCTACTTTACAGATATAGTGAAATCACGCTTCCAAGAGTTTCAATAATTCCGTTCCTGAGTAACATTTTTCGTGCAACAACCCATTTCCTTCAGCTCCTCCAAAATATTGCGACGAATGCTAGCGAACAGATTTCCGCTTATTATGACGTCATTGTTTAAATAAGATTTTCACCTCGAGAACTTAATTTTTATTCGAGAACTTTGTTTCCGAGATCCAAAATGAAACTTGACCCCAATGATGTGATTTATTGGCACGGTCTTTTGCACGAAATTTTCAAGATTGCTTTTTCGAGAGAAACAAGGGAAAACTGCCTTTAGAACGTTTCAAAATTAAAGGCGTTAAATTACGTGGAGAGCCGGAAAAGTGGCTGGAAGTTGAAATTAATTCCTCGCCAAACAACGCTAGATTAAAAGTCTCAACCGTTATGGCCGAAAGGGGAGCCTTAAATTCATTGGTCCCTGACGTCAAATAAATAAGTAAGGAAGTGTGTTTCGTATCCTTTTGCTTCTAACGGATACCACTTGATCTCGGCTGCACCTTGCTCTTGGTCTAGCCACCTAGCGGCGAAACCTGGAATCACTCGCAATGAATAGCACAAGCGGACAGCTAAAGCAGCTTGGAAGCTAACAGCACCAAGCCTGACCTGCCTAACCTACTCATCACACATGCATCTAATATCAGAAATAAACCAAACGTATATTGTCTAACCTATTCACATATTTATTTCTGCTAATATGTATACCTGAGTACAGTGGGATGCACTAGTATTGCTCGACAAATTGTCCATGACTATTTTAATTGATTTTTTTCTTGCATCCTACGTGTTTTTAAGGAATCAGTTTTTACGTAGGGGAAGGTGGGTATAGTTGTAACATGGGTATGGATGTAACATCGCGAACATCAGCAGACAGATTCCGCGCAGAGTTTCAAGATTCCGTCACAAGAGGGTGTTGAATGTCACCCACTCGCCAACGAGAAAGAAATGGTGTAAGACTAACAACAGCCGAACGTGAAGCAGAAAACCTTATTCGGGGTACGTGAGTAATTCTTGGTATTTCAGAATAAACACTTGTAGATAGGAAATTATTTGTCATTTGCTAATGGCATTTAGTGAGTTTGTGGTAGGTGTTGTGTAGTTACTTTAATTTTAAATGTATATTAAATGCAAGGATACGTGTTGCAGCGGAAGGGGAGACAAGAGAAAATGGCAGTAGGGGGGATAGTTGTAACAGGCTGTTACAATTATACCCATCATATGTTACAACAATACCCACGTTATGGCTTCCTAATTTTCTTCTGCTCGAATTGGCTATCTGTTTGGAGTTGCAATATATGAGTCATGTGGTGAGTCTTGCTATTCCTAGAATTAATTTATTTAAATGTCGGTCGTACCTTAACATTGAAACAGATTAACAGAGACCTACATATAACACAATGTTTCCAGTATTTTTGCTATTAATTAGGTTAAGTCTACTGATTATTACTTTTTTATATTATTTCTAGCAGGAGATACAGGGAAGATGCCGCGTGACTACAAACGCAAGACAGACAGAGGCATAGGCGGAGTTCTGGAGGGGCCAGGAGGGGCCTGGCCCTTTCAACTTAAAAAAAGACTAAAAAATAACACATGATTAAGTTCAGTTACTACATTTTTGTTATGAAGCCATACCGCAAATCTTGACGTTTGGCATGATTGCCGGAATAGTGGGTCTTACACGATTTGATTGATGTGTACAGTTTGAAGAAAGAAAAACGTAAAATGACTTTGTGTTGAGTTAACAGTTACTTCTGGGGCATCAAAAGAACATTTCAATTTAATTTTTCTAAAATTCCTGAATCTTACTATGGTACAGTAACTTTTTTAAAGTAATACGAGTATTGTATCAATAAAATTTTAATGAAACGCAAAATGCAATAATCGTACTGTTTTGCTTTTTTTTTTAAAAAACTGACAACCATATACTAATTAATATTTGTTTACTTAAGCGAGGAAATTTAACATTTTCAAATCTAAAAGGCCTAAAACTAAGTGTTTTTAAGTTATTTTTTTTAAATTTCCGGCGGAAGGCCTCCGAACCGCGTATAAACTAGGGAATATTCAATAACCCTCAGGTACATCATATGCTTCTCCCAGAGTCTGGCCCCCCAAAGCAAAAGCTCAAACTCCGCCCATGGACAGAGGTAAAGGACTCTCAACAGAAATTCTTCAACAAGCAGCTTCACTGTGCATAAATGTAGGACGTAGTGTTAGATCTGTTGCAAAGAATTTTGAAGTATGCCACGTTACGCTCACACGATATATCCAAAATATGCAACAGAAGGGGTTCATTAAGCATGAAGGTTATAAGTCGCCTAATCGTGTTTTTAGTAGTGACGAAGAGAAAATCCTGAAAGAATATTTATTAACTGCATCAGGTCTCTAATGCGGACTGACAACCACAGAAGTTCGCAAGCTCGCTTATCAGTCTGCTCTTCGCTATAGTATCAAGTGTCCTGAAACATGGGAGCAAAATGGAATGGCCGGTAAGGACTGGTTGCATAACTTCCGGAAGAGTTATCTTTACGGGTGCCTCAGCCCACTAGCCTTTCACGTGCCACATCATTCAACAGAACCAATGTTGGACTTTTCTTTGACAAACTTGGTGCAGCATATGACCGATATCAGTTTACGTATGACAGGATATATAACGTCGATGAAAGAGGTATCACAACTGTTCAAAGACCAGTGCGAATTATAGCAAGAAGAGGTGCTAAGCAGGTTGGTGCTATGACATTCGCTGAAAGGGAAACGTTGGTTTTTCGTTGCTATCGCAATAAGTGGGAACACAGTTCCTCCAATATTCGTCTTTCCAAGCAAGAAACTATCGAAACCACTTTGTTCATGTAGGTCCAAGGGAATGTATTGGGTCTGCGAACGGTTCGAGGTGAATGCAAGAGGCGGATTTCAGATTCTTCATTGAACACTTTGCCAAACATAGTCGCCCATCACTAGAGTGTCGAGTTCTTTTACTATTAGATAATCACGACTCCCACCTGTCTGTTAACACAATTGACTTTTGCAAGCAGACAGGAATCATCATGCTCTCATTTACTCCTCATTGCTCACATCGTCTGCAACCATTGGACAGGGGGTCTATGGACCGTTCAAGAAGTATGTTAACCAGTATTGCGACAGCTGGATGAAAGCACACCCTGGGGAAACAATGAGCATCTATGACATACCGTCATTTGTAAGAGAAAGCAACCAAAAACAACCACGCCTTCAAACATCATGTCTGATTTCTCTTCCACTGGAATTTATCCTTTCAACAGACATCTTTCAAGACAGCGACTTCATGCCATCGAATGTCACAGACCGTGCTCCGATTCAGGAAACAGTTGCATCCAGTTTCTCAACTGCAAGTGGCATAAGACAAACTTCTCCTCAGCCAGATCTACAACTATTCTTAATCACGCACAAGTCCACTGAAGGAACTATGATGTTACACCAGTCAACATCTTAGGACACGCCACCTACATCATCACATAATACATTTTCTCCGGAGTCAGTTTAGCCATTTCCACATGCAGGACCTCGTAGCAGCACAAACAGGAGAGGAAGAAAAAGAAGAAAAGCTGCAATATTAACAGACGCTCCTGAGCGAAATGCTATCGCCAATGAGAAGAAGGGACCTCGTCAAATGAACAGGCCTACAAGAGCTAAAAAGGATTGACTTTCAGCCAGAAAACGAACAATCGCAGTAGGTCTATGCATACGAAGGTTGAACAAAGTCCACCAATCTCAGACGAAGACGAGTGCATATGTCTTGCGTGCTGTGACACCTACAGCAACAGCAAATCAACGGAAAAGTGGGTTCAGTGCGACGAATGCAAGCAGTGGGCACATGAGGCCTGCACAGCAAATCCCAAATATCCTATCTTTATTTGCCATAACTGCGAGAGTGAGGTTAGTGAGAGTCGCAGTACCGATGATAGTGATCAATAACATTTCGAGTGAAGTATTCTTGGATTTTGTGTTTTGAGTGATATGTCAGTCATTTCTTCTAGGTTAAAGGTAGTCAAAAAAATAATAGTCATACCTTTATAAATTGCTTGGTTTGAATTATCTTATCAGTATATTCTTGTTTTGTTTTAATCCTAGGCTAACATTTGTGAGTAATTTAGTGTTGGTTTTGTTTGGTCCTTAGGAATACAGTGATGCCTTAAGGAGTTAGAAGTTAGAAATTGAAGTTAGATACCTTCAAGAGTTAAAAGTTCTTTTAGTTTATTATGTGTTCTGGATATAGGTGTTAGATTACAACAGGTTGTTACAACAATACCCATCATATGTTACATCTTCCCCCACTTATGGGCATGATTGTAACACTCCACATGCTTGGGGTTTCTGTTTCATAGCTTATTAACGCCTGCAGTTCAACTGCCCAAACTGTACCTATGTACACCTAAGGGATATACCTAATAAACAATAGTACCGAAACAGTCCATTTATTATCTTATAGTGGTGAGGTTGAAGAACAAAGAGAAATGTTACAACTGTACCCACCTTCCCCTATGCTATTGCAGAGGCTGTCAGCAGTTTGTTCGCCGTTTTCTTTCAATTCTTGAAGCTTTCACTGAGTAAAAGCATCACCTTCTCAAACTGGAGAAAGCCGAATGGCTTATTCTAGTCACGTGAGCGACGTCATCATCTGTAGGCGAGACAGCCGCCATGTTTGATTATTTGGTGGAAGTAATGTTGGATCTTTTTTAGCGTATGTGGAATTGCAATGCAATTTTAAGAACTGCAACAAAGTATAAGTGAAGTGGGAGCGTACAAGGAATATAGTCTATAAATGTTGTGTTCCCAATTGTAGAGGAAATTATGATGAGAACAGTAGATTTCCTCAAGACGATACTGAAAGAGAGACATGGATTAGGGCAATTCCACGTAAGTTTGACCCTACGATGAACTCCACGGTAAGTAACACAAACTTTATACTTATAAATAAACGAGAGAAATAGTTTACTTCATAATGTAAAGATTTAATGTGCACGAAATAGGCATCTAACATACTTTTAGATTTGGTCAAGTTTTACTTGTTTCTTGCAAATCATTTTTGATCACCAGTATCGAATTGGTAAATCTAACCAAGCTAATTTCTTTAGAAATGCCAAATGTAACTTGAATTACTATATTTGGTTAACGTTACATAGTTGTTTATCGTTGCAAAATGAATTGTTTAACGTTATAAAATATTGTTACATCTACCAAAGCAGTCTACTGTTTCGATAACATGTTCGTCATCGAGAATTCTATATAATTTATACAAATTTTTAGTTTCAAAGTATGCTTAAGGAAAGAAAACTATAGAACTGAGCAAAATTAAAAAAATATGCACATTTATATTCTTACTTTTATCCCGCTTTTCTGCCTCTTTAAGTTAATCGGAGATAATGGAAGGCAAGTTGATATTTAGGTTATGCATTAAAATACAAAGTACATTGTGTAACAACAAGCAATTTGTTGGAATATTTTCTTGTATAATTATAAAAGAATATATTGTTTATGTTTCAAATAGACGTTTTCACACAAAAAGCATACTTTTTACCGAGCTATGTGAATAAGCAAACATAGTCATTTTCTTTAAAACTCCGGGAGAAAATATTATTTTCCTTTCAACAAAAGTATTACATGTCTACTTGAGGACAGGTTAAGTAACTAAATACTGCACATGTGTATTGTTAATAAATTGTAAGAGCTTTCCCAGTTTGTTCATTCTATGCTGGTGAAATTGAATGTCATACCCTCCTACGGTCATTTTACTGCCAATTCCTGGCATTCTTAACCTCACGTCATGATTTGCTGAAAATTTTCATGATAACCACACACTTGTATTTCTATATTTAAAAAACGGTCACAAGTTCTGCAAGATTTCCATTCCCTTATACTTAAGTTCTGCTTGTATAAAGCAAGTACCTAATAGTCCACTTCATTCTAAAGCTCCCACTTTACCTTTATGTTCCCAGTTATAATCCCATTTTTCATTATGCTATTTCCAGGTGTGCCAAGCACATTTCAAGACTGGAGACATTGAATGGGAGACTGTGCATGTGGATGACCATACAGGAAAAATCTTCACAGTTGCTTTGGCAAGGCCTCGGATCCGTCCAGGTGCAATCCCATCAATTTTCCCTGGATGTCCATCATAGCTGTCTTCTAGAACGCAAAATGAAGAGGCGCGAGAATGTCCAGAAAAGAAGAAAGAAATGAGGGAGGCAGAAGCTTTAAGAAGAGCAATTTCAGACAGTATAGGGACAAAAAAGGAGAATGACTCAACTTCAACTTTGTTGAAGGCCGACACAAAAGAAGTAAACTCCCCACATTCTAAACTTTGTTGTTTGCCTTATTTAATTGTTAAAAAAATAATTGAGTGTTGGTACTACAAAGTGCTATCTGTCGTCGTCCTTTCATGAACGGAAAGACAATGAAATAATAATAATAATAATGAAAGTGCTAGCGATGCTTCTGTGAGTTTATTAATTAGTTAGGCAACTCGGCGAATTTCCTCTGAACGTAACATGCGGGGTTTAACTTATTCTATTTGTTTCTACTTTTTTTTTACAAAAACTGTAACGTGTTTTATGTAAAACTTAAAAATATTACGGATAATATTTCACAAATACACATATTTTTTTTTTTAATTTTCCACCAGGAAGTTTGTACCGATTTTCAACATGAATTTGTGTGATATTAGGGATTTTTTTGTGGTGTGGTGGCCAAAGTTGCTTCTTGAACGAAGAATGTTGGTGTAAATATTTAATATTTTCTTCTATCTCTTCTAACTATATTTACGGTGAAGGTAAATGTTAAAATGTTACTTCCTCTGAGCTTCCAGTCCTTCCAAAAAAAGAAAAACGAACTTAAATTCTCTACGATAAAATATTGTCTTCCTTATACAGCGTTAAGATGATCGCCTCCAGATGATGACGTCAGGACTGAGCGCTGCGGCCTGAGCCTCTGAGATGGTCTTGGTAAAACTAACTTCAGTCACCGACAATAAAAATGAGACACCTATATCCTGAAATGCTCGCTTCCCTACAAGGTATTATGTGTTTTTCCTAACTACGGCGATAAGTGGGTTTTAATAGCAAATTTTAAATGGCAACTTCTACCACCTCCTTGAAGTTAGGTGAGTGGGCGCTTGAACAGTCACGGACACTTCTGCGTTGTATCAATCCCATTAACTTTCAAAGTGATGGTTACAACCCAGAAGTGTCGATGGATAACCTATTCCCCACGCCGCAGAAACTTATTGGTGCAGACTTCATAAATGCAACTGCTATTGGTCAAGTCCCGATTAGTCTATCTGTGCTTAATGTGTGCTCAAAAAACTCAACCTCAAAACTCAAACCGCAGGAAGGTTCGAAGTGGTCTTCTCTCCTTTATGAACAGCCTCTATACTAGAGCAGTTGTAGTTTCCGGCACAAACCCTCCCCTTTCACCTAACTGTTGTATCAATGGGGGATATAGACGACATGATTGGTCACTTGCAAGGTTGCGTTTCCTACTCGTTATAGCAGGCACTCGAAATAGCCAAACAGCAAATTCCATATTCTTGGAACCTTCCGGCGTTACACTGTTAGAGGTCGAGAATAATGCCGGCCATGTTTTAACAACTGAATTTTGTATCTAGGATTCCGTCCTCAAACAGCCCGCATTTTTGATTGGTTTCCTACACCTACGGTCCCTTTAATCGCCTGGGATTTACAGCGTTTAACAAAGGAGAACGCCTCATCCAGTCAGTGGGCTCCACATTTTCCCAATTTCGTGATGCAAGCTTGAAGGTGGATGAAATTTGCACAGATGTTGACCCCTTGCTGTTGCTTACTTCTTTCGCCGCTAGGATTCCTTCAAGGTCTCAAAATTCAAGGGTCTCAAACTTTTGTGGTGGAAATAAAGTGCCGTTCTTGATTGATTGATTGATTTGCTTTATTTTACTTCGCTTCTTATGCCACTTTTAGACTGGGACAATTTTCGAAAATTCTGACTGTAGGAAGCATTTTTGAGGAATAGCGAAAAAACAACATTTTCTGAATGTATTTGATGTGCTGATTACGAATATTTTGTTTGCCACTCTCGATTTAGTGTTTTATGCTTCAAATCGCTAAAAAACAAAATGGCGGCCATACGAAATGAGGTCCTATTAACTTTTGAAGGAGCAGAAAGAAAATAGTGATCTTGGTGTCAAACATTATGTTTTTGGGTATGCTGAATACAAATATTATGTTTTCTCATCTGAAATTTTAACCTATTTGCTCCAAATCGCTAGAAAACAAAATGACGGCCATACGAAATGAGGTCTTAATAACTTTTGAAGGAGCAGAAAGAAAATAGTGATCTTGGTGTCAAAAAACATTATGTTTTTGGGTATGCTGAATACAAATATTATATTTTCTAATCTGAAATTTTAAGCTGTTTGTTCCAAGTCGCTAAAAAACAAAATGGCGGCTACGTGCATCCATGCAATGTTTCGTATCCATACTTTTGAACTAGGAATAAAACAGTGGTTCTTGTGTAACAATAGGTTTTTAATACAGAAAAAAGTATAGAAGATTGCTAAAGTCAAGATGCAAAATAATAATATTATTCAGAGCATAAGACCATATTGAAATATTAACAGTACCAGTGTATGATATATCTGCACGTTATCCTTATTCAACCTTATTTTGCCTACAAAAATAGTATAACATTTTTCTAGTCACGGATATTCATGCACTCCTTAGTGCCAGTATCTGCACATTTGCAAGCTGCAGTACATATACAAGCTGGCCTTTCCTGCAGGAACATGTACCGGATATACAACAACCCAAAAATCCACAGGTGACAATGTCGTAGCAGGGTTGTGGAATTGGTGGCAACGATTGAAGTTTTGGAACGAGCTGTCCATCAACCATTTTCCATCCCAAGATAGTAGGAGGTGGTAACACAGGTTTTGGTATGACCGACTGCCTCCACACCATGGCTTGATAGTGGGCCCGTTGTACATGTAACCGTAGAGCATCGGTAGGGGAGGGGGCAGTGCTTGTGGTGTTTTCCTTTGCTGAACAGCTTCACTCTTGGCTTCATCACAGCTGCTTGCCTCCGGTACACCATACAACTTGCATATGAACTTCTCTGCCTTGTGTGCTGTTTCTTGTTTCAGTTCGTCAACACCAAGATTTAGTAGATCATTATTATTAGTGTTAAATATTTTCCATGCTGTCTTCTTACTGATCCCAACAATGTAGGATACTGTGTCGCATCCTGTTATGGCGTGGAATGGGATGAGAGTTTCGAAGACAGGATCCGTAAATGAAAGCTTCTGCCTGACTTCATGTTCTGGAATGTATTATTATTATTATTATTATTATTATTATTTTATGTTCCTGCTCGCAACCACAATTTCGTACATCTAATCTTGTGAAATAACGTTACCAATTGCACTAATACATCTGCATCACGTGCTGAGACAACAATGTTATCAGCACTAGAATGAAGACAGTGAAGGACAATGCACGTGTCCGCCTCTTCGTGGTTTGCCTGCAATCCTTCAATAGACAAATCACGATTGTTTGTCCGTACGTCACCCTCGTGAAATCCACCGGAAACCACAAATATTTTGTCTTCAGGAGCATTGTCGATCAAATGATTAGAGAGAAAACAGGCCAAATCTTTTTATTCTCTGAGTTAGCAAGAAAGTTACTGAATTTGTTGGGGATTGGCACGGATCCATTTTCTATTACTCTCCTTACTAAATGAGCATGTTTCAAGCGCCTATCCCTTGTTCCAGCCTTGATTGAAGTTGCGTTATACCGATCAAAGGTGACACCAATCCTCTTAAAGCTTTTTCCCATAGAAACAACAAGGTTAAGAAATGCATCTGCCAGTTGACCAAAGTTTATAACTCCTGCAGGCTTTCCAAGTGCAACAAGTAATGCTTGACCATCTATTATAAGGCATGACGCAGACGGAATAGATATATCAGGTTATATCAGGTAGACAAATTACATCCTTGGTCATCACATCACCTAGAATGGCTTTGTTTCCTGTTCTCAGACTTCCGTTTGTGTTGGCAAGGGAGATTGGAATTGGCATTAGTTCATGACACAAAATGCGATTTAGATCCACATTACGAGCTGCCTCATAGGCAGTTACGAGGCGCTGGAGAATATTCCTGTCAGTTTTGACTCAACGTGATATAGCCCACAGATTTCACCTCGCACCGTCAACTGTGAACAAAACAATTCGCAAGCGCCTCAGGTTGAAGTGTGTGCGGAAGGCCCGTGTACACCACCTTCTACCGCGTCACATTGCCGAACTTAAGACGAATTGCAGGAAACTGTATGACAAGTACCTGGCGGGTTCCAAATGGAAGAAAGTTGTCACAATGGATGAATCATATGTCCATCCCACTGCTGGTGGTCACAGTCGGGCGATCACATACCGTGACATTGACGGCAAGGGGTGCAGCAACTTTGTTCGTCAGTGCAGGGAAAGTTTCCCTCGTGGCTTTATGGTTGTGACGGGATTCGGATATGAGGGTAAGTTGATGATACGCAAGGTGGACAAAAACGTGAAGGTGAATGCCAGATACTTCCAAGACTCCATTCTGACACCTATTTATCGGAGAGACATCCCAAAATTGTATGGAATGGACGCGAACCAGGTGATGATCCATGTGGACAAGGCTTCGAGTCATACCGCCAGAACATCACTACGTTTTTATCAGGAAATGGCAGAGGAATTAGGAATTCGTGTCATTCCGTTTGAAGACATTCCTGTGAAAAGCCCAGATGCCAGTCCAATGGATTTTTGCGCATTTCGACTGTTGATACGACGTCTTCAACATCGCCGCCCGCACACCCTGGATGGTTTATGGAAAGCTTACAGGGAGGAGTGGGACAGAATTCCCATGCCTGTCCTGCGCCGGAGCTTGCTGCAATGGAAACTGCGATGCCGGGCGATAGTCCACAATGCTGGGGGTCCAATAGAACATGATCGGTGGTGGCGGCGCGGTATCTCTTAAGGTGAGTACCGGTCAAACATGGTCGGATATAAAGCGAACAACCTTCTGTATTATAGGTTTAGTCATTTTTGTGGTTCTTTTGTTTACAAAAGAAGAAAAATCTATAACAATTTTCAAAAATGTCAGATTAGAAAACATAATATTTGTATTCAGCATACCCAAAAACATAATGTTTGACACCAAGAACACTATTTTCTTTCTGTTCCTTCAAAAGTTATTAGGACCTCATTTCGTATTGCCGCCATTTTTTTAGCAATTTGGAGCAAATAGCTTAAAATTTCAGATTAGAAAACATAATATTTGAATTCAGCATACCCATAAACATAATGTTTGACACCATGATCACTACTTTGTTTCTGTTCCTTCAAAAGTTATTTGGAGCTCATTTCGTATGGCCGCCATTTTGTTTTTTAGCGATTTGAAGCACATAACATCAAAATCGAGAGTGGCAAACAAAATATTCGTAATCAGCACATCAATTACATTCAGAAAATGTTGTTTGCCCGCTTTTCCTCAAAAATGCTTCCTACACTTTTTACAGCCACATTTCTGAGAATTTGCGCCAGGCTATTTTGGCTAATTTGCGAAGATGGGGATGAGTGATGATATGAGGAAATTGACGAATAGTCACTCACAAACAGCCATGACCAGGCCAGGATTCGAACCCGGGGCCCCTGGTGTCTTAGCACGATATGTTAACCACTCCACCACGGGGGTCGGCTAAGGGTCGTTCTTTAAAAAAAAAAAAAAATAGTAATTTTGGAGTTAAGCGAATGGTTTAAAATGCGTTTTTCAAGTCAAAAAAGGGGTTTTAGGCATTTGTAGGAATCGTTTAGGTATTTATAGGAAGTTATAGTTCATTTAGGCATTTTTAGGTCCTATAGAATTTCAGTAGAGGGGTGCTGTGTACATGAAACGTAACCTAGAAATCCGTTCCCTAATCATCACAATATGAACATTATTACAATTAATTTATATATTTCGTATTATTACCTAAGAGCAACAAACGGAGCATATTTAAGGTTAAATCCAAAGATTATCGGAGGCTAATAAAAGTTTCTAACTTAGTGTTCTTTTCATTTTCGACGTGCCACTGGTACTTAATTACAAAACTGGATATTTCCAATATGAAACTTATCTTTACCTATATATGTGGCAATTTTTAATCATATACAATAACATATAGGGTGAAGTGCCCATATTTCGGATAGGTTCCTAATTTCGGATACCAAGAAATTTCGACCTTAGAACAGCAGCGCCGAAGTGCAGATAGTGCCAACTAACACGCTACTTCGTCCCAAAGTTTCACCCTTGTGCGTGACCTTGAGCAATGTTTCTTTAGTGTGTGGCTGATATTTCTGACTTTTCCGGAGTTTTGATGTAATATTTCACCATTCAAACTTAAGGGCTTCAACTCGAAGATTAGTATTTACTCACTTCTGTCTAAATTTTATATAATCTTGAGAGATTCAGCAAACATTATTACGTAGTTTCAGTCACATTATTTCAGAGGGGGAACGCACAGAATCGCCATATTGAATATGCGACTGGGTTTCCTAATTTCGGATGCTACACGGATACTTAATTTCGACTATCCGAAATTGTGCACCCTTTCCAAATACTCATTAGTAACCCTATCCGAAATTAGGAAATACCCTATCTGACATTAGGCAACCTTTTTGTTAGACTAAAAATATGCATACAATTCTTCGTTTCATAAAATATACCAAGTATTTCTTATATATGTTAATATAACTTTCAGAAACATTAATAAATATATGTTCAATGTTTATCAACACATTTATGGCTTATTTTGTTTACATTTGGGTACTGAAAATCTAATTTGAAATTAAGTATCCGAAATATGGGCACTTGACCCTAATTATCTTTTGTTTACTTTTCATTGAATTTTGACACTGCAGTGAATTTACATTGTTTCATATAAAATGATATTTTCACTTCATTATTTCATTCTACAATTAAACAAATAGAGCGTACAGGAACGATTTTTGATTGAAATTTTTCAACACGATTTTTATGTAGCACTTTATTTAGAATGTGATTTCAGTAATTTTGAATATTTTTAAGTATGTCAAAACAGCATAAAGTCATTAAAAATAAAATTAGTTCCTTAATTGGAAGCACCAGTAACAAACTCGTAACAAACCGTAGACAAACAATTCTGGCGCCCCCTCCCCTGAAGCGGGCGGGGGGAATCTTTTCATCAAAAATTGTTTCCTGCTTCCTATACAGTAATTCTATCCATATATTTTTTTAGGGATACTTATCCGATACTTATGCACGTTACAGGAATAAATCCCTGGAAGGAAATTAATATTGACATTGATGAACATTTGGACCATCAGTAGCTAGGTACATTCCAAAACTATGCACTTTTAATAAATACGTGAAATAATCTACATCTACTGATTCGTTTAACAAACATTTAACAAGACATTTAATTTCATTCTTGAATCCACAAATATGACTACTCGTATATCGTATTTGATTGTGCCTTGTAGAGGGATGCAAAAAGGCAATGAAATACATTATATCTATAGGAGAACTTCGCTTTCTTCTTCCTGGACAGGAAGAACTAATCGCATTAAGTGTCTACACTTTTCGTGGATGCAGCGTTGCAGCAAGCGTATACGTACAGTATGTATATCAATGGCTTATGTTGAAAGCACCCTCTGTTGGTCAGATTTTTAACTCTTTTTGCTCGCTTGTTCACGTCTTGCGCGAGTGCAAGGGGACACCGTCTTACGCACACGTAACACTTTGTTCTTCGTTTCTCGACTGCAGTAAAAGTGAAATAACGTGTGTCAAAGGTGTTAAAGTGTTGTGGAAACAAGTTTTTAATAGGTGGAAAGTGCAAAATTTGCGTTGCAGTGATACGATTCTCAGGATCGGTTGTCTTTGACAACTTTCAGAAGCAGTCCAACTCGATTCTAACGTGGTAAGTTGTATCATACTTTTACCAATTCATTTGTTTTCTGCTGATGTCTATTGTAGTACATCACGAATAGATTCATTACTTGGATTTGAATACCTGACAGCTTGTAGTACTTGATCAACATACCTTAGAAGGTTAAAACAAAATACGAGGGACGTTCCGAAAGTAAGTTTCGTCATTTTTTTCACAGGGAAGCTTTATTACAAACATAAGAATACAATGTCATAACAAAATACAATCCTTTGGCTATTTTTCCACATAGTTGCCACCGACATTGATACATTTGTTGTACCGGGAAGTCAATTTCAAGAAATCCTCCTGGTAAAAATCGGTGCCCAGTGTTAAGGAAGTTCTTCGTTGCTTCCGAAGTGACTCCCGATAGCGCTGACTTCAACTCAGGAAAAAGGTGGAAGTCTGATGGGGCAAGATCGGTGCAGTAGGCCGGGTGATTCAATCTCTCCCATTCCAGACGACAAATGTGTTCTGCAGTGACCCTTGCTGTGAGGGGTCTTGCATTGTCGTACAAGGACAGAACCCCTCGACTTAAGAGCCCTGGTCTCTTGCGTCGAATGGCCGACTTCAGTTTGCTTAGTGACCACGTTTCCAGCACACGTCTTTCTGCCATACTGGTTTGCACTCGAATGAGCTCAGGCACGTCGGTCAGTGTTGCCAACAGCACGAGAGAAAAACGGGCTAAATTGCACCCAAAATGGAGCTAAAATACACATCCAAGGGGCTAGATTTACAAAGGTGCGGCTGCCCACTGAAAAAAAATCTGGTTCTTAATTCTTGGGTGTTTTGGTGTAAAATTTCTGAAACTCAAGAACCACAACTAATCAACTGTCAAGATGAGGGGCATACGCTCAACTAAATTAAATTTTCTTAACTTAAATAATTTATTTCCCCGTAAATTGTGGTGCAGTAGATTACACAAAAGCATTACACATTTTCGGCATATTCCTCCTTCATATATATGCACACGTACACACACACACACACATGGCCGCACGCAAGAACTAGTCTCTGGGCGAGTCTCACTGTTACGAACGATTCGTTGAATCCGCACCGCACTTCTGTGAACTTTCAAGGACCAGATGCAATGCAAGTGAACAAAGATTCGCATTTTCTGGAATCTACGTTATCCGTAATTCGCCTCGGGCTACTCAGCATACCAAAACCAGAAACAAGGGGATGAAGTGACAATGTGCACTTGCTACCTGCTCCCCAGGAGGAGTCGCAGGACGAGCTTGCAGGTGCAGAGGAGGGTCGGTTAAGTGAATTCTTCTTTGCAGTTTACTGAAATACCAAAAAACATTTCATTACTGAAAGGGCTAGATTTGTAGCAAGATTTCTCTCTGCAGGGCTAAAAAGCCCCCTGGGGCTTTTGCTGAATTTGGGGACTGAGTACGTACTCAAAAGGGAAAAGTTCTTGCCCCAAAAGGGCAAACTTGGCAACACTGACGTCGGTCTGCTGCTTATCTTTATTCTTCAGCACTCAGCGCATGCGCCATCACTCCTCTGCTGTCGCTCCTCCTGTCGTGAATTCAGGAAAGATTGTCTATTGTTATGGCAAGTGTTTGTTCACTTTGTAATACAGCTTCCCTGTGAAAAAAATATGACGAAACTTACTTTCGGAACGTCCCTCTTAGTTTGCGGCTGGTGTAATTTTAAAATTCAATTGCCTTCCTTCGGAAGGATTTATTGTCTTTTTTAGACATTTCGTAATTTGAGATATTGTTATGCATTTCTCCACCCGACTTTGTATACACTACAAAAATTAATTGGTTGAAATCGCATGAATTGTTGGTAAGAGAAGCAACTATAATGTCACGGACACAAGAAAGTAAGGCAGGGGGTGATGTGGATTCCGTCGATCTTAGAAAAATAAAAATGTAAGAAAAATTAGGGGAAGTTACATGCAATTTATAATAATGTGCTAATCTTGGGAGTTAATAAGTAAAACATTTTCAATACAAAAAAATGTTTACGGTCATTCGTGTAATAAATTTCCGATGTAACGACAAACTAATGTTTACTAATTAAACAAAATCAGTCTAACTGTGGTGCCACAGTATGTATGAAGTAACGTAATTTTATCAGGGCAGGGACCACCAAACCTGTCAAACTGTCGAGATATCTTCAGTGGCACGTGATCGGGTAGCTAGTCACCGCAGGCTCTGGCAGCGATAGCGTCTTCGTGTTGATTGCACCCTTACAAAACCTTGACCTTGACATTTAGGGTTCCGTTAATCCTCCGTACCCCGGCTAGGAAGTGGGAAATTTTGCTTGGTTTAAGAAAATGTAGTTATGCATGGTGTTACAGAAGAAATAATGAGTCGTTTTGTGCGGTACTATGCCAACTCCATGTGATATGAGCTGTAGAGCCACCACAAACAGAAGAGCCTTCGGCTAAAGTCGTTCGCGCACCTTTCCCTCGATCCGTTCAGCTTGGGCCATAAGGAAGAATGTTCCACTCTCCTTGTCCCCTCCTCGCAGGAGTACGGTGCACAGGAGTTGCGGGTCTGTGCAGGCTTTTTTGCCTGTGGTTCCACTATAGCTACGTAATCATGTAATGTTCATTGTTATTTAGAGTGTTATTTTAATATATTGTTGGTTTTGTGCACCATAGCTCGCAGAAGAATAGGGAAATACGTTGCACGTGGTTACGTTATGTTTCAATTTATATTATAAAGAGATTATATGGTGAGAATCTCGTGCTAATAGGTTGTACCTAAGCCAAGCGTCAGGTCAACCTTGCAGCAGGTTTTAGCATATGTAGATCCAAACGTGCGCGCAAGAATATAGTTCCACTGAGACGGGTTCTATTCCGACACAACTGCATACTTGCAAGAAAACAGTTATTTAATTTGTAATATACAGACAAAATAATACATTGATTAGCAGGTATGGACTTAATTGGTTGCAATCACTGTGCAGACGAACTTAGAACCGCAGATTCGCCAACTCGAATCTGTATTGCGTTGAAGAGACATTGAAACTTTAGAGCGAGTCGAGCGAGCCTGAATGCGTTGCAGAGCGCGTGAAATCGCTGATACCAGTGTTGCACATCCCACTATTTTAACCCTATGTTTATTGTAGAGCGGCGAGAATGGCTGAATCTCCTGTTCAGCGCGCGGTTTTACCCGAATGTTATTTTGGGCTTCATCCGAAAGGAAATGTTCTTCAAAGTCAAGCAAGTTGTTTTAAATGCATAATCCTCCTTGCGGCAACAAGATCAAAGTAAAACAGGGCGTGAGGTGATTTGCCGTCAATGTGCACACGAATTGTATCACGGGTGTTGAATGATTTGCGGTTTGAGTTTAGCAAGAGGAAACGATTGTTTGTTGTTTGACGACAAAAGAATCTCCGCGGTATTAAAATATATCGCAGTGAGAAGAAACATGTTTATTATTTGGACGAGACGTCCTTCAACTCGGTGAGTGGGGGAAGGGGGAATAAACCATGGAAGGATACCACCATGCAAAACCACCGCCAGGGCTGAAGAAACCGACGATGAGGGGAAGGGGGAGGCTTATTGTTTCACCCACTGGCGGCAATGAAAGCTTTGTTGAAGGCGCATATTTACTGTTCCGCGCAAAGAAAGGGAAGGGTGATTATCAGCAACAAATAGACAGACCAAGATTTGAATCCTGGTTTAGTGAAGTGATTCATAAATTGAAACCAGAGTAATAGCGACAGACAATGCACCTGATTGTATATATCACCAATAACAAATCATGCTTTTTTGGTGGTACAACTTGAAGTGCGTGTGTCTTACAGTAACGGATGTATTGCGAACGAAGCAACCAAGTTTTTCATAAATCTATTTCTTTCTAAACCAAAAACAATAATTTGTCATTAAATTCAAGAGGGGCCTATCGTTGTTTACTTTTATCTTTGTTTATTTTTATTTTTGCGTGCTCGAAATATACACACATGCTCTCATGTTTAGAAGTTGTTTCGCTCTTATATTAATGACACATTTATTAAATAATATATGCGCAGAAAGTACTTTTAAAATGTTATGTTTCAGGAGACAAAGAGAAGCAAAAATACAATCCACTTGACATGCATGCGGGTTTTGATGTGTTGTGCGGTTGGCAATACTGTAGATTTTCTCAGTGTCTCCGATGTAAGCAGCTCGGCAGTTGAGGAAAGACTGGCACGGAAGATTCTGAGCTCAGTTCTCGCGCGGATTGATACATAAAACCTGCTGCAAGGTTAACCTGACGCTTGGCTTAGTTCTGATCTGGTGTCAATGGCCTTGCTCCGGCACGAATTTTGCTGGGTCCATGATACTAAGACTTCCTGGTAGGCTCTTCCTGCGGACGGCATTCGTTCCTTTCAGCGCATGACGTCATCTGGTGAGCAAATGTCGCAACCAGAGGGTAGGAAATACATAGCGGGCTTCATTTTCTGTTAAATAAAGTCTTTCGGGGAAGGTTTGAAAACCTTTTTTACGGCTTCAAAGGACAGGCAGTCCTATGTCCTATGGATTTTTCCTTGTAAAGGTTTGAATATTGTTATAGTTCTGTATTTTCACCATCGCTGTTGATATTTTATTTTATATTTCTCAAAGATACGATATAGGAATGTTTTACCCTGCATTCGAACCCAGAATCCCTACCTTCGTAACTCAGTAGACACTACTTGCTGTTTACTAAATGATTTCTTATCCGATGACACGTAAATTTAAAACGGACCCCATGTATATTTCGAAAATATAAATGTTACCACGGACGTCCGGAGGGGGAGGAACGGGGGCACAGTACCCTTTGGAAAACGAATGACAACTTTAAAGTATATTTCACACATACAATTTAATTTCAGTTAGATTGAATTATGTTAATTATTGTAAGGGCTTTGTAGTAGCATCATGCGGTATTTTTTTGATGGGGCAACACTATTATATGCCTAGTTTCCCCCCTGTAAAAATATTTTTCTTGCTCCTCCTCGGAAAAATCCTGCAGATTTCCATGTCTGAACAATAGTAAAAACGAGAAATATTATTCACTGATAGTCGAGTTCAGGTTTTTATCACGGTAGTGATCCCCAGATACAGTTCTTCGGGTGGAAGAAGGAAATATTAAAATATCAACGATAACATCTTTCATCCAGTGCCACTGCATTCATTTCGGTAATACCAGTGCTCGAAGTTGGGGGAGGGGGGAGCACGCGAGAGGATGCTATCCCTCAGTTCTGAAAATTTTCATAAATCACCCCCTCCCCCCGAACTAGTATAATTTGCGTAAGTATTCTCCCACCTGCTGCATTGTCTCCATATTGATCCTACCTCGCCGATGGAGTAGTGGTAACGCCTTCGCCTTGTCATCAAGGAGGCCCTGGGTTCGATACCTGGTGGAGGCACAGTGGTTCGGATCCCACTTAAACAAACTGCAGGTTCAGTCCCGATTAGCCTTTCTGTGCACAAGATGAACTTAAAGCAATTATTATCCCCAAATTCGACCAAGCATCCTTCCAGCCAGGAATTTCTACTTTCATCACTGGGTTGTACCAAGGATAGCACCACATCAGTTTTGAGTTTTCTCGTTTTCGCAGGTGAATAATTCAATGAGAGTGACGTTAGCTTTCGAAAGCTTGGAATCTTTACCACAACTCACCTGGACGATAGCCCGAGAGTATCTTTTCATCATTCGTGGCCAGGAAAGCTTCAAGACTTAATTCAATAACTGTTGTAAGATTTTATAATAACCAGGAATCAATGTTATTTTGCTTTAGTTTTGCGAATTATTGTATGTAAGCTCAAAAAATACAAATTTCCATATTTTTTACATATGTTTTACATATTTTAGTTAATTTTTACACGTAATTTCCATACTTTCAAACATTTTCCTACTCATACCCATGTTATTACTACATGTTCCCTTCATGGCGGACCACCGAAGTGACACAGCGGGCTACGTCACTAAAGGTCCCAGGTTCGAATCCAGCCCTGGGCATGAGAGGTCTTTGTGAGTGTCCCTTCATCAATTTCATCATATCATTACTCATCCGCACCGTCGCAATTAGCCAAATTCCAAGATTTTCCTGTAATCTGTATTCATCTGTACTCTGTTTATTTTAAATCTTGACAATAGACACTGCATCCGTTATTCTAATATTCTTGACTACAATAAAGAAGCTCACGCTTTCACGGTGAAATCCATTGCATATTTTAAATATACTCCCATTACATCATATTGCATTAAACCTAGTTTACTCAAAATAAATCTGTCTTTTTATCACAGGAGGATATTAACGTTTCAGCACAGAAAAGGAGATTTGTATATGAATTGCTTTGATAATAAATGTAAAGCATATGTTTATTTGAATTTTACATTACACAATGAATGCCACTGTGCCACGTAAGCCTGGTTTGGTATTCCATTGTTTTAGCAACAGAAAACTAAGCACATTTTGTAATTGAATTTTGCATTAGGATTAATGCTATATAAGCCTTATACATTCAATTTAACAGGTTTGCCGCTTGCTTATTGAAAATTGCCATTTTCACAATTGTAAGTCCATATTTAACTCCACATTTTAATTTAAATCACTAACAGATTGAGTTGGTGTTTTAAGTCCACTTTATGCACAGTAAGGCTAATTGGGACTGTACCCAGGGGTGCCCATAGGGGGGGATTATGGCGTAGGTTGCGCCATCGAGATTTTTTGTGGGGATTTTTTCCCTTTAAATTTGTCCAAAATATATGTACAAATTTTACACCTTAAATGCACCGTATTTAATCCATTTGATGAAGACTAGAAAGTGTTTAAGGGTATTATCGAGGGGTGGGAGAAATATCCAACTCTTACATTTTAGGCCTTAATTGACACGTGGGTTCTTGGGGGGGGATTCTGAATTAAACGTTGGGGGGGGGGGGATTATCCAACTCTAAGTCTTAGATTATGGTGGTTTTTTTGCTTAGAGGGATTGAGCATTACATTGAGGGGGTATACAATTCTTGTATATTACTATTGTCTTACGCTGTTGCGGAAAATCTGGTGTGGAGACTGAGAATATATATATATATATATATATATATATATATATATATTTTAAGTAGGTAATATTAACTCTTCAATATCAACAGTAAGTCTAAAATGGACATGGAAATTTTGGTGGTAGGATTGAGTATTAAATTTAAAGGGGGAGATAGTTGTTAAAGTGTTAATTAAATCTTAGATTGTCGAGGGATTTCTGTTGTGGGGAGATAGTTGGAACATCAATTTTGGACACTGTATTTAGCGATATGGTATCCACACGTTTTCGACCCCGAACGTGCCAAAAGAGAAAATACTAAATATCTCGGGATCCTAGGAAAGTATTGACACTCCATGAAATTAATATTCTTGAAAGCCTGAAAGGAAATGGGGCCTCTCCGATGGCGCAGTGGTAGCGTCGTCGCCTTGTAATCAAGGGGTCCCTGGTTCGATATCCGGTGGAGGCACATAGTGGTTCGGATCCCACTTTAAACTGTAGGTCCAGTCCCGATTAGCCTTACTGTGCATAAAAAGGACTTAAAACACCAAATCAAACCTGCAAGGAAATAGATGTTAAAATTTTCTTGCTCGCTTCGCTCGCATTAGTGTGTTGTGAAAGTGATGGTTAGCGCTTTACTGAGGTGAATGTGAAGTTCTATACTACAGTTCAATTACAAGACATAAGCGATATTCTTGATACTCATTAATAACATCACTTCTTAAAATATTATGCGTAGTGTCGGTATACTGCTTAATTTAAAGCAGGTGCATCATTTGGAACAAAAATATATCGAATCCGTATTTCTAACTTCTTGGCACAGGAAAATTTTACTTTAACAAGTAAAATTTGCACTGAAGATAAAATCCACTTAATTATTGTTATGGGTTAATAAAATAATTATATTTACCCCAAGAAAACGGGGTTGAGGTAGGGGTGAGTTCTTTGAAAGAGGAACCGTATCACCCTGAGCTTAAGAATTTCTAGCTAGGATTCTGTAACGTCTCGTGAAACAATAATTGAATCGGTCATACGGCTGAGCATGTTATTTGGTTCGCCAAGGTTGAATTTTCTATCTTTATCTTAAGTTGTGTAACAATTTATGTTAAATACTCAAATTGCGAGTTTTATATACCCACTCACAAACACTATTTATATACACATTTACATAATTTAATTTACATTTAACCAATCAATGTGCTAGCTTTAAGTATTTTCGAAAATCTAACAATTAAAAAATTAGGACCGTTTAACATGGTATTTAATTCAAATAGACTTCAATTATTACGTATTCATCCAAACTATTTTGGGAGAATTATGATGAATGATTTTAGGGGCGGTCTTGAGTGATGAGCACCGCTGTTTAGGGAGGAGTGGCAGATCAAGTAAAGGGTTCAGCAAGGCTAAGAGAAATTTACTTTCGGTAGACATGATGTGAATAGAGCAGATTCGCACTGAAAAGGGGAAATATACATAAAGATTTGTGAACTACACGGATGAAATAAATGTTTACTTACGTTGAACATTGCATATAATGGTTGTGCACCAACATACTAAATTGAGAACTGGCAAAAACTAGGTGGCACAGTGCAGAGCGAAATCTATTGTTTTCCTCTGAGAAATCTAATATAGTTAATAGCGCCTTCTTTTAGTCATTCTGTTGTATTTATTACACCCGAACAGAGTACAAGACATTTTCACCGTGAAGGAAACTATTAGTAAAGAAGAAACGTATTTTTGGTATCAAGAGACAAAGGATCGCTAACAGATGTAGTGGACGAAATCTCCAGTTGCTCACCAGATGACGTCACAGCGGCCCCAGGGAACCCCCCGGCAATGCGCATGAGCCAACATTCTATAACTTGACAAGTTTAAAAACAAGATGCTGCAAATAGCTGTTGCGCAGCTCACACCACATTTCCCCACTCCATCCTCCGCAGCGACGTTGGTTCTCAGTGTTGCAATCTGGAGGGAGCGGAATGGTCTGAGGATATTCAACGAAATTTGTATTAGCTTTTTCCTGGGCTGTTTTCTACCTGTCGGAGTACAGACCATCAGCTCACCTTTCGCCAACGACTCTTTTCCTTCTTTTAAAATTTGAACTCCCCGATGGCGCAGTGGTAGCGTCGTCGCATTGTAATCAAGGGATCCCGGGTTCGATTCCCGGTGGATGCACATAGTTGTTCGGATTCCCACTTTAAACTGTACGTCCAGTCCCGATTAGCCTTACTGTGCATAAAGTGGACTTAAAACAACAAATCAATTCAATCCAATTCTTTTAAAACTTGAGAAACCATCCATTTAGATACTCCCGTGGCGGCGCTTGTGGACTCGACAACATTATACTTAAGTTTATGTAACTCCTTCTCATTTCGCAAATATGTTGCAACATGGTAAACAATTTCTCTGGCCTGTCCTCTAAGGGGCTTTCCAGAGCAGATTGTGGATTTCGTTGGACTCTGCATGATATGATTTAATTTTTGCATTTCAAAAATATGCAGCCAAGTGTAAAGAGCAAGAACATTTCAATGCTAAAGAAGAACACAGGTAAGCGTGTTATCAGATTGCCTTCTCGTAGTGATTGTTGTACGATAAACAAAATAACCCCCACCCCACTCGGCTTTTTAAAAAAATCAGGCCACTGCTCGATGTCGCATTCAGAAAATAAAGTCATTCGCCCAGTAGTTTCTCTTCGTTATAAACGTTAACGCGCTTGCGTAATACTACAGTTTACGATCCGCGCACCGCACGCAATTTCAAAGACCGGATTAAATCAAATGAACCACTGATAAACTGATATGAGCCGGCACCGACAATATACACTGTAAAAATAGTTTGTCATATTTGTTTTAGCTTAATTTTGATGAGTTGGTACCACTCGTAGTCTCAAGGCCAGACCAGTACGTATTTTAGAAGAGTGCTGGGGAGGATGACGTAATAGGAAGTGTTCCGCGGCCTTTTGGTTTTGAGGTTATTGATGCCCGCGAGGAATAGATATATTGGAAGCAATGCCAGCGATGGTAATTGTCAATAACCCTATTTATTTAACCTAGGCAAAACGCCCCAAAATAGATTTTTGCAACGCCTTTATCGCCTGTGCATCCAGCAGTTGCTTGATCCACACTCGCGTAACGGCGAGCAAAGCCCTGTTATACGGGTCGAACGGATCACGCGTTTAGTACGTCCGTTAGGTACCAATTTTACCAACAAAAGATATAAATATTTTATATTTCTTCCCTGCCAGTGGCATTACACACATCAAAAGCAACCTCCAAAAATTCAAAAGACGCAGGTTATACGTCGGAGCCTGAAAACAAACAATTTCAATTACACAAAAACAAATGCACCCTATTTTGCCAATACACTTCAGATTACGCGGAGTGGGCGTGGCACGACAGCATAACGTAGGGATGGTTACTAATTTTTGTATTTAGTGGCTTGTGATTTGCAAACGCAAAAAGGTACAAGCAAAAAAGGTTTAACAATTGTGACCTTTATTTCTTTAAACTTGTCACACAACAATTATATGAACACATGTATGCATATATATATTCAACATATCCCTCAACAACATTACTCTCGTATTAAATAGCAGACATTAATTTAATTCACAATTTATGCGTTAGGCCCTTTTGCGCCTCTTGTGCCATTCATACATAAAGGCTTACGTTGGTTACAAACAACTCGGCCAGCGAGCCTGACATATACAGCCATGGACATAAGTATTCATACAAAGGCATTGTCTGAATGAAACATGTTATTATACAAAGAAGACCGTAAAGGCAAGTCAAGTCTATAGCACATATGCTCCTCCATTGGAATGGCAAGAATAGAACCGCAAAGCAATTGTGTGCATACAGTTGAAATTGTCATGAGAAATGTGGGTAATCCTTAAATAAACTGCTTTCTGGATGGTCATAAGTATTCATACGCCAGGTTATAAACCCCAAAAAATGTTCGTGAAACAACCGTTTCCATAATTCAGTGCCAGATATGTGTTTACTGCAGATGCATCTGTGTAAGGAAGTGGTTGGTTTGGTGTTGGCGAGGTGCAGGAAGTCAAATGGGCCGCAAAGGGAAGGAAACCACGATCGAAGAGAGGAGAATTATGATATCATTATACCACAATAAGAAATCATATTCTGAAATCGCAGACATAGTTGGGAGAAGTCGTGCGACTGTGCAAAGTGTCATCAAACGATATAATGACACAAAAGTGCTGATAAATAGGGAAAGGGTTGGGCGTCCTCAGAAACTTACTTCGAGAGAGAAACAAGGACTGTTGAGAATGATCAAGAAAAACCCAAAATTAACATCGTCAGCAGTGTTGGCACATGTTCACGAACACCTGGGAAAACAAGTGTCCTCAAGAAGTATTAGAAGGCTTTTCAACCGAGCAGGGTACAGAGCTAGGGTACCTAGAAGGAAGCCATACATCAGTAAGAAGAACAAGAAGGCCAGATTAACATTTGCAAAGGAGTATGTGAGTAAAAGTTTGGACTTCTGGGATAAAGTGTTGTTTACGGACGAGAGTAAATTTAATATTATCCATAGTGATGGTAGAATTTTGGTGTGGAGAAGCCCAATACTGAGCTTGAGCCTCAAAATCTCTTGGCTACAGTTAAACATGGAGGTGGTGGCGTTATGGTCTGGGGCTGTATGTCAGCCTCAGGTGTTGGAGAACTCGTCTTTATTGAGGGAACTATGGATAGATTTGTCTATTTGGATATTATGAAGAATAATTTGCAGCAGAGTATCAATCATTTGGGTCTTGGGAATGATTTTTACTTCCAGCAGGACAACGACCCTAAACATACAGCTGAGATTGTCCGCCTTTGGTTGTTATATAATACTCCCCACACACTCAAAACTCAACCTCAGTCCCCAGACCTTAACCCCATTGAACATCTTTGGAGCCATTTGGAAACCAGACTCCGAAAACATGACATAACTAGCAAGAATAGTTTGAAATAGGTCATTTTGCATGAGTGGCACAGTATTACATCTGAAATAACCACGCCTCTTGTTCATTCTATGCAAAAGAGACTGACATCTGTTCTCCATAACAGAGGAATGCATACTAAATTCTGACGACATGGTATTTGTTCCTTTCTTGTCTTCAAAGTGAACTTTTATGTTGGTGTATGAATACTTTTGTCCAGCCAAAGAAGCGGGTATTGAGAATGTATTGTATTTTAATTTTCTACAAGCAGCATCTGATATTTATTGTTGTTGTCAATACATCGTTTGGTGCATACATGGTCAAGCATTAACAGTTTTGACTTCCTTATTGTTTTCCTAGCTGCTGCAATTCGTCCTTTCTTTCAGTTCCACTGTATGATTACTTTTGTCCATCACTGTACATATTACTCTAACATTCAGGTACAAGGATTTAGTTACACATTTTTATAACCTACCCAACAATTATTTGTATTTGAAGGATTCATTCATCCGTAATGTGCTATTTATATATATGTATATTTATAACGTTACGATCACAAAAAGCCAACGATTTGATGCTACTGCTTTTGAGGAAAAACTTGACGGAAGGCAAAATTGCAAGAAGGGGGAGGGGGGAAATTGACGCATAAGAATTTACGTACAATGCCTTTTGTTAAATATTTTCGCAATCCCTCTTCAATAGTCCAAATAAAGAACGAATAACCAACACTGTGGCAAAATGGAAGTTATCTTTAGTCAGTCCCTTTTTAGTGGCACATTCACAATTCTATAGTGGTTGATCAAATCTAGAAAAAAAATCGTACACGTGGACGACGACTTGACTATAGGGTAGCCATTTTTGCAAATTTTATGAGAGCATGCTTACAACGGTCGAAAACTAGGATGTTGCTTCCACTTAAAGAACATTCAAAAATTTCAGCTTTCGCATCGTGGTCCTCTTTTTTATTAAAGGGAGTAAATGGATTCGTGCTTCGTAATTAAAAAAAAATAACAAAAGGTCCGAAAGCAAGATGGGTACGGCGAGCTGCACAAAGTTTCAAGATTTCATGTTCACTTCACTATAGGTCTTTTTACGTCGCAATTTTACCAGAACTTTCCGATTCTACGTACCTTAAATGTGTATTACACAACCAGTCCTCAGTGACATGGCGAGTCAAATTCACAGTCCGGGCTACTAGGTCTTCTAATGGATGCTCTTGTTGCTCGTCATGAAACCCCAAGTTCTATGGCATGGTACGTGAAGGTCGGCCTGATAAAATAAGCGACTGCAGCTGCCTGGTTGTAGAACGTCCTTTCAGGTTCCCATCTAAGCACGAAGTGTGCGTGTTGGAGGACCAGCAATTTCCGCGTAATTTTTGGGGAGGTACTAGATAGTGTCGCCAGGAGGCAGCACGTCTATGTACAGCAGACAGAGGGAGCTACCCTCTGGCGGCGGACATGAGAACTTCGTTTTTTATTTTCTTAAACGAAAGTTCCTTCTGTGAACTGTGACGGTGTGGGTTTTTATATAATATGTAATCGCATCGTCACACGCAGCGATCTGCGCATATCGGGATTTAACTTGTCAGGCTATACTCTTAAAACCATGGCTGGGTGGGTGGTTTCTGTTTTTATGCGTACAGTGGCACCCCTGAGTATTACCGTGCAAATTGTCCATAACTATTTTCATTAATTTTTCTCTTACATCCTAAGTGTTTTTAAGCGATGGATTTTTATGTATGCTGGTGCAGAAGTTGTCAACAGCTTGTTTTGAGTTTTCTTTTAATTCTTGAAGCTCTTTTTGGATCAAACTAAAATGGTTATGGATAATTTGCACGGCAATACTCATGGATCCCACTGTACAGGTGGATGTCGTACAGTGGGATGCACAAGTATTGCTCGGCAAATTGTGCATGATCATTTTCAATAAATTTTATCTTTACGTATGCTGGTAGAGAGGTTGACAACAGCTCGTCTGGTATTTTGCTTCAATTCTTCAAGTTCTCGCCAAGTGAAATACAGAGAAGAAACGTGGCGATGGACAATTTGCTTAGTAATACTTATGCATACCATTGTACGTGAGCGTGATTGTAGCATAAATTGTAATTTTACTTTTTGTTAGAGTAGGAATGTTAGGTTCATTGATATTATAATTTCCTCGCCTTTTTTGGTTTATGTGTGTGTATACACACGATATTTTGTTGAAAACTGTGAAATAGGAATTCGGGACACTATAATTCAGTGAATTCATCTATTGCTTATATATAATTTTATTTTATTTTCATCTACTTTTGCTCCATTAATTCCCATTGTCTTGCAAAAAAATTGAATTTTTTGTCGAAATTCTTTCACAACTCTCCATCATTTCTTTTTTTAAAAAACTGGTATCATAAAACTCTGGTACGGGGTATTTTTACAAGTTAATGTAGCTGGGACTGCTTTATACGTAACTCACTTCTGCGTAATTCTCTTTTATACTTACTTAAATTATCGTAGATCCTGGCAAAATATAATTTAAAAACTTGTTAATTAAACCTTATTTGTACGTAATGCATTTATACGTAATTTATACGTCATATGTATTAATTTCCATAAAATGCAGTTGATTTCAACGTAACCATGCTACACAGAAGTTGTCGGTGCGCGGCATGAAATCGGAGGAGAAAGATTTGCCGCAGTTGTTCAGTATATCAGAGCGTATTTTCTTTGGTAAGCAGTGGGGCGATTTAGCGGGGGGGGCGTTGGGGCAGTTGCCATCCACTTTTTGCCACTTTTGCCCACGCACTATGCCAAACCTTATGTACCAAGGGAAAGTACACACTGTGTTTCCCCCCACTTTAGTTTTGGAACCCAATCACCGCCACTGTTTGTACGTAATCACGATACGAAAGTACACACGTTAAAAAGGTGCCGATAGCTGACGTTTATTGTGTTGCATAGTAAAAGCGGAACAGCGGTTCCTTCAGTTGAACGTTTTCAGTTACTACTAGTCGGCCATGGAAAACAGAAAGAGTAAAAGCTTACAAGCTTCACCAGAAAGTAAAATTTATACGGGAAGTGGACACTAATCTACATAATTGATTGATTTAGTTTATTTTACTTCGCGTTTTGCGAAGACGGGAATGAGTGATGAAATGATGAAATTGATGAATGGACATTCACAAACAGCCAAGCCCGAGCGGGATTCGAACCCGGGACCCTTGTCGTCGCAGCGGGAACTAATCCACATAAAACTAAAACTGAGAAAGCTGCATCACTTATACCACACTTTGTATTTCAGTATCAATGTTCACTAATAAAGTGCAAATGTCATGTAGAATTTAAGAATCAAACTTTTAGCTTCATTAATTTACCAGTTTTTGACAGAAATGACCTGTATTACTGTATATCTTGTTCCTCAAAATAGATACAATTGCAGTATTTTAATAATGATATGACATTGCATCTAAATCTGATTTGTAAGTAATTCTCTGTTGGACGTACGTGTCACGTACACAAACTGCATTGTTGTTGTTTGAAGTAGAGGATCATAAATGGCAGCATGCAAAAGGAGCGACGCTTATATTTGATGATGCATAAAGCAGATTAGAAAGTGGGCCAGAGATGGCACCACTCAAGAAGACGTCTGCCGTTGTAAAAGGAGAAGGAGGAAAGCGCTGATGTGGTGAAATAATGGTTGTAGATATTAATACTAATTATAATGAAAGAAAGAAATGAACTTAGCACAATAATAGGATATAAATAAGGTAGAAAGGGTAATTAATATTCAGTAATAGCATAAGTGATCATAATATAAAAGTAAAGAAGTCGAATAGTAATTACGATTCTGAGTCTATTACGGTTCCCACGAACTGAGACTTTCGTGCGGCTTTTGGGTTGTTTTCCCAGGTGTAGCACCATTTCACGGCAGGCATCTAAGCACTTTTGGTAGGTGCATCTATTGCAGCTCCAAGTTAAGGTTAGCGCCGGCCAGGCGGCGATCTTTAACTAACCCCTTTGTCTTTGTCTGGGAGATCGATTTTATTAATTAATATCTTCGTTAATTTGGGTCTATTGCACGACGTTTCCAAACAGGAACGTGTATATAAGCTGCAGAACATAGATGTACATACCGTTCCAGGAAGTATATACAAAGGGAAGTGTATCTAATGATCCATGTACAAGTAAAAATCAATCCAGCCAGGATCTAAAGTGTTCATTAGCAAGACCAATGAACGAACCAAAAGATGTAAATAAAGAATAAGGAAAGGATGATGTTACATAGATGAAGAAACTTAAGTAGCATCAGGAATTTGTAAATGAGGATGTAAATATACAGTATGTAGTAATTATAAGAAGAAGCCTTAGTAATTATAAGAAGAAAAAGCCTTAGTAATTATAAGAAGAAGATGCCTTAGTAATTACAAGACGAAGAAGCCCAAAGAAGAAGATCGGCTGCAATTAATAAGAAATAAAAATAGAAGAAAAAAATATTGTAGGAAAAGATTTCCAAAGTTATCTAGTATTTGTACATGTTATTCAAGAATATATTACGAATTGTACCCTCCGTAGTGGCTTAAATCTATTGTTTTCTTTCCATATATTCGTAGTGTTAGTCACCCTGATCTGTACCCAGAGGTATATCATTGTTTCTACCCTGTGCTAAGCTGGCAGGTGCTCACGTGAGAGGACGTGGCATACGTAGTATTTTCTCTTCACCTTGACATACGTATAACTCAGGTTCAACTGTATAAACTTTATTAGTACACATGCCGTAGCATGTTATGTCTTTGCTATTTCTCGAGGGATACTGCAACTGCTCTACTAAAAAGAAAAAAATACTATTTCTTTTTATCTATAAGAGGGTGACGACGTTGAATTACATCACGTTATTCTTTTTCCCCATGGCTATCCCATATCCGTTACGTATTGTTCCCCATCTTTTCTCCTGTGATATAAATTCTTTGAAAATATTCCCTCGAAAAGAGTCAATTCTTTTCGAAGGCAGGAATAACATACGTAATCGTTGAGTGCTGCCATCTGTTATATCCAAATCCAAACACGAGGCGGTTGACGAAGTTGTTTTTCCATTACGGTCTCCCTGCTCCGTTCTGATAGAGGAAATATTGCCAGTGGATTTCCCAATCTCGCAAGAAAATCTAGATTCCGCGATCTACTGCTTGAACTGAATGTTTTAAGAATATAGGAAGGAGAGAGAGAAAAGAGAAAGCGAGGGTAGAGAAGAAACGTTTATGGAAGGGGGAACAAAAACCTCCGAGGCTGGTGAATGCTAGAACGACGTAAGACCCTTGTCGACTTCGATTCTTTTTTTGTTCGCCCTGCGATTCTCAATTGTTTTTCTTTCTTTCTCTGCCGAAACTTCCATGGATTCGCGAATCAAACGATCAACCTGGGACAGTTGTAAAGATGAGTAGTTGACCAACAAGAAGTAACAAGGAGGGAAGAGGAAAGAATACAGCAGCTCGAAGAGAAATCACGGCTTGGAAAATGGAAAGAAATCGCAAATGCCAACTGGAGATATGTACAAGTTATTGAGCTCTTGTACAATGAAATTACCTTCCGTGAGCAATAACGTGCAGAGAAAATTTCATAAACTTGTGAATGAATAGTTTTGCGTCAGAAGGGATGTTAGAAAATCCGCTCTCTTTTGGTGACGGATAAATTATTTGGTTCCTTCAAAAGTCATATGAAGTCGACTGACTGACTCGATCCATCACATTCATTACAAATTTTTGTTTAATTCAAGGGATTGACAAGCCACACTTTTGGCGGGAAAAAAATTAGGCTCTTTCAAAGTATCCAACTATTTCAGGTGATATGTCTGTAAATTTCTTAGAGATAGAGGCACCATTGAGACTGTCAGGTTGTTGCCCAAATGATTTCCCCCTCTTTTTTGAGAAAAACATGACAAGCCACTGTGTAAGATGACGTCATGCAGTGACGTGTTTCTCAATACCAAAAGGCAATTGTTTAATTTTTGACACTTCGTTGCCTAATTCTAGTGGATTTCAGCAAGGCCGCTCGCAGTTGTCATAAATCATCTCGAGCACTATAATAATTAGCACAGACACTATCTGCTGTCTCTCACGGCACCCCTCGTCCATGTTTTTACGCTACACTTTCACCATTTAAATTACTTGGAGTTTCCAGATATCTCTGGAAGACAAGTGCTTCCTGGCCCCCTCTGCAGACGCCCTTGGATTCCAGTTTCCTTGCAGATGATAGTGATGAGGACATTGTCAATCGACCACAAGGTGATAATTAATCGTCTTCTTTACTTGAGTAAAGAAACAAGAAAATCATTTGTTGCTTGTTATACTATTGTGTCTGTAACACATAAAAATGTTGAATAAGGGACAATTTATTGTAAAATATATTATTATTTAAGCGTATAATTATAATTGCAATAATGTTCATTATAATTTGGTTCAGAGCCTGAGAGAGACTTTGCTGTAACGTGACGTTCATGTGTTATTTTACAACCAATTCATCGCTTTGAGTGTTTTATTAAACATGGAAATAAGGTTTAATAGTGTCTGTAATTTCTTGGTTCAAAATTATTTACGGCATCAAAACGATTTATTTGTAATCTGAAGTTCATCTGGTGTCTTCGTAAATGAACAACTAGACATCTAAGAAAACTCAATGTTGCAATAGTTATTAAAGTTACTTAAAGAATGCGGCTTATCATAGTGTTGCAGCGAAACTTTCAGTTGATTTATTTTACCAGATCAAGAACATGACAAGAGCAACAAAATCGTGTGCCTTATTTTAGAAAAGAATTGAATTTGAGTAAAGTAACGTACTTTCGTTTGAGCTAGAGAAGAGATAATATATCTATTTAATAAATTATGAAGCCTGATGAACATTAAACAAATAACAAGAATTTTGGATTTTTTCAAAAGTTTAAAATCGATCTACTGAAAAGTTTACCGGATGTGTCTTGTCATGTTATTGAATATGTTTTAGTGTTCATGAACAATCATTTGTTTGCCAACTAGATTTAAATATATGATTTGGTCTCAGCTGCAATTTTTAAAACTTTTTGTTTCATAGAATTAACATTCGTATGTAATAATACTATTCCCACAGTTATTGAGTTATTGTCAACCGTTGTTATTATTAAAGTGGGAAGTTTTGGAGAACCAATTTTTATAGCAACGCGTTACTTCTTATGTGACACCCTGTATTTACGGGGCACCGTGTGCTCATTGAATTAGCGTCGACCAATCAGGAAGCGGGTAGTTAGACCAGAATATACGCACACAGCCCGAGGAGCTATAACTCGCGGGAATACGAGATTGTGCCATAGGCTAAATACTAAGTGAGCCATGCGAATGTTACCTGGGGTATATGCTAGCTGCTTCATATGGTGAACTCTGAAATATCACTTGCTCATTTTTTTTCCACGGGAAATTTATCAGGGGAAATCAACTAATAAAGCCATGCTGCTTTTATTGCCTAGCTTATAATTATATTTCGTAGGCCTAAAAAACACGTTGGAGCTCCGCTTACGGATGCTTCATGGGTTAATCATAATTTAAGCACATACACATGCTGAAGAATATGACTATTATATTGTTATTATACCATTAATATCCCTCTCAAGTTATACTTGAAGAAAATTCTAGAATTTACATATTTCCTACATATATTCCTCCAATTAGAAAGTAAAATAGGCCTAATTAATTCAAAATGTCTTACCTTACTTGTACATAAACTCGAATCTCCTTATTTTCGTGTCGAATTTGAGAATGACTGTGTTGTACAATTTTAGATTTTCTCTTGAAGACTCCAAGAGTTCTTTCTCGATGGGTAATAGGGCCAAACTACACATCCCCTTCCCCTCTTCTTCTTGCCTAATCTTTTGAAAGTATGAATTCTCTTGAGAGCAGAAGAACTTCTCTCAATTGATGCCGTTGTAGCTGATGTAGTGCAAATTTATTTAGCCAAACGAAAACTACCTTAAAAGCGTTGTCTAAATTTTCTTCTATCAAAGAATTCTATCAATTTACATGGAAATTTGTCCTGGAATGTTGCAGGTCTTTAAAACACAATAAGTTCATTTTTTAGTCCTTGTGAATCAAAAAAACATTTGGATAAATTCTTTGCAAGTTAGCATGTAGATTATCAGGAAACATCAACCTATTTAAACTAGCGCGTTAAGCGGTCGACTTTCTGACTCGCCACCGAAGGTCCTGGGTTCGAATCCTGGATCAATTTCATCCTCATCGTCGCGATTAGCCAAAAGTGTAAGCAAAGGAGAATCGACGCTAAACAACAAAAATGCAAATACAATTTAAGTTTAGTAACTAATTTATGTATGAGAATAACACAAAGAAAGATAATTGTATTTTTCAAAGGAATTACTTGTAAAGGGTTTGATTGATTGTTTGATTTGATTAATCTTACATCGCATTTGTTGCCTATGGGAAGGTCATCCTTGCACCTCGTTTTAAAGGATAGTTAAAGAACAGTAATATATTATACAGATGCTGATCATGAGTAAGCTAAAAGTTTGAACAGGACTATTCCCACGAAAAATATTTAGTATATTCAATGATTTATTAATACTATTTCTATTAGAAGGAAATTTTGGGGTTGCGGAGCTTAAAAAACGGGTGCCCAATTATTTCCTAGCACCACCTATGCTTATTATTGTATTGTCTCTGTGTTCCCTTTGCTTCTATAATCTAATAATTAATTTCTTCTCACAATTGTTTTTAAAATTTAAAATGTATATTGCGTCATTCATATTTCTTGTTAATTTTCTTAGTTATGTTCTTGTTTATGTAATGGTGTCATCCCATATTGAACACTGTAATTGGGCATGCGCCTGTTGTGTTTCAATTAAATAAATAAATAAATAAATAAATAAATAAATAAATAAATGCAACGTGTTCCACAAGTTATATTATCTAGGGTAAAGTAACTAAAAGTAACATATTTACTTTGTAAAGTAACTGTGCGTTATTTTTCTAAATGAGTAACTGTAAATATATGCGATTTACTTTTTCAGAGTTACTTTGTGAAAAGTCATTATATGCATGCAACATGTTCCACAAGTTATATTATTTAGGGTAAAGTAACTAAAAGTAACATAGATTTACTTTTGTAATGAACTACTGAAGACTTATTACTTATCTTTTATACTTATCAATTCAATGTATCATTTTATTATTGTATAATCTTTATATTATCTTTATTGTATTATCATGATCAATGTGTTTTTTTTCTACGTTTTTATTTATTTATTGTATCTTTGACAAGGGTTGGTTGTAAGAACGACCCACGAGACCGAAACACGCCTGCTTAAATAAGGACCATTCTATTCTATTCTATGTGCATTTTTAAACGAGTAACTTTAACTATATGCGATTTACTTTTTCAGCGAAGTAACTGTAGTCGGGTTACTTATTGAAAAGTAATTATCCAAAAACAGCACACTAACCCTGTACATACGTAGCATACATGCGCATGTGTTCATTTCAATCAGCTCGGCAGGGGGTGAATGTGCAACCAGTTTCCATTTATTTTCTGTAATTCGCACACTACTTCCATACAAATTGTGAATGTTTGCCTCCCAAAGCAGCGCGTACGCTCACAACAGGTACACATGTTTGTGTCACCACAAAATTCCTCTGCCTTTCAACCTGTGCTAGGTTGGATTTCCTGGGAACCGACAAGGTGTTACCTGCAACCAGTTGGAAAACGCCTTCCAGCTCATTGCTCTATTAATCCCGTTATTAATTTTGATGGCGTGACAACGCTAATAATATCCGCGGGTTGTATCTGTCGCTCTCATTCAGTTTGTGCATATATCGAGCACAATTCAGATTGAAAGATTATACATTGTTTTCAGCGCAATGATATCTGATCATCATAACATGTTTTCGTTTATTCCTGTTGCGAACAAACAACTGTAATATGGTGGGTCTGTTACGCGAGTAGACGCAGCTCAAGGTGCAGCTTCTACCCAATCCTAAATATTTTTTCCCCTACTATCTACTGCTCCTCCGAACACAGTGGCCTGGCTGCAGTGTTGCCACTATCATATTTGGGATTGACACTAGATTCTGTGTAAATTGTGTATACACAATCAGAGACGTGTTAGGCTTATGTGTGAGTATATATAAAAGTTATATTGCATATGTAACTTAATATGGTTTCTATTAATAATATTCATTACATTATATATTAACCATACATACATACAATTTCTGTTTCATAATCAAGCTTTCGTTATATATACAGGGTGATTGGTAATTCGACCTATTCCTGGAAAGGGGTAATACTAGAGCACATTTGCAACAAATTTGACCCTATGCACCGGGGGTCGGAAATCAATGGGTTTCGGGTTATTGCAGTTTGTAAATTCTCGTGACATATTCCGACTTGCGACCAAAAACTAATAATTGTGAAAAAAACTACTACACCCTGGGCACTTAATCGACATGTTGCTAACAGCTGACGAATGAGTGACTACTGGAAAAAAAAAGTCAAAACGTATTTACATTTTCATTGACGATGAAAGTAAATGCATGTATACTAAGTTTAGATATAATCAGATATCAGATACTCGTTGTAAATGCAAAGAATGTTCTATTTTATTTTTTTAAAGGGTAGCGACGCTAGATTTATTGCTGTGAATTAAATCATAAACATAACATTTTTTCTTTCCAACTCTTACTCTTTTCTGAGAAGAATGTCAGCAAAGAATATGCGAATTTAATTAATTAGGAGTGTAGGCCAGGACCAAGGAAATCCTACCATCTTCATTGGAACTTATGAATCAAAAATGTGGAGCGACATTTAAGTATTGAAACACAGATTGTTCCCATTGCTTGAAATTTCCTGAGTTCTCAATGATCTCATGAACCAGATACCGTAACATATATTTCTGAAAACAATAGGCACCCAAATATAATTTTACACTATCCTGTTACAAGCGGGGAGTGAAATAAAGAGAGATATATGTTAGTAAAAATTTTATATTATCTTCTTTTAATGCTGAGACTTCAATCACTCAGAAAAAGCATAGTATTTGAAAAAATGACCAAATATTTTGGGGGTGAACTCGTTATGAACAACACAATGAAACTAGTGGCGGCTCGTGGTTCGGAATGTTGCTGGTTGCAGCGAATATATAGCATAATATTTATATATAATTTTAACTTTATATATTTATAATGTAATTATATATATTTATAATTTTATATGTATTTATATTCGAGCTGAGCCGATGTCGAGTATAATTAATAATTTTCATGCAAAATTTGAAGTTCCATATATTCGGCAACATTATTGAGCAGAATTGTTTTATTTTGTGTGTTATGTAAGAAGTACTTTAATGTTCTGATTCAACTGTTGAATATTTTGAAGGAAACTCTGATAAATGGATGCTTCTAATTGGACTGGAATATTCACCCAATAATATTAATCAGTATTTTGAACAATTTTTAATTGTTCCAATTTTCAAGCAATTGTACCGGTTGGAGCACGACTTAAAAACAGTACACAAAATATCGCAACTATGACAATAGACAATTAGTCCAGCGTCCACGCCACAAGATATGGGAAAATAACTAGTACTCCATTTATATACGATAAGTTATATTTTTAACATTTTTTGGATTGGTGATTGGTGGTAAGGCTAGTAAATTAGGCTAAAATTCTCCCCAAAGGAAAAATTTTATTCTTGCCTAACATGGACATTTTGTCTGTTGCTCTACGACACGGGACAGTAAGACCTTGCCTACTGTTCGCACGCTGTTGCTCTCTAACGGCGCAAAAAATAGAACTATAGATCGACCACAAGGAAAGAAACCTTGGACGAAAAGTCCCAGCCCAGCTTTCCCTTCTTCCCTACTCGCGGGGGTACAGTACACAGGAGTCGCGGGTCTGCGCAGGTTGTTTTGCTCGTGGATCCCAGCGGTCCGTCGTGAAGTCTTCTTCCCTGCCTGTGGGTGATCTTGGTTAGTTGCACAGTCTCTGCAACGACGAGTCGGCTTTGCTACGTTCCCCGGATTATTCTCAATGGAACTACTTACGTTTATTTCTCAACGGCGAGCCTGAGACTTTTCAGCCTACTATGAAGCCCTCAGGTTGTGGGAAATCAGATAAGGATATACTTACGTAAACCTTACTAACTCTCGCACACAAAAATATATTTAGAAGTCAGTTAATGTTAATATATTACACTTGAACTCACAATTAAACTTCTTATTACAAACAAAAGTGTATTTAGATCTTAATACTTCTTCGCTACACAAATTAAAACATTCACATTTCCAAAATCACTTCCATTATTTTTGCAACATCCATAATATCTCTCTCCTCACAACCCACAATCAAATGTTTTAAGGTTAGTCCATAACCATAAAAGACTACGCAATTGAACAAAACAAATTACGTCATAATAGACAATTAACATTTTAAACATATTAAACACCTAAAATGATACAATAAGTGGGTGCGTATCAGCTTAGACACGATTATAGGAAGAACGGCGTTGATCTTTGCTCCAATACTCCTCGCTGTAGAGATCAGGCCTTGAGGCTGTTGCTTCGGCGCTGCAACGTCGACCTGTACGTCTACTCATATACTGTGAAATCTCGCAGGTTGCTTTCTTCTTTTTAACGGATCATAATGGAATTAGCTTTTTTGAAGCAATCAAGGGTAAAATTATTTGTCTATGTTCAATATATTTAATAGGAAAACAACGAAAAAATACTAACAAAAAGCATGAAATTTCATGGTAAAATATCCGGTCGTTGTGCAACACTGCAACAATATCAGAAACCGCCCCTGAATGAAACACGGTGAAAGAGAATCAGTACTCACCTGATAGAAACTATGATACCTGTGGAAAGCAATAAGAAACCAAAGACACTACGCCACTGATAAAATCCGAGGCTGTAAATGGCGATTACAAAAGTTAATCAGGTGCGCTTTGGCCTCAAGCACCTAAAATTTCGCTGTGGATGGAAAATTTCCTTCATTCAAAATATTTGGCGAAAAGGGATTCGGAAAAACGGGAATTCCCCTTTCGCCGAAAATTTTACTTAGTTGTGAAATCTGATATAATGAGCCTCTGGGCCATTCGGCGAAATGGGAAGACACGATCTCCCTGTACACTCTTAAATAATAATATTTTATTACACTGCAATCTGCAATAGTTAATTCTAAAAGAAAGGTTGCCATGCAATTTTATGCTTAATGTTTAGCCACCCACGTATACCTCTGTTCTCCACACATGTACCCACGTATACCTCTGTTCTCCACACATGTATTCATGTGAATAAAATATCTGGAACATTAGCAATGAAGTTTAAGAATTCTGTAAGCAGTGGCGGCGATTAGGAGGGGGGCGAGGGGGCAGTTATCCCCCACTTTTTGCAACTTTTGTTCCCGCACTATGCTAAACCTTATCTGCCAAGGGAAAGTCACCTAGTTTTGTCACTTTGCCCCCCTCCCCGTTTTGGAACCCAATCGCTGTCAGTGTCTGTAAGTAACTCATAATCATGTTTTCACAAAAATCACAAGACTTGTGATTGTGCTGCGACACCAGAAGCCCTGGGTTCCAATCCCGGCCTGGTTTCTGAAGTCTGCACTGCATTTTTTTCATTATTATTAACCATAAAACTGCCAGTAAAGTACTTTTTTGCTGGCCGTCTGAACAGCCATTTTTTGGGATTGGAAATCGTAGAAGTGGGATAAAGCCTTCTGATATTACTGCACAATGAAACTCTTAGGTCACCTTTGTACTCGACCCAATCCCGATCTTTCTTGCTTAGTTCCTCCTGGCTTCACGTCTCAAAACGGACAATGGACGTTCTCCCGCCAAAAACGACTCTGCTAAAATAACCCCTGCATTCTTCTCTTAGGAGCGAGCAGATCCTTTAACCATGGACGTGGAAGGAATTTAAAGAACCATCGATCTCTTGGTACCATTCCCATCCGCTTTATGGTTTTGTGTACGACCATGAAATTACGTGAGTCTGGTGGGACAAGGACTTTTCTCGCGCCTTTGACATAAAAAAAAAGGAGAAAGAAAAGTTTCTTCACTTTCTCGGCCTGAAAGGAAGAACAGCGAATTTACTTGAAATTTCATCAGTAGCCAATGTACTGGTGAAGGACGATGACGTCAGATCGTGATGAGTTTAGGAACGTTGCTATAATCTTGAAATACCAGAGGCTAACTTAGACGAATTGCTTTCGTTCAGTCTAGTAGTTCCCAAAAAAAAATGTTTTAAAAAAATGAATTCACAATGGGTGACCACTGCGCCATCTAGCCCAGTCCTTTAGGATTCTTCCCTTGGATAAGATAGTGTAAAGTTGAAAATTAGAGAAACACTTTAGACCTCGAAAACATGCTAAAATCTCTAAAAACGTCGTCTGCGTCACCCCAAAATGGCGAATTGAACATGGTGACCAGCAACCATGGACATACTGAAGAGGGGGCAAAGGGGACAACGACCCCCCCTGAAAATGAATGTCAAGCTAATAGTATATATTTCATTTCAATCACAGTAAATTACGTGCATTGCAGAAACATGATAACTTCATGTTTTTTGAGGGTGTAACACTATTAGAAAAAATCATGCGAACGTCCATCTCAGCAACCCACTCCTCCCCAGTGCCTGATCTACAAATCTTGGCCGCCCTGCAAAATATTACCAAAGGCCCTCTACCTACCTACTTTTACACGTGTGTGTCTGTGTGTGTGTAATTCTTGATCTCATGTTGAAAAATTCACATACAGTATAATGGCCTAGAGGGTGATTCAAAAGTCCCTTAATACCCCCTGTAAAAAAGTATAACGGAGTTAAGCTGGGTACAGTTGGTCATGATAGAAACAGGTTAGGCTTAGGGGGAACCACATTGGTGTGTTCCAAGCAGAC
The DNA here is from genome assembly GCF_977018435.1 of Lepisma saccharinum. Taxonomy (NCBI): domain Eukaryota; kingdom Metazoa; phylum Arthropoda; class Insecta; order Zygentoma; family Lepismatidae; genus Lepisma; species Lepisma saccharinum. Next base: position 56,982,479 of record NC_139241.1, on the reverse strand, counting down.
GTCCGCCATATTGAATTCAACTGAAAATTTTTAAATGGGAAGGGGGTGATATTACATATATATATGACACTGTTTTCTCACACCTGGAAAATGATACATTTGTTACAATCATGCAGTCGTAACTTTTCCTGATTAAAGAGAGATTGAAGAAACCTTCACCACTGCATTTCACGTAAACTTCTAGCCTGATTTGATTCTATATTCCTTTTCCGGAATGTCTGGAGTAAGAGAACGCGAACGCGTCCTTAGCGCACGTTGCGGCTGTGTGCCTCGTCCAATGAACGCACGGAGGGGAGGGGACCGCGCGGGAGGGGGCGACTCGACTGGTCCAGTAGTTCTGTAGTAAACATGACAGCTCGCAAGCCTACTAGGGGAATTCTGCATTCTGCACCCTTTCCCACCTAGTCTGGTCCCGCCCACAAGCTTTCTCCTCTGCGCGTCGATACTCCAGACATTCCGGAAAAGGAATATACTAGTCTGACTGCGTCTTGGGAAACCCGGGGTGGGTGATCTAAGTTCGGCTTTGTCCCCGCATAAAGCGGCTCTATGGCTCACCCACTCTAAAAAAAAATGGTACCCGGGGGTGGGGGGAAGGCTAAATGCGGCTGCAGCGTGGTGCTGATCAACACCTCCAAGATGGTCGACATCGAAAATATGTGGGGCACACATACCGTAAATGTGCCTTCATGGCGCGGTGCTATATGCACACTTTACCTTTACCTGTATATATATATTGTATTCGTTTCTGTACCCCTGAGGAACTAAGTTTATTTTTTACATAAGACATACGAACCCTCTACTATGCCAATGGCTGAGGGCCCCCTAAAGGTTTAATTGACTTCTGCACCTCCCCCCCCCCCCCGCACTGCGGAGTTTTGCGGCTTGTAGATTCGGCACTGCTCCTCCCATCTTACATATGGTGACATAATCGTTACCAATACGAGGGTCACTATTTATATTTTGAGCCTTGGCAACACTGATTGAAGTTAGGCGCGATTTGACGTTTGCACGGAATCGTCTGGCATTATCGACCATAACATACTTCAAATGTTTTGTCAATAGCTTGATTTGTGTTGTTTATGTTGCCTTGGAGATTGCGCGACAACAATAAAATTGAATTAACTCGTGAATATTTTCGTGCGATAATTTTTTACGATTTTCGAAGTGGATTATCAAGACAAGAGTGCATCGATCAACTTACTTCCACATTTGGCGATGAAGCCCCATCCTTTGCCACTGTGAAACGCTGGTATAACGAATTTAATTGTGGCCGCCATTCGCTCACCGACGAGATTCGCGAAGGTCGTCCAAAATCAGTAGTTGTTCAAGAAAACATTGATGCTGTGCAAAACCTAATACTGCAAGATCGTCATGTGACATACTGTGAGATTGAGGCAACCATAGGCATTAGTTCCACCAGCATATATATAAAATTTTACATGATCATTTAGCTGTGTGAAAGGTATGTTCTCGTTGGATCACACACAATTTGACAAAAAACTCAAAAAGACGCTCGCGTCAATTGGTGCAAACAAATGCTCAATGTGGTGCTTCAAAAGACGTATATAAGATTGTAACAGGTGACGAATCATGGATATATGCATATGAGTCGGAACGTAAACAGCAGTCGATTGTATAGGTGTTTCAAGATTAACCCAATCCAACAAAAGTTGTTCACCTGTTTTTTCTGGAAAACTGGTCATGTGGCAACTGTACCTTTAGAGGAACGTAGAACGGTCAACTCTGAATGGTACACAACAATTTGTTTGCCAGAGGTCTTCGGTCAAATACGGAAAACAAACAAACGCCGTCGGATCATTCTTCATCAAGACAATGCCAGCTGTCACACATCTCGTCTAACAACCGACTTTATGAACAGTCAAAAAATCGAATTGATGGGTCATCCGCCGTACAGTCCTGATTTGGCATCCAATGACTTCTTCTTGTTCCCGAATGTCAAGAATAAATTGCGTGGACAACGATTTTCGTCGGCGGAAGACGCCGTTGATGCGTTCAAAAACCATATTATGGATGTGTCTCAAGAAGATTGGAAAAACTAGGGTGACCAGACGTCCTCTTTTATCCGGACATGTTCTCCCTTTTAGGTGTGTGTCCGGCGTCCGGGCGGATTTTTTAGAAATCTGTAAATGTCCTCCTTTTTTGGAAAGAGTATAGCATCGACGAAAGCAAATGTGCTGCATAGAGAATGCTTCAACACATAACGACCATCATATCACTTGGGGCGCGTTAAGTATTCGAGCAATGTTCACCTAGCATCTGGGAGCGGAACACGACCACTTTCCCGACTGAGTCATTCGTATTATTCTAACTCGTTGTTCGCCCTCCGAGCGCATTCCAGACTGCTGGAACGCATATAGTCTGTGCAGTTCCTTTTCGATCGATTGATTTGGTTTATTTTACATCGCTTTTCTGCCACTTTTGGCTAATCGGGAAGATGAGCGATGTGTAGATGAAGGGGCATTCACAAAGAACAACCATGCCCAGGCCGTGATTCGAACCCGGGACCCATGTGCTAATCACTTCACGGAGGTCGGCCAGTTTCTTTACGAGTTATACATAGGGACGTGAAGTTTTCGTTTCATTTTCCCCTAAATTTCGATGTTATTTTTTACTGCAATTCGGTGTTATTTTTCACGGTTTAGGGCAAAATTCGGTGTTATTAATTACTGTTCCTTTTTTTGCTTACGATTTCCACATTGTCTTAGTTCTGGAAAATTGAGTCAAATTTTTGTTTTAATGATAAAAATTTATGGCTGACCTTTGTGTGAGAAATGACCAATTTGCTTGTGTTTGGATAACTATTTCATCTCATCAGCCAATAAATATGAAATGTTTATTGAATGATAACACCCAAATCTTTTTAACACAATCATATACATGACATTTCCCTAACAATGCCAGAAAATCCCTCTGCAACCTCATAATACAGTTTTGTGTACACACACGCCCTTCACCCCCAGAAGCACAACAGGTGCTTCTCCCTGAAAATTTTCCCGTTTCTACTAAATTTTCCTTCTGGGAAGACCCACCCGAGCGAATTCTATTTCAGGATGATGTTAAACATCATCTGCGCCAAACTACAATAAATGAATCGTGATAATCTCTTTTGAATCGAGCTATCCCCAGCTAGACTACAAATGACACAATAGTGCTTCAGGCAGTTTTTCTTTAAAAAACAAAGAAGAGTTATCCCCAGTTTATATTCCATATTTCGCGGCGTTCCTCGCGTTAATGTGTAAAATTCAGTGTTATTCTGAAAAAATGGCACAATTCGCGTTATTTCGCGATTTCGAAACACGAAAACTTGCCTCCTTTATCTACCCAAATACATTTTAAAAACTTTATTTTGCTTTCCTAAACTTTTCGGTGTTATTGTTAAAACGAAAACTTCACGTCCCTAGTTATACATAATATGCGATGCAGAAACGTGTAGTGAGAATTTTGATTAAGTAATACTTACTTTTATGAAATAACGAAGCGAAAGTGTAAATTCAACAATCATCTTGCAAGAAAATATCCAGCTTTTAAAGGATGGAAGACACGAATATGAGGTAAAGTGTAAGGTGACTGTCACTTTCCTCTGCTGTTGAAAAAGTGCTGGAAATGTTTGTGGCATTAAAATCATATTTCTTGACCTCATCTAAACTACCTAAAAAAATTTTTTTTTTTTTTTTTGGAAATATGTTAAAGCGAAGCTTACTTGTTACATTAGCATTTTTATGGGGATATTTCATTCTAATATCCAAGGCTTGGAAATGGAGTAAAATTCTGTGCTTCAAATTATAGACATTCGTAGTTATGATTGCCATCTGTTAAATAATAGATTAGGAGATTGCTTTCGTTGCTTAAAGGTAAGAGCAAATTATTGAAAAATATCATCGGAGAAGAATCTGTGAGCAAAGTGTTGGTGAGATTTCTACGAGTATATTGATTAAGTTATGAGTAATGGCAAATTGTTTGTCATTTTTTGAGGTGTCCTCTTTTTTATGGCTTTGTCCTCCTTTTTCCCAATGCTCTGTCCTCTTTTTTGAATGTGTATGTCTGGTCACCCTAGGAAAAACTGCTTTGACAAATGGTTCGAACGAATGCTAAAGTGTATTGACCATAAAGTTTAATACTTCGAAAAACAATAAAGCAGTTTTCAATGCCCAATTCCTGTTTTTTCATTGTTAGGCTCAAAATATAAATAGTGACCCTCGTAAGCCTAGAAAATTGAAACCAACGACAATTGAAAGAGAAATCTTAATGTTGGGTAACGATGAGAAGTGAATTATCAATTTCTTTACAATTTGCATTGTACAAGTAGCAACGTTAACTTTCAAACTGATTTTTTAAACTTCATTGCCGTATTTTGTCAAATAACTCTGTTAATATGCGCCCTAGAACTGGCGTACGGGGGAGCTGATGGAGCTACAGACTCTCTAGAAATTTTGAGGAAATTGAAATTTTAAAATGAAACAAGTAAAGTTCTGGGGAAAACCAAAATGGTAAATGCCGATTATCATTTTGTCTTTGAAAACTTGAAAAACTAAGGTTAAAACGGTAATTGCTAAATGGTTTATAGTTTATACCACCTCTACCCAGAAAGCAGATATGTAGTGGAGAAGGTCTAAATATGGGCGAAGGTTTAAATATGGGGTTTGGAGTTATCAACGCTCCCGGATGCTGCAGCCTGGCAGAGGCTATTGGAACTGGTTATCTGTCAAGGACAAAGGCTGCGGCGCCAATTCGCAAGAGAAAGTGGTAGTTAGTTTCGGCACTGGACGCTGTTATAGAATTGCGACCTCCGAAAACTTTTTGCAGGTATGTTTTAACTCAGCGTTTTCTGAATTCTCATCTGCTTTGTATAGGTTATGATATTAGCGGTACATAAAACAAATGTGGGCTTTTATAATACCATGATCTGTTTGTGAAATTTGTACTACAGAGAGCGAAAATCAATTAAGAAGAAAAAATAGCGTGATGGTCTATATATGGGCTATGACATGAGGTCTAATGTTGAGATCACATTTTCAACAAATATTTGGATGTTTTTCTTAATTTTGATTTGTTCCATTCCGCGTGATTTTCAAAACAACAGATTTTAGCGATAAATGACTGTTTTTTAAAATGTTAATTGCCCTTCGTGATATTGCCACTAGTAGCCCATATTTAGACCACAATTTTTAAATACATCATTTTACCATTTTTTTAGAAATTGCTTTTTTTTTAAAAAAAAATGGAGACCTTCTATACTTTAGCATGGTATTACACTTAAGCATATATTTCATAGATATGCATTTTAAAGGCAGGTGCTTGATACATTAATTTTTTTCCTCCGAAAATGACAACATAAAAAGGGAGGCCCATATTTAGACCTTTTCCTCTAATATCCACTTTTACAATTGCAGCCCCGTCGGTAAAAAAGAATGCTGCCTACGCTAGTGCACCCTACTGGAACCAAGCTTAAAAGAACGCATATACCCGTGAGTCAAGTAGCCAATCAACTTCAGCTATATGTATCCGCTACCTGATTGGCTTTTCTTCTAGAGTGATTGCTAGCGGAGTGAGGTTTTGCCGGGAAAATAAGAGACCTAAAGTTATACCGCACGGATTATAGCTGGCAATGTATAGGGAATTCAACGTAAAACAAGCTACACATGTTCAAATGTTCAAATACACTCGTGCTCGATGGCTACACGTCGTTTTCTAGGCAAAGAAGGAGAATTTTGCGAATTTCCTAGAGGGAACACATAAGAGGGCTGGGGAGAGAAGTGGTTTGATAAGAGTTTGGGGCGGCCCAAGGGGGTTTGGCGGTGCGGGGAAGCCAGAACGACGAGGTTAACAACTTGCAATGAAGGCTTCGTTCGTTTCTACCCTTCAGCGCTTCCCAGCGGATGATGACGAAGTCGTTCCGGAGGTTGGGACCGGAAATGTGGAAAGTGTGTCCGGTGGGGCCTTAGCTGGAGTAGGCTTCCAGAGAAGTGTTTCCAACCTCATTTTGGGGGAAGTTCCTAAATCATGCACGAAGATTTCCTTGTCTAAGAAAAGTTTCCTTGTTCTAAGAAAAAATACTTTGTAAAGGGAGTGGAAACAGACTACTATTTTACTTTTCTTCAAAGAATCTAAATTGTTTCTTAAATATCATTAAGGGGGAATTGCTACACGTGGTGGAAACTTTCCTAGATACATTTCAATCAGCTTTGGGAAAATTTTCTGTGACGAGAGAAATTTTTGAATGACAAAAATAAAATTTCCTATCGACCGAGAGAAACGTTTTAATTGATTTGATTTATTTTTACGTCACTTTTCCGTCACTTTTGGCTAATAGCGAAGATGGGGATGAATGATGAACCCCACAGAGGATTATAGTGATTGTGAGGCCAAACGCCAAAGCCTCGCTAGTCTGTAAAATGCAGTCCAAAGTGTACCAGAGTGGAAGAAAGATTGTCATTGGGCATAGGCGTAACTTGGCGGGGGCAACTGGTACTATTGTTCAAGTTTAATGGTACTTTTGTTAATCTAGTCGGTCCTGAGAAGCAAATGAGTTAGTACTTTTTATGATTTCGCAAATTTAACAGGTATCTAAAAAATATTGCTAGAAGCTATTTTCAAATCTGCCCCCCCCCCCCACCAAGTTAAGCCACAAGTTACACCCATTCATTTGGGCGCTTAAGGAAAAGTCTCTCCTTACAACCCGATAGAAACTTTATAACGTTGAGAGAAATTTTTCAACGTCGAGAGAAAACTTTCAACGTGGTGGGATATTTTTCAACGCGGAGGTATATTATTCAACTTCAAGGGAAAACTATTTAACGTAGAGGGAATTTACTTAACGTCGAAGGGAATTTATTTAACGTCGAGGGAAATTATTTGATGTTGGGGAAAATTAATCAACTTCGGGGGATATTGTTACACTCGGAGTGAAATTATTCTGCATGGAGGGAACTTATTCAACGTGCGTATGTGAAGAAAGGGGCGATTTATCGTAGAGGGAAATGGTTCTGTTTTAGAGATATCGAGGGAAATTTCCCTGGAACTACCAACACTGCTCGAGAGCTTGCCGACAGAGTTGGGGGAGTTTGGTTCAGAAAGTGGCTGTTTCGATTCTGTTCCTTCTTTTCTTTTTTAACGAGGAGGTAACCGGAAGGGGGATAAAAAAGGAAAACAGGGAACTTGGAACCGTATGTTGGATGAACGTGATTACGACCGTCGCCATACTTTTTTCTTTACCTTCTCTCTTGGTTGTCTGCTTCCACCTAACCCTTCTCGAAATCATGCGAAATCTAAATCATTGCTCCCAAAGGACCCAGGGGCCTTGCTATAAACTTGAAAACTCCTACCACGTGACAAAAAACTCGGAAAAGAAGGGATAGAATTTTCGCTTCTCACCGCACTCCTCCAATAGGCGAAACGCGAATAAGTACTTGGGTTTCCTGCGTGTACTAGCCAGGTGGACACCGCTGGATAATTTCTACAGCTGTCTCTACTTTCGAGATCTTTGATGACTACCAAAATCGTGTTCGAATCGACATACTCGCCGTTACACTCTTTCCCGTCGCTTTCCTGTGTCGTCAAAGTCGTCAGAATTCAAACTCTTCCGAGTGCTATACAGTTTCCTGCTTTTCCTGCCAGGTGTCAGTTCGAACGTATCGAACCTCGCTCTCGGGCGCATTTGAAGATTTCAGGCTGCATGGCCAAGTCAAATACGTTCAATTTTACGAACGGTCAATGATATTTACAACTTGCTCTTGTGTTTGTAAACACAATATCGATTTAAGCATTATGTCAGCGATTTTGGCTAGCATGCTTAAGTTTACATTGTCGTTTTTTTTAGTTGTCTGCCATTTTTAGTTTACATGCTCAGTTTTTCATTTTCTATTTGCGAGTTACATCTGGGCTTTTGGATTTTATGCTCACTTTACAATTTATGTTTGAGATGTCTGCGATTTTGGCTTTCGTGCTCAGCTCACAATGTTGATGTGACATATTATGTCTTCCATAGGTACAGTGGGATGCACAAGTATTGCTGGGCAAATTGTCTTGCGTCCTACCTGTTTTTAAGGAAATGATTATTTTACTAACATACAGGTTGTAGCTTGTTTGGTGTTTAAAATTATTGAAGCACTTTTTTTGCGTAAAACTAAGAGAATAAACATGCCGATGGACAATTTGCTTGTTAATAACATATGCATCCTTCTGTACACCAAGAGAGATGTTCTGGAGAGTAAGATCCCAAGTCGCATTTGGATTTATTTTCTTTAAGGAAATATGACAATATATTTATTTTGCTCCATTCTTCACCTGCAAAGAAGCTCAAAAGCGGATTAACCGCCTAAAAAATGAATGGGCGCGCTTATAATGTTTGCAATTTTTCTTCAAACTGAATAAATGAGGTGATATAGACCCCTGTTTATAATCTAGTTGTTTTATGTTTCTTTTCCACACATGTGTAGAGACAGTGGCGTAGCAATATATTGCGAGGTCCTGATCGAGATTACGAGATTACAATCCGAGGGCCCCATATGCTCTTTACATTTGAAATCTCAATGTGAATTGATACAAAGTGTTCAGGGTTATGTCCGCAATTTGTCATATTTTAATAAATATAATAAATTACTGACGAAAATGATATTTAATAATTTCACTCAGACTCAGTTTTCTGGGAGCTGAAATCTAAAGCTGTAGGACATGCCCGTACCCAGCGGAGGGGCCAAGGGGGTCATGCTCCCTCTCTTCCCTCAAACTATGAAATATTATAATGTGAAGATATAAAAAACTACGAAATAACATTGACGATTTTTCAGATTGTGCAAGAATTTCGATCGTCCTTGCATATATGAATGGGTTGTTCGGGGAGAGAGGCAAGCTCCAGAAGTCTGCAGTTTGCAACAATGAGTATTTTTTGTTTTATAACATTGATGCAAGTCTACAAGACATCCCGATTTAGTCGGAACAGTCCATTCTCTTTAATCTCTGTTCCGAAATTTTTCAAACTGAAGTCGTGTTGCCGAACTGTTTCGTTTTTATTATGTTTTTTTTGGTTAAGTCACATTTAGACATGTCCTTCGTTTTATTACATTTAATTTATAAATATATTATTTTCTAACCATTTACTTACCAAATCTGTTCAATGCTGCTGTTGTAAGAATTTTCTTTAAAAAAAAGTAATGTAAAGTGCTCCCCTGTGCTTTGCACTACGCCGTAAGGCGTATGCGTATAGAATTTGCTTTAAAAATGAAAATTAAATGGTAAAACTATCATATGCGGGAAATCGCTCTAACTCGTTCATTCTCTACGTTTTTACATTCGTACTTACCTATTCTACATTGCGAAACATCGTTTAACAAGGGATTTCGTTTGTTTTTTTTTTAACGAAATTAGTATCTATTGTCGACACATTTTGTTTGTTCTTTTCTCGCTTCCTGAACACGTAAAATGGCGGGCAAATCTTGACTAGCGTTGTGTTTCAAACGGCAAAGCATTGTTTCAACCTTCTTAACAGAAAAATTCCCGCATAGTCCCGAAAACCATTCCCGCATAGCCCCAAAAACCATTCACGCATAGCCCCAAAAACCATTCTGGATCGTATAACCATCCACGAATAGCCCCAAAAACCATTCACGATAGTCCCACGCACCATCAAGGTAACGTCAGGTTAGGTTGCTTTAGGTTGGGCACTATAGTGAAAAAAACTGTGCGTTTGGAAACACTTGCCGGGGATTACGTCATCAGATGCTCGCAACATCCGGTTCAAGTACAGGGATGGAAATGCAAGCAAGAGCTTTCGTGCATCGGACGGACATTATTATAGAAAAATACATGATTTAGCGGCCAAATACATTGAAAAATGCGAGAAAACATTTCCACGACCTTCCGAAATTACACAGAAACTCAATTCCGTAAGTACTTTCTCCCGTAAATTTGAAGAAATCCATTTCCCGCATATGACATTTTTACCAATTAAATGTTAATTTTCAAAACACAGTACAATTCGAATACTTCCGAGAACAAGAAGCACCAAGCTGTAAGCCAAATGACAACCTTTTTTAAGCGACTGTGTTACTGATTGTGAATGGGGGAGGGTCTATCGGTGCGTTGATTTTTGTCGTTAGTTTGGGCCATAACATTGCAACTCTACCATTGTGCAGCCAATATCAAAGATGATAATTGGAAAAATATTCATCACTCTTTTCATTCTGTTTTCACTCTACATGTTGGGTTGTTCTAAGGGATGAAATTCTGTTGATGCGAAGCTAATGTTGACATCTGCTTAGTGAACTTTTTTTTCTTCAACCCATTATCATCACACTGTGGAAAACACACTGAATGAAAATAGTAATGCACATATTATCATTGCCTCTCAGAGTATATAAAAAAATGATTGAATCAGAATTATGGCAAAAATACACTGTAATCATTCCGGTATCACTACTCTCATTGTATTCTACAATTATATATCTATAGGTATTTTATGTATGTAATTATATCACAAGTCTTTGTTCTTGTATGGTGAAAGACAAGAGAAAGGGCCAGATTGTTTAATTTCATTATTGATTATGTTATTGATTACTTGTATTATCGGTTGATGTATGTTTATATATTTGCTAATTGTATTGTTTTCTTTGTTTGTTTTCTGCCGTCTGTAATTGGAGGTTTACCTCTGTTGAGGGCAGTAAATAAATAAATAAAGTAAAATAAATAACTTACTTTTGGCGTTGGGTGTACACTTAGCACCAGCTGCAATTCCTACTACCATAACATTGGTTCCTGGTGGTCACATCTACTATTCCAACAGCATTACGTCGACCACCGTGATGGGGTATTAGGACAGCATGCTACGACGCCATGGGCACCGGTTTCGAATCCCATGCTGGGCATGGGTGTTCCTTTATCAATTTCATCATATCATCACTCATCCTCATCTTCGCGATTAGCCAAAAGTGTCAGAAAATCGACGTAATATAACCTAACTCAATCTATTCAACAGTATTTCGTATCTTTCCTTTGTTCCATATTTTCGGATCTGCTCCCCCTGCGCTCAAAAAATTCTGGGTACGGACCTGCTATGGGAAGGAATTAAATAACGCAAGCCTTAGATCACACTTGCTTCGTGGCAGTTGGAGGTGTTATATTGTTAACTTATTAAAAGCGGGAGTGCAAGGTGAATAGAAATAAGAAAATAAAACACAGAATGCTTTTTGTTTTTTAAAAAGAGATTAACTAGGAAAGAATGTACAATAAAGTTATAGTGAATTTTTGCTTAAATGTTTCACATGATAAATCCGACGATCACTGCTCGACATGGGTTTCGATGTCTCGCAGGTGACTGTTGTCTCGGAATAATTTCAGCGTGCTGATTACCAAAAATGAAATCAATTTTTCCCCATCGCGTCAGAATTTTTCACAATTTCACAATCAAATTACAATATTCGCCATTAGTACAGTACGAATTACATAACGCAACAAAAGAGAAATGTCGGTTGTTTCCTAATCAATAAGTATTTCTGGAAGTATTTTAAATGTTGATCGCGCGCAAATGGCATCCATTCCCCCCCACACCATCATATCAGGATTTTTCACAATTTCACAATAAAATGTGTAGTTCCGTCATTTCCTCAATATATGGCTCTGTTTTGATGGTGGTAAAATATTGGTTTCTTACAATACAAATCCTCCAATTTAGAACCGTAAATTGTGTGCATTTAATCCACCTTCCACCTTCACATGACACATTGGCATGAAAATTTCGAAATCCCTCATGAAAATTTCCTTCACAATGTTCAATACTCAATGTTATAATGTGGTGGGTTGATTGAACTTGACGTGGGGAAAAATCCTGACGTGATGGGAAGAAATTGATCAACATTCAAAATACTTCCAGAATCACCTATTGGTTTGGAAACAACCGAAAATTTACCTTTTGTTGCGTTATGTTATAAATGCAATGTAATGGCGAATATGAGAATTTTGTTGCGAAATTGTGAAATATTTTGACGTGATAGAAACAAATGGATGTTATAATTAGAATAATTATATTGAATTAAAATAACATTAATTTAATATGTAAATTAATTAATATTGCATTGTTGTTATTACATGAATAGGTAAAAATGGTAAAAGAATAAAATGAAAAATCCATTCATTATGTAACTTACGTGTAGTTGAAAGCGTTGTGGAAAAGCAACAGCCTTGGCAAGGAAATTAATGTCAAATAGACATACGCGTAGAATTGAATAATGATTGAATAACAACAAAAGGACTTAGATCATATTATATTAGGCAAGAATAATTATACTGTGATCACGTTTAATTGCCTATTGGAATTGACGAAAAGTGAAATTGGTGATTAATATTTCATGCATTATGATCATCACAAGTAGTAATGTGCATAAATCTTTGGAAGCCGTATGAGCGAAATTCCTTGCCTTTCAGTACGTTCAACGGGGTATAACCATCGATTTATAACAAATGCTAAAGAGCTATATTTTAAATATTTAATTTTAATACGTGCTAAGTCTTTCGGGGGAGGTCCGAATCTATGCCACCCCCCTAAATACATCCTTGCAATGTGAAACAACTGTTGTGACCTCTCAGTCTTTGTTTACAGAATGGCCGAAGGCCGACATTAACTCATGTCTCATACATGTAATGAAGATTTCTTTCACAGCGATCCGATATCGCTTTATTGGCGCAGATATTGGTGGAGCCAAGCAACAATGTCGTCTACGAACGCTTTCTTAGCTTAATACAAATCCAGGTCGTGCAAAATACGCCTCAATGTTGATATGCTTATGGATCAAGATCTCAATCAATCACTTTTCCAACTGTTGGAAATTTAGTTTTCCCATTGCCCTGCTCCTAAACGTTTTTGTGACAATTGAACTCGTAGTTGTAATAAGGTTGTAATTGTAACTGTAATTGTGAAAAGTGGAAACATTACAAAACAAGCGGTTTCTGTTACGGACTATCTGTTACGCAATTTGGCGGCACCTGATGCATGACAAGGCCGGTAAGCGGCCGACGCTCTCGCGGTGTCTAAGAAAGATTACATGTCAAAAATAAAGTGCCAGAAATATTTGTATTTTAGAGGACACCTTTTCCAGCATCCTTGCGGCAAGGTACGTGCTTATTTAAGTTGTAATTGTAACTATAATTGTGAAAAGTGGAAACATTACAAAACAAGCGGTTTGTGTAACGGGCTATCTGTTACGCAATTTGCCGGCACCTGTTGCATGACTGGGCCGGCAAGCGGCCGACGCTCTTGCGGTGTCATGCTGCAATAACCTCCCTGTATTTAGCAAATACGAATACGTTTATACATCCCCCCTCCCACATGACTATTCATAGTTCTCCCTCTACAAAGCGATTTAAAGTAACCCCTGCCCAGATCTCGCTTGCTGAGGACGCGTGATAACCAGCAGACAAAAATAGACTCGCCTTTACCCTCACTTCGACCTGCAACCCTGCTCCGAGATTAGGGTCAACGAACCCACGCATATTTTTTTAAGCTTTGACTTGCAGCAAAACCAGATACTCTTCATTTCAACAGTTTTTTTTTTTCAGAATCTAGCATCTGTAATACATTTCCATGTACTGTATGCGATGCAACGTGCTTCAAGTGAGGAACTATATTTTTGTGCTCAAGTTTCGCGAACTTGCCGTTCGAAGGCGCGTTGCCATCCCGCATTCATTATCTGAATCCAAATCAGTCTCGTACAGTTTATTATGTATATGTATCGTGCTCATTTTAATGGTTATTTATTATACGTTATTATATTCTGCAAGAATCATCTCATTGTGACATTTTGAAATTCCTTCCCTTGTATCTTAATCTATTGAATTTCATTCTCTTGTTTATCTTTTTTCCGAGTGCAGACAGTGAAAGTATGAACGTTGTACATTTGCAATGCTGTTACGACGTCACTGTCAAGATAGGTTGCACCTTAGTATAGTGTAATTTTTACATTTTTCTGGCTTCCTTATGTTTAGGGCTAGCCTGCCTGTATGCTACCCCACTGAGGTGACGTATTCATTCAAATTATAACGTTTAACTAGAATTTAAAACCAGATAAAAAAGAATATTTTAATTTTATTGCCAACAAAAATGAGCCTTTTCCATACATTTCTCTCTCACTTCTATTTATTATATTTTTCGTATCAATCTCATTAGGCGCGAGGCCCTGGGCCGTCGCCCACTTGGCCCACCCCTTGCTATGCCACTGTGTAGATAATTCGCGACGATGATGAGGTCAATTGATTAAATCTGTGATGAAACAACTATGCATCAAGCCAGAAATCGAACCACAGGTTTGCGGAGCGTTATGCTAACCACCACACTTTATCTGTGAGGAGAAGATGTAGCTCCCACAAGCTAGCCATGGTCATACGCCGAGTAGCTAAACTTCTAGTGCAATAACAGAAAACTAACGATGAGAGGGGACTACAACCATACGAAGGTCAGTGTTAAAATGGTACGCCCGTGTATGCCGTAGCAGAAGTGGAGGGAGAGGGTGCTCCATCCACGTCCAGCTCGGTATCCGTCCACCCCACCCATTCCTCCCTCATACTTCCTAATTAGCACTTTTGTTGACATTTAATTAATCTACGGACCATCCTTGTGGAAACAAAGCAGTTTGTTGAGCAAACATTTATTCAGCGAATATCATGCGGTGGAAGCTGCCCACAGCAATTTCTGTCGGTTCGCCATTTGGCGAAGTCACGGGACGGGGAGGAGGGGGAAGGGGAAGGGGAGGGAAGCCTGGGCTGCCCATCCCACACCATGTAATTTGCCTTTTGCTATGTCTTCTTGTAGGAATCTAGGTAAGCAATGTTGCCACTTGGAACAAAAATACCTGAACACGAAATGAAAATAAGCGTAGTGGACTTTCGCGCACACACACACCTTGGTTTCAGAGATTTTAAAATAGGGGAACTTGAAAGGACACCTTTTTCGGGGACACACTTATTTAACGGTCTACGTAGTTTTCATGTCAACGTTGAAATTTCATAATAATGACCTGGGTTTGCACACTTCTGGCAGAATTTTACATAGTTTTGCATTTGGCTGCCACCTGAGAACTAATTCGCACACTTTTTACATAGTGTTTGTGAGAATTTTCCACTATTTGGGAAACTTTCCAGGATTAACTCAACCAGGACATTATTTTATAATTTTGCTGGATTTTGGATGATTTTTTCTGAGGATCAAAGAAACATTCTCCAGAGCCGATTTGGTTCCTCGGTATGTAGGTGTGTATTCTAGGGCAGTTCCCTGAAACGACCTGTAAACGCAATGCGAATCAAACCTTTTCTTTACGAGGGTTAAATTTTAACGGGATTCATGTAATGACAACTCAAAGAGCGTCGCTAGCTGGTAGGCGAAGGGGGCTCTAGCCAATTTGGAATAATTTTAGCCCACCGAAATAGTAACGAATCACACACAGACACGTATACATACGTACACAGACGTACACAGAGAGTTAAGGGAAAAACAATGATTGAAATAAATAAAGTCACAGAGAAACAGAGAGAGGGAAACAATAAAAGATAGAAAACAGAAGAAAGAGAGAAATAGAAAAGGAAAGAAATAGAGAAATACAAAGGAAAGCATAGAGAGAATTAGAAAGGAAAAGAAAGAGGCACATAGAAAGGAAAAGAAAGAGAGAAATAGAAAGGAAATGAAATATAAATAGAAGGAAAAGATATATAGAAAGGAAAAGAAAGAGACAAATAGAAAGGAAAAGAAAGACAAATAGAAAGGAAAGAAATAGATAGAAAGAAAATCAAAGAGAGAAATGGACGGAAAGGGAATGGAAAAAACAAAAAAAAGCAAAGAGGGAGGTAAAGAGAAAGGGGACACAGTAAGAAAGAGATGGAAGAAAGGGAGAGAGAATGAAGGAAAAGAGGAGATATAAAGAGAGAGAGAAAGAGAAGAGTGAGATAAAGAGAAGAGTGAGATAAAGAGAATCTTAGAAAGTATTACTATCAAACCAAAGCCCATCAATGAAAGTTTTGTTATCTACGAACTTACCCGAATAACATTTTATATATTCAAACCTGCAAATTATTGTCAGCAATACCTGAGCATATGTGTGTGTGTGTGTGTAGGTTATACTTTTATCCTTGCATGTAACTTTTTTCTGTGCTGTTCTTTATATTGTTTTTCTTTAAGTAATGATCTGTATGTAGTATTTTCAATTTCACACACAAAGAGAAAATATGGATGTAAACATGGCGAAGTGGAAGAAAGGGCTGCACAGTCTTCAAGTCGCTATGAAAAGCAAGACGAAATAAATTAAGGGTAATAGTGAAAAACATGAATGACTTGCAGAATCATTTTTTTTAACGTATGATACTATACTTTTCTCGGAACTGATTGTTTGTTCACTTTGTATATTATGCAGCATGTTCTACATACTGTCTATACAACTTTTTTTAGTTACCGTAGTTAGTTGCTAATATAAAGTGTTACATACGAAGAATCTTGGGAATTTCAATAAGAGAGATACCAATCGATATGAAATACGACAAGACCAGTACTGTGCTGGACACAAGTAGTCTCAGAGGAGACTCAAACTCAGATAATATTGGAATCTTTAAAATAATTAAATAAATGATAATCATAAATACAAAACTACATAACATACCCCTAATATTGCCTATTTGTACTATTATATTTGGATGTATCTTTTTATATTGGTTGTAGTGTAATCATGTGTCCCTGTTTCTTATACTATTACTTTAGAGCAGTACATACCATCAAAATAATATAACTCTCACGTAAAGTTCATGTACATAATCACACTTAAGGCAAAAAAATATATATAATAAACAGAACCTGTTCTGGATACCAGTGCGGACTTGGCCACTGGCGCACAATTACTAAACCCGAATGTACAGTTCTATGTATACTTTTTTTTGTTTTTTGTTTTGTATCATTACAGTATATATATTACTATAAATAGTCATATATCCTCAAAACATTATCCCTCCAAACTTACTCATGACCCACTTAAAAGCAAGACCTGTTTTGACACCAAAACAGATCTGACCTCTAATATACTCATTGCTAACCTTAGGATAATTACAAAATCAACCTTAATAGCTAACTACACATCATTATAACTATAATATATAATCCTACATTTGTTATAAAAATAATATAAACATATCATAAACATTAACATTATACGTCATATGTCATATTTAATTTCATACACCCCCAATAATATTGTTCCTTACATTTGATTTGATTTCAATTTAAAATTTTGGGTGCGTCAGCACTTAGGCTATTTTGCACCCGTTACGTTATACGGGGTCCAGCCCCTTACCATTACAAACAACATAACTGTAATGCCACATAACTAAAACCTTAAAACATTCTGACTTAAGTTAAAAGCTGAGGCTATATAAGGGCACTCAGCACACATAAGGACAAAAAAAACAGTACAATACAGAATTATACTGGCCATAGGGCCAGTCGGCGGAGCCTCGTTACTCTACAAAAAGCAGTCCAGAGTGTACTACATGGAAGTGAGGTTGACAATTGGGTAAACTACATGGAAGGTCACCCCTTACACTCCTATTCCTTACATTTAATCATAAGAAAAGATCATCGGTAACAGATGCGACCTGTTGTGGGTGCCAGAGGAGGTCTAATCATTAATGTTAATCATGCATATATGGCATACTGACATTATTTTTCCTTTTATGATAGCCTATATGTAATTCTGTATATTGTAAACAAGAGATAAATAAAGAAAAAAAAAAGAATAAAGAATAAAGTGGTAACCTGTAAATTCGGAGCAAATAACACCCTGGTTTATTTAAAGGCACCAGGGCACTAAGCTCATACCCTCGAATGTATGAGGGTGGAGGCAAGTTGCTTCGGGGGGGGTCCCCCTTTTTTTATTACACAGTTTAAACACAAAAATCTTCATGTCTATTATTCATCTTTTCAGGTAAGAACGACGAGGTCACTTGATAAGTACATAACCTTTTTTCTTAGGGTTGATCCAATATCACTATGAACCGATATGCTGATACCGAAATCGTTACCACTGGTATCGGCCGATACATCAACATCGGTATCGGATCAGACCTACTTTTCTTCTTTGTTTTTGTGTAGTTTTGAGTGTTTTGTGCATTGATTAATCTTGAAACACCCACCGACGTTTCTTAACAAGACAAAAATGGACGAACATTGGATTCTCACCCCAACAAGTGCAGAGCTAAAATACATTGATATACATTTGTGGTTTGAATTTAAAGTTTAATTCCTATGTAAAATAATCAAGGTGTGAGAACATTTCTACCTTATTTTTAGGATTCCGCTCCTCTATTTTACATTTCCTAGTGGTGTCTATCATGGGCGTATCCAGAGGGGGAAGGAGGGGGAGGGCCACAATTTTTTCTTGAAAAAGAGTGGTGAAAAATGTAATTCTGTCTTCTTACGTGGAAAGTAAAACAATTCAAATAATTCGAAATAAAATATTGCCTTCTTGGTAAAAGTTGTTTACACCCCCCCCTCGCTAAAATTTCTGGGTACGCCCATGGTGTCTAGGAATATATTTGAGATTTGAACCTTATTTACGATGGTATTGAGCAGTATTCGGTTGCTCAAACAGGAGCTGACATTTTTCTTCGAATTATCCGAGAAAGATGCGTTTTTTTCTCTCGCAGAAACACGAAATGTATGTACAATCGAGAATTGTTGATCAGGAGATGCCGTCCCTGGTTGGGAGAGAATAAATCGTACCAACATCAATGATCTAAGCAAACATTACAGAGTGTGCAGTGAACATTTCCTCTCGGGTAAGTATATTTATCACATTACTGTAACTTTTTAGTACTAATGAATCTGACTGGTGTGTTTAATCATACGTGCAAGCAGAAGAACGATGTTGATACTTCCGATAAGTCGGTTTAGTCGGGGCCAACGAGATACTCGTACTTATATACGGACCAGCTTCCTTGACGTCACAGGATTAGTCAAGTACAGTCCATTTACAACATTTAACAAAGTGCATTGTAAGAGTATAATATTTAGTTTTCTGAGTGAAAAGTCCTCTCTTATTCGTTCAGAACGTTGCTTTCACTTGAAGAACATTTCAAATTTAATATGACATTAGAAAATACGCAAATAATATTGATAAAAGTAAAATCCAATATTTACCGTTCTGCATAATGTAGCTACCTTTATTTTTCAAATTACCAATGGAAAAAAGGCGTTATAGATAAAATATCATCCTACATTTGGAACTTACTGTAAGTTCGTAAAGAATTATCATCGTTAGTATATAATTGTTGTGAAATAAAAACTTACGGTCCAAGTTATGTATGCAAGATAATTTTGTAACAGTTTACGTGCAAAAAGTTGAGGGAAGAGCTTGAAAGATGGAATTTCGTAATAAATAAGCTTCCCAACATTGGAAACTTAATTCCCGTGCCTAATTTGAATAAATGTTTAATTTTCTAGAAATCTGTTAAATATTAGGATGCACAAGTTCCCGTGGTTTGGTTGTAGGTTACATTCCTTTAAAATCATTTTTCGCATCAAAATCGTACATGCAAGCAAGGAGAGAAAGTGTACAAATTCTAATGCAACAGACGTACTAGCCTAAGCTATTCGCAATACGTAGATGCTAAGAACACCAATCTTAGATATCCTAACAGTAATTCAAGCCTATTCAAAGGGATTTATGATCACACGAAAAATGAAACTGGTTGAGAATATTAATGCAACTTGCAAACAACTTACTTTAATTAAGACGTCCAAAGCAAGAGGACACAATAAACCTCATGCTCTATCAGGAGGTTATTGTTAAAAGAATATCGTATTCTAGTCCTTATAATTATATTCCTTTTCGGTACACAACCTAGATAATGATAAGAACCAAGAGACAAGTTATTTTTCAGGATAAGGTTTAAGTTTAAATATATATCAGCGTGTGTTTTATTCATCCCTAACAACGACAATTTACTTCTAATTGTACCTGGACATGAACTGAAATCGTGTTATACAACATTCGCTGACATGTAAGTTGATGATTATATTTTCTCCTTGTACTTTTGATATGTACAACAGGTTGAGATAATATCCCGCTCTTCTACTTTTCCACAGAGCATAAATGTAAATAAAGCATGAAATCACAATGACTGACTATGCAAATGTTTTATATAGTTCGCTACGCTAACTACATCACAATAATAAAAAAAGCTCTTCCTGTTTTTTGACAGAAATAATGGACAAAGGGAAAATATGGCATCCATTACTGAGTAAGAAGGTACAAAATTATCCACAATGTATTTGTGAAATATTCTAATAAAATTGAACAAAGTCGTAAAATTATATTGATATATATTATATTTCTTTCACGCCATGTATATCATCAGCAAATAATTATTCTAAACCGGAGCATAGCATGAAGAAGTATGTGAATATCATGAAGAAGTATGTGAATATCCTCTACTGAGACTGAAAAGTAAAATGTGTTAAAGACGTGACTCTTGCACTTTGAACTGAACAATTTCAGACAACGTGTGAGCAATAATACGGACACTCAGCATTTTTTCGTGTTAAATAAATGAATATAAAAGATGCAAGGTCGGCATCCATGTAATTAATATTACCATTCAGTTATGTTCACAAATTCTTAAATGTCGTATACTTCGCACTGGTTGAATACAGACTTTTTTTTACTAACATATATTTACATGTTGTAATACATACAAACAATTAAATTTACTTGTAACTGAACAGGATACAACTATGTTTAATTTGCGATACCAATTATTATTCTTACACTGAAATAAATATATTTACAGGAACTCTTTATCGTACAAATCGCTCATTGAAATGCATGCATTTCCTCAAAACGCACGACTAATCATTTGACGTCATCAGTCCTTTTAACATCACAGGTTGCGGCCAGTATACGGAGTATAATTATGCGAAGTATACGCATTTCGGAGGCCCCGGTTTAGTACGGCGAAAAAACGATGACATGCAATGTTGATCGTGAAAGCTACTAGAAAACCATTGCAGTTCCATATATGAGTAGGCACACAATTAATCTTAAAGTTCTTGTATTGTGGAAACATTTGTTTACGTACTTTTAACGCTTAAAACAGATTATGGACGACACACATTTGTAATGAATCGATGAAATTGGCCAGAATGTAGAAGTAATTGTAGTACTTGTACATTTGAAATTTGTCACGCACGCCTCTTTATTCAATTCATTAAAAAATATGTTTGTTTAAACTTAACAGTTGTACTGTTTGATTTTTACAGTTCTCAAAAATATAATATGTGTCATTCTGCGTTCAATTTTTGAATTTTAAGGCTTTAAATTGGCAAAACTCCTGCAGATTGGATTTTCAGAACATGTCAGTGAGTTGTGGAATTATTATTACTAACTTTTAGTCAACAATGGGTTAACCAAAGACGAAAGAATTTTTGTTGAAACATAGAGATTTGTAGAAAAAAAGAACTCAAACAATGTAAACGTTCAAATGTGACTTAAGTTCGTGGTTTTAGAAACCCTGGTTATTTTTCTCTCCACATTAAAAAAGGTACCACGAAATGTAAATCTTCCTAATGAACTCCTTTATTCAGGAGTCATCGTTCTATTGTTTGTTTTTATGATAGGAACGCTTAAAACAAACTTCATGCTGCTTGCTTAAGAATGTTTCCCTTCATCAATTAGCTACCTTTCGGAAGGAGAAACACTTTTAGTCTGTTTTTACTAGACTTCTGTGGAAACACAACGTTAATTGCTTGGCAAATATTTCATTTCAACATTCGGCTGACTGGAGGTTTGTTCCCTTGTAGGTAGAAAAAGAGACTTTGTGATCGTTATTAGCAGTGGCGTGGCGTGACTTTTTAAAAAGTGTTACCGGCTATCAGTACGACATTTAAGCCTGCTAGACGTTATTACAATCCCCCCCCCCCCAACCTTCGGTAAAGAAAACATTTCTTCTAGCTAGATATTTGTTTATTTCGTTCTTGTTTTGCAATCAGCACAGTGATTTAGCCACAAACACTCCTAGAAAGAACTACCACTCATGAGACAGTTACCACGAAAATCCAATTAATAGTGGTAGACCCTTGTCAATTCTTCATCTGTCCCTCTTTCTTTGCAATGAGGTGCTGCGAAAGGGAAGAAGAAGAACCACACTTTTCCCGGGCCAGTTTGACGTTTGTGTGGTGAGCACTGAGCAGACGACAGAATTCCGCTCCTTTGTGGAAGGGAAGGTACTACTGTTGCCAACTTATTATTTTGGAGCAAGGTTTGTCCAAATCACGAATCGCACCAAGGAACTATATTTTCGTCTATTACCTAACTGGTCTCAGTTGTAGTTCAATCCAGCCTTGGCTCTGCAGTCTACCTCTAGTTGCTTCATAGAATTTGTATTCCTATTTAGGCGTGATTTAGCTCTTTTCTGCCAATCCGATGTGACAACACTGGCTGCTCCGGTGGGTCTGAACGGCAACAGGGCCCCTTAACAGGTATATGAATAACCCCATAAAGTCATTCCCCGCTCTTTCCTTGCATAGGCGCCCTCTTCTCCCTTGTTGCCTCTTCAGGGTAGCGGAACGGCCTCCCTCTTCGCTTCTGTCGGCTGCAGAAAAAATGTCCTAGGCAATATCTACTCGACGGCAACGGGGTTCATTAACGTATTTAACAATGTGTCATTTTATTGAAACAACTTTTTAATTCTTTACATTTTGCTGTTACCTGCGGTAACACCGGCTACATGCACGCCACGCATCTGGTTATTAGGTAGGTGTGAAGGTGTGGGAAGAAGAAATGATTAAGGAAAAGCTTGTTTTTAATTATATTAGGCTTTACGAACATACATGGTTTTGGTTCGGACATTCCGGGGTTTATGTGGCATGTTCCTGGTATGATAGTTGAAAATTTCAAATGGATTCTTCTGGTGCACGAATATGGCCAGGGGCGTACTATCTTGTCAAGCGGAGACCGGGTAGCTTGGCATGTGAAACCACAATCCAAATATAGATCTAACTGTCAGTGAACAATTACTACAACGGCTTGATATATACATAGTTTATTTGCCATTGTGGTGAGGAGGCATTTCTTAGTGCTACATTTCCCTATCGTCCTTTTATTGCAGAAAATATATTATTTTTGGGCAATTTTAATTGTATTTTGGGACACATTTTACTGTAAGATATTTTTCTTCTTTCAGAAAAGAAATGAAAGTGATTGTTTGAGCCGTATCGGTAGACAGACCGACAGGCTGAGTGATCGACTCTCTCGATACGGAAGATTCTGAGTTCGAGTGTCCTTGAATCAATTTAATCACCACATTCATCCCTCTCGTCGCGATTAGCCTAAAGAGGTAGGTAGAAAAGTGACGTAAAACGGAACAAATTCTAAGGATTGTAGTTTTTTAAAAAATATTTTAAATTCTGGTTACAAATCAATGTTATGTTGTACTTTCCACAAGAAAGCACAACGAGAAGGGCATTTAACCTGTTTTATCTATTTTGTTCGAAAAGTATGGAGTTCAAAGGGTCCCCCCATAATGCCCATAGGCCAATACGCCTCTGAATGCGTTCCGTCTTGCATTAGAAAACACAATTTATTAATTAGAAATTTACGTTGTTTTAGCGCATATCTGTATGTTTAGTGCATATTTATGGAAATTTTAGGTCATAAGAGCATGCTTATTTTACATATGAAATGAACGGAATGAATATAAACAAAACCACGTGACTTGCAGGAAATAGTTTCTTTCTTGTGTAAATTCTGGTGTTTTTTTGCCCATAAAGATATTGGTCGTACAGCTCATAATATAAATTGGAAAACTTCAATACAGATGATACGATGAGTGATATGGCTTCACAATATGTACTATATACCTATGCGCAAGATTCCTGCGCAGCTGTCATTGGAATAACCAATAGAATTTCTCACAACCCACGTGTATGTGTTTACATTGCCTTCATTCCTACTGCGGACAGAGAGTAGCTCGAATGGTAAGTAACCAATACGCAAGGAAGTATGCTAAACGTGCAGGATCTTGCAACATTGCAATGTAGATTTCAGACCACGAATAGTAGCTCGAATGGTAAGTAACAAAAACGCAAGGAAGTATGCTAAACGTGCAGGATTTTGCAACATTGCAATGTACATCTCAGACCACGAATGGGGATATTCAAAAGCTTGAAAGTGATTCAAACTCGTTCCTACAAGCCCTTGCACTATTTTCTTTCTCAGAATACCCGACATTCCGAGGAACGTTTCGCAAGAATAAGGGTGGAAGAATTTGCCTCTGCCACATTGCACCTTTAAAAAGGGTTTCCTTTGTTCGACCAGGATTTTCTCGACGTTCCAATGGACCATTCGCCCTCTGACAGGGAAAACCTCGAGTTTGAAATAGAGGCATGCATTTAAATTGAGAGTTAACAGACACCGCGTCATCCATCACTTTTATTGGTTCCCCGTAAGAGTTTAGAGAGGAAAAGGAAAGTTTTTCGCCGTTTCATCCTCCGCGGGGAGATTTCATGCATGACACGTCACAGACTGTCCCTTGCCGTATCTCCGAGATAAACTAGGGGACGTGAAAAATTTACCTGATCAAGGCCATATTAACGTACACAACTCCACGGGAATGCACTGAGATATTCTTCACGCACACGTACCTTATAGGAAACAGATAGGGGAGGTTCTCTTTTGTTTCCTGGTCTTCCACCAGGAACTGCAATCGTGGACAATTAATCATATCTTGGTCCGTTTTCTCTCTCTTCCCATATCCAAGATTGCAGGCGGAATAGCAAGCAGGTTCTTCCCCTCTCGCGTCCGTCTTTCGTGCCGTTCTTATCCACTTTCGTGTCCCTTGGCGTAATCGCTGGAGATGCCGCGTTCCTTCCGTCTTGATTTAGGGTGAGATTGTGTGGTCAGCAACATGTTACACCCTTGAAGAATTACTTCGTGAACTTATTTTGTCAAGTTCCATTCAGTAATTTCCAAGAAATGTGTTCCAAATTGTTTATAGGTAATTTCTAAGGTTAATGTGTATTTTCTTTGCGTGTTACGTCAAAACTGCCCAGTGTGACGTCAGTAACGTTTTGATCCAATCAACGTCTACTGCCGGGGGTTTGATATACCTGCATGTACCGTCCTTGCAGGTAAAGAAAAGATAACGATTTACGAATTTGGAATCAAAACAAATAGGTTTTCATAAAACGTCTATAAATGACAAATTTGATTCTTTAAATTTATATAATTTGTTCTCCTACCATATTCCACCACTGTAAATAGCAATATAATTACAGCATTACTTTTGCATCTTTGCTTGTTGATAAAATGTCACGAATTTACCCAGTGTCCAGATATGTAAATATAGTTTGATATTCTGTGACTTGATTGTTCGTATCAAATATACACATAAATGTCTTTAGGAAGTTGTTGGTTTAATCCACGGAAGCACAGATCTTTCTTTAAAGGAAGAAACTGCTTTACGTATGATTATACGAAGTGTAAAAACAAAACATGCAAACTTACTACTCTACCTCTGGCGCTGCAGTCGAATTTTAACCGTAAACGATCGAAGGGAGCGTACGTGATGCAATGAGCTTCTTGGCACTGCGTTGCCAAACTGTGAGGCATTCTTTAATACGTCATCGTTAACTTTATTCAGTACCAAAAGTTTATATCATGACGAAGGGGAAAAGACACACAGAGCGAAAGCAGAGACGTAATATTTAACATCCAAGCAAGGAAGGGAAGTAGATAAATGATTGCAAGACTTTATTTCGAAAGTTGGCCGCAGAACATAATTATGATCATGATAATAGTGTCGGCGATTGGGTACCAAAACGGAGGGGGGGGGGTGGAAGGTGTCAAAACTAGGGAGCGCAAGGACATTTTACTTTTCCTTCGTACATAGGGTTTAGCATAGTGCAGGGACAAAAGTTGCAAAAAGTGGGAGGGGGCAACTGCCCCCACAATCGCCGCTACTGTATGATACAATTAAATTTTGGTTATTACTACTAAAATATTTGTCGCAGAGATATGATTCGAAATCCATTTGTCCGAGGTAGACATTTTTTCATGAATATAAGACTGATAAAATTTACCTTTAAGCTGCTGTGAAAGTATGAGAATGCAGTACGTGAAATATCGTTTATGGTAGAAATGCCCGTGTTAGAGATTAAGGCGCATAACTCAACGTCCGTGAAATATTAGTCGATCATCTCATCGAGATGGATGCTAGGTTTAATAGCCTATTTCTAAAGAGACGGCTCATCGAACCCGTATTGAAACTTTGCCGGCTGCTGCCGCGAATTCCTTCACGCTGACGACAATCGGGAGAGACAAGAGATGATTCCCGAAGTGGAAGCGAAGCCAAGTGCTAGTATCCCGGATGTCTGGGGACAAAAGATGAATCCGAGCGTCATCGCCGCAAAAGTTCTCACATCGTTCGGATGAAGAGTCGAAGGGATGGCGTTCCATTCCGCCACCTTGGACGCGTATGGATGGTCCATGGAATGGGAGGGATACTGTAGCTATTACCTGCGTCTCTTGATGGAACGGTGCTCGTGTGTTAAAACCGCGGACGCCGAGTTCCATCTCGACAATGAAGCTCCGTAGTCGTTTCCATCCGATGGAAAAGGGGGGGGGGGGAGGGTGTCTTGAAATTGAAGCGGAGGATGGTTCTCTGATCGGAAACAATCTCCTTACCTCTGGCTCTATCTGGAGGGACTGATGTAACATGATGGCTGCAGGTCGTTTTCTTCCTTTCCTTTCGACCTGTTACGTAAGCGTGAAAAACTCAGTGTTTTGATCCAACAGTTACATTTTATGAATTCCACAAGTAGCTGAAATTATAACGGAGTTACTTTTTGCAATAGAAATAACGATGTTACTTCTACACTCACTTTACGACGCTTAAATTGTTAACTTGAAAATCTAACTTGGGGGAAGAGCTAAATTTGGCTACCCTATTTCCAGCTGTGTTTCCTCTGGATGCTAAGGTGAAAAGCTCTCCGGGGATCACCTAAGGATAGAAAGCGAGACTTCGTTGTAGCTAAATTCAAAACATTAAAGCTTTATGCCAAATCGTCATTTCCAATCGCTGTTTTGTTCCATCTTATTTTTTGTTGTTGTAAATATATTAATGAAGACTTGTACCAGAAACGTAGATAAAACATATAAGTTTTCATATATTTAATCCCTGAAAACGAGATAGACGTTAGCTCGGAAGTATATCCGTAAATCACCTGGTTGATATCCCAAGAAAACTTCTTCATCATTCACTGCCAGAAAAGCTTTGAAAAATGAACTCTTTACAGGAAACAACTATAGAGCGTCTCAACCTTAAAAGTCAGTATGGGTTAAATGGAGCGCGGCGTTGCCAGATCAACAAACTGAGGCGCATCGAGTCGCTGTTAATCGCTAATGATCCCGACAAATTTACTTCCTTAATATCGTACAGGAAATCTTCAAAATCTATGTATTTGATGCATTTTGGGAAAAACTATAGTTACCTCAAGATTTGCATGTTAATGTTTATGTTTCGACGTAACTATTTACTATTTTACATTTGCATTATATGTGTAATACACGCAACTATTGTTTCTTCTTTCGTTGAATGCTGTATTCTTTATATAAACAGAATTAAATAAATGCAAAAACAAACATTGAGATATATTTTTTACGGAAAATAAAGTAATAAAGTGTGCTCACGTACCTTTAAGCGTAACTACTGTCCTCGTCTGGTAATGAGGTTACATCCTCCAAAAAGTCTTCTGTTTCTCTTGATGGACCCGGTTACATTGTATTTTTCCGTTCTGACATTATTCTGTTTCCTCATTCTTTTCGACTTCTTTCTTGCCGGTGTTCTGAGAGGACCTTCGGTTTCTTCCTTTCGTATTCTGTGTATAAGACGTTCAGAACACTCCGTAACATCAGCCGTTGTCTTAACCGCCTTGCTGATATGTATTGACTTTAAAAAATGATTTAGCACGCGCATAACTATTATGCGTTCTTTACCTCAAAGTTTACCAATACTGCGTCTCTTTCCAGCATGCTTCTCTATCCATTATTAAACGACATATGTAACTTACATGCAATCCACAATTATCACACAGCACACTGCACTTCCTACAAACCGGGCACCTAGCCTGCAACTGAATTGTAACCTCGGTGGCATGCAATGAATTTGATACGTGAGACAGCCCGCGTAAACAAACTACGATTGTGCAATAAATAAAGGTGGTGTGGAGTAACAATGTATTCTAAAAATAACTTCCAACAATAGTAAACAATTTTCTCGCTTGGTCTACACGTGTATCGCGACAAACCGAAAAGTTTCCCGGTAACCAACCTTTTCGTGTTACGGTCTGATGATTTATACAAAATATCCAATGTATATATATATATAACTCTCCTCTTAAGCAAATTAATTCACTCAGGCGAAGAATATCATATCTACAAACACCATAGATCCCATAGAAAATAAACTGGCGAAGTTGTTCAAGCGGTTTGATATTTATGGCTTTTGAAGTAGCTATTTACTACAAAACATTTAAGCGTTTTGCAAAATTGCATAATTATGGAAATTTCAGATCACATTAATTTATGACAGGTTATATAATGCCGTCATTAAATAGAGCATAAAAAACTCTACAGGATAATGATTTCACTGTTTGAAATGTATGACTTTTACATTTTGTAAATTTTGTAACATCTGGCAACGCAGCGGTGGTAGAGAAGGACAGAGCTATTGGCAAAAATCATGTATTAGAGAGAGAGGGAAGTACTCCATTTACTTCCATACTGACTTTTAAGGTTGAGACGCTCTTAGATCGATGTAGTTATGCGAAATTCAAGTCACTTATATACCAAGTACAAGTCAAAGGAGACAGCGTGACTTGAGATGGAAAATCACTTGATACTATATACGCAGTATCTTACTGGTATTATATCAAATGTAATTTCCCCGATGATGTACTGGTAAGGCTATTCCCTTGTTATCATGAGGTCCGAGGCTCAATTCCCGGTGGAAGCACTTTGCTCAATGGTTCATGGACACACACATATAGGTCCCGGTCCTTTTTGCCTATCTGAGCATTTAGTGGACTACAGACTGGACAAAGTGAATCTGGCCACCGCGTACCACAGGAAAATAGAATGTCAGAATTTCAAGGATTTCGAGTATATTTAATTGCCTATTTCAATGCGAATGGAATAAAGAAAAACAATACTCTGTCATATTCGTACTTGATGTCTTAAATCATATTTTCCACAAAAAGTGAATGCTGTGACAACACTATTTATATATAAAGTAATTATTAGGTACAGCCAACAGCAAAGATAATACTAGGCGAATTGTCCATCACTATTTTCATTATTTTTTTATTCCACATCTCGTGTTATTTTAAAGAACGAAATTCTATTAATGCGAAGTAGATGTTGCCTTCTTCTTATTGACGTTTTTATTTCAAAACATGATCATTGATTGTGGAAAACAGACCGAATAAAAATGGTGCTGGTCAAATCGCCTACTATTACTTTTGCTGTTGGGTGTACTATTAAGCATGATTAGTAGGGGAGACCGGGGCACATTGTCACAAGGGGCACGTTGTCACAGTAGCAATTCTGAGAAAAGCCTAAACGTCAGAGAGCTGGCGCTGCTTTCTCTTTTACCTACTAGATATCACTTCCAACTGTACTCGTTTAGAGGTGTGCGGGAAACACGTGGCCGAGTCAGTTGAGCTTTGTCTGTTTTCAGTGCTTCAGTGTAAATTTTTTGAGTCCTGGCATTTTCCTACTGTGTGTTCGTGAAAGCGTGAACGGTAAGTATCTTCGTGTGTGTTATGTAGGTTAGAAATAGAGCTTCATGATGTGGTACTCTGAATGCGCTTAATCTTATTGCTTGGTACAGATATTTTTAAAGAAGAGGAACTACGACGCGTGGGGCAAGTTGTCACAAATAAGACGGGGCATGTTGTCACTTTGACAATGTGCCCCACTGCGTGTTAGTCATGATACAAGTGGTGTATTCCTCTTTTAATAAGTGGTTCTGTTGCTTCGCAGATGGTGAGAACATACAAGAGAAAGACTGAGAGGAATGCCCCGCCCATGGGAGACCTACTGGCTGCAGCAAGAGCCGTGAAAAGAAACGACAACCCCGTATCAATACGTAAAGCTGCCAAAGAATTTTTGTGTCCAGTACAGAACATTGGCGAGATTTTGTGCACGTGTTACAGATAGTGAACTACAGTCCGGGCAATGCTCATTCACATTGGATTACTCAACATGTAACAGAGTATTTGCAGAACATGACGAAGACTTACTAGTATCATACCTAAAACAAGCTTCTGACATATATATAGGAACATTTTTGCAATTTATTAACTCTAAAATCACAAGAAAGTTGAATGCCACTGGCAAATTTCGTGTGTTGGAAGTGTAGGCTCTATCTTTTGCAAATGTTCTTACTGAAACAGCTTTCTGTAACGCCCACCTAGTTTATTTCCTGTTTAACTAGCATAATTTACCTTTTAATTTAATTAGCTTTTAAGTCTCTTTTACGTGCTAAGTATTTAGTGCTAGTAACATTTCCAGTCTTTTTCTAGGAGTTGCATTAATAATATATACCTATTTAATGAAACTGCCACTAAAATAGCATGTGACAACTTGCCCCAGATATTGTGACGACTTACCCCGCATATGGGGTACATTGTCACAACTGTAGTGATCATAGAGAAGAGTTAATAAGTCCAGTTCAGGATGAGTTACATTGTACAGAGGAACATATGTTGTGCACAAGATAACTAAGTAATTGCATGTAAAATATTTTAATTTTCGGCCTTACGTGAGAGCCACAAAAAAATGAAATGTGAAAATTGTGACAAAGTGCCCCGGTCTCCCCTAATAATTTCAACCAGGCTCGATGAGAAGTCAATCATAAGAAAATAAAAAGTTCTCTGATCTATACAACTTGCCACATAAGATGATCTATGGCCGTACAGGTAGAGAAGCAGTGCGGGGTACAAACCAATGACGTTGCCAG
Organism: Lepisma saccharinum; assembly: GCF_977018435.1. Classification (NCBI taxonomy): domain Eukaryota; kingdom Metazoa; phylum Arthropoda; class Insecta; order Zygentoma; family Lepismatidae; genus Lepisma; species Lepisma saccharinum. The sequence goes on along the minus strand of NC_139241.1, from coordinate 56,951,423 downwards.
CCACGCCTTTGTTACAAGGATAAAGGCAAGTGACGCGGATTGGCTGTCGAAGTCACGTGACTCGTGACTCTCCACCGTGACTCATAAACATATTTTTTAAAGCAATTACTATCCATTTTTCGCACCCGTAAAATTCGTACAATAATTAGTGAAAACTCGTTCTTTAGTTCTTTGCACTTCTGATTGAATCTTATGTAGCATCTGGATTGAATTTCTTTCTTTCCTTCCATTCTTAACCCATTTTATTATTTTCAATTTCCAAAACTTTTCGTATCGTGTTATATTTCATATTATGTAAGCTAACACGTCGCTCTTTCACCTCAAGCGTCCACCATTCTCGTTCCTTTATTTTGCCTTTCTTTGGCTCCATCTTTTATCGTCGTTTGTAATTTCCAGTTCGTGGAAAGTTATACTTTAAAAGTAACTGAGTTAAAATGACGGTTACTTTTACAATTACTTTCTGCTGGAAATTTTCTTTCAAAGAAATTGAATACAATCAGTGACCATTAATTCTAATAAAAGAGTATGAAGACTAACATGTGTTTTCTCTATGCACCTGGTACCTACATAACATAAGTGCTTAGAAGTTCTAAAGTTAACATGATTCCTTGCCTCAAACGTTTCGACCTTAGCATCCAGAGAAGACATAGTTGCATACAGTGTTGCCAAATTTAGCTCTTACCCAACTTTAAATTTCAAGTTAAAAGTAACTTTGTTACGTATACAGCTACTTGCTTTTTAAAAGTAGACAGTTAAAATTCCTCAAGAAGTAACTGTTACTTGTAACTGCGTTGCAAGTTACTTCCAATATTTCTAAAGTTTTGGGGTTATAGAAATCCGAATCCTATTTTAATAAATTTTAATCATTTAGTCACCTGGTGCTTCATAACCTCTCTTATTTATCTTCTTATAAAAGGTTCATTCTCGAATAGCGTAGGTGTGACGTAAGCTATGACGCTACATTTGTTAACAACATGAAAACAACTTTTGTTCATTGTAATTGCAATAATTACACGCAACTTGAAATCCTGTTTCTCATTGTGAACAATGCTTTGTAAATATTAATTACGACCTCGTGCAAATGCAATGTCAACAATGGCAGCGCAAATTTGTCACTGAAGTAATTATATTACGTAATTAGCTAGAAATGTTAATTACAATTTGTTAATAAACCACACACGAGCGGTTAAACGTAAAGTTCATTCCGTGCACACTGCAGCAAGACATTATGTGGTGCGGAGTTTGGAACTCTACGTGTTCAAGACCTCTGCATTTTGGAGGTGATGTGATCAGCACCACGCTCCGGCCGCCCGTACCCCCCAGGGGCAATTTTGTGATAGGCTGGGTGAGTCCCAAAGTCACTACGAGAATCGAACCAATGTCTCCCGCGTAGCAGTTAGATGGCTACCCGACTGGACATTGACAGGGCGAAGAGTTTATTTAAATTAAACTTTTGGGTGCTTCAGCACTTAGGCTACGAGGGTCACTATTTATATTTTGAGCCTAACAATGAAAGAAGAGGAATTTGGCATTGAAAACTGCTTTATTGTTTTTCGAAGTATTCTCCTTTATGGTCAAAACACTTTTGCATTCGTTCGAACCATTTGTCAAAGCAGTTTTTCCAATCTTCTTGAGACACCTCCATAATATGGTTTTTGAACGCATCAACGGCGTCTTCCGCCGACGAAAATCGTTGTCCACGCAATTTATTCTTGACATTCGGGAACAAGAAGAAGTCATTGGGTGCCAAATCAGGACTGTACGGCGGATGACCCATCAATTCGATTTTTTGACTGTTCATAAAGTCGGTTGTTAGACGAGATGTGTGACAGCTGGCATTGTCTTGATGAAGAATGATCCGACGGCGTTTGTTTGTTTTCCGTATTTGACCGAAGACCTCTGGCAAACAAATTGTTGTGTACCATTCAGAGTTGACCGTTCTACGTTCCTCTAAAGGCACAGTTGCCACATGACCAGTTTTCCCGAAAAAACAGGCGACCATTTGTTTCGATCTGCTTCGAGCGCGAACAACTTTTGTTGGATTGGGTTCATCTTGAAACACCCATACAGTCGACTGCTGTTTACGTTCCGGCTCATATGCATATATCCATGATTCGTCACCTGTTACAATCTTATATACGTATTTTGAAGCACCACGATTGTATTTATTGAGCATTTGTTTGCACCAATTGACGCGAGCGTCTTTTTGAGTTTTTGTCAAATTGTGTGGGATCCAACGAGAACATACCTTTCTCACAGCTAAATGATCATGTAATATTTTATATATGCTGGGTGGAACTAATGCCTACGGTTGCCTCAATCTCACAGTATGTCACATGACGATCTTGCAGTATTAGGTTTTGCACAGCATCAATGTTTTCTTGAACAACAACTGATTTTGGACGACCTTCGCGAATCTCGTCGGTGAGCGAATGGCGGCCACGATTAAATTCGTTATACCAGCGTTTCCCAGTGGCAAAGGATGGGGCTTCATCGCCAAATGTGGAAGTAAGTTGATCGATGCACTCTTGTCTTGATAATCCACCTCGAAAATCGTAAAAAATCATCGCACGAAAATGTTCACGAGTTAATTCCATTATATTGTTGTCGCGCAATCTCCAAGGCAACATAAACAACACAAATAAAGCTATTGACAAGACATTTGAAGTACGTTATGGTCAATAATGCCAGACGATTCCGTGCAAACGTCAAATCGCGCATAACTTCAATCAGTGTTGCCAAGGCTCAAAATATAAATAGTGACCCTCGTATTTGCACTCAAAATAAAAGACTGTATCTGAGAACTAAAAGCACCTTACATAGTTAAAAGCTGAGCCAGTAAAGGGGCTCAGCACATACTGTATAAGGTCAAAACACAAAGGATTATACTGGTCGTAGGTCCAGACGCCAGGGCTTCGTTGGCCTGCAACTTTGCAATTACCGGGATGTATTACGTGTAGTGAGGTTGACTTTTGAAAAAGATAGAGAAAAAGAAAGAGAAACAAAGGAAAATAGAATAAAGAAGAGAAACAAAGAAAAACAGAGAGAAAAAGAAAGAGAAACAAAGAAAAACACAGAAAAAGAAAGAGAAATAAAGAAAAATAGAGAGAAATAGAAAGAGAAACAAGAAAAACAGAGAAAAATAAAGATAAACAAAGAAAGACAGAGAAAAGATAGAGAAAAAGAAAAACAGAGAAAAAGAAAAACAGAGAAAAAGAAAGAGAAAAAAGAAAAACAGAGAGAAATAGTAAAGGAGGAAGGTGAGAGAGAGAAAACTAATACAGAGAAGAAACATTGAGATAAATTAAATAATCAGTAGGGGAAAAAGAAAGAGAGAGATAAAACAGGGGAAATCATGGAGAGAAGTAAAATAAACGATATAGGGAAAGAGAGAGAGAGAGAGAGAAAGAAAGAAATAAAAAAAAGAAGTAAGAAAAGGAGACATAAAGATAGGGTGTGGCAAAAGAAAGAAGGAGAAACAAAGTTCGGGAGAGAGGGAAAGAGCAGAAACGAGAAGAGCAAGACACAAAAGAGATAAAAAGGAAGAGAGAGGGAGACCAAGCCCAAAAGAAAAAGAAATGAGAGAAAAGGAACAAAAAAGAAAATGAAACTAAAAACAGGAGACAGGACAAAGGAATATAAACTAGTGGCGTATACTGAGTCCAAGATATACATTATCTCACTATGTCACGTGGTCCTAGGCTATGAATAGAAATAAGTTTACCAACTCTTAAGAAATCAGGTTGCCAACTCATAAGAAATCAGGTTGCCAACTCATAGGAAATCAGGTTGCCAACTCATAGGAAACCAAGTTGCCAACTCATAGAAAATCAGGTTGCCAACTCATAGGAAATCAGGTTGCCAACTCATAGGAAATCAGGTTGCCAACTCAGAAGAAATCTGTTTGTCAACTCCAGAATCACCATCATCATTATGAATAATTTTATTTACAATTTCTGATGGATTTTGCTCCTGTATTTTATTCTCTAGACTTCAGGCTTCGCAGATAGCCTAGCTTGCCTCGAACATACGCTCCTGGAAGAAACATATTGTGAAACTGATAAAAGAAGACCGACAGGAAGAGGAGACTGGAAGAATAAATAGACAGCTTGGCGCACTCTAGAAGAGGGGATCGAGTGAAGACTATAAGGAACCTATTTTTGATTGTCGACACTTACAGAAGTTTGTAAATGGCAAAGTTTTGATTAGGTGAAGATCCAATCGTGCTCCAAGCGAACTACTTACGAGCAACGACCTTTGGAGAACCTTTTCCGCATTGTTCTGGTCACTTGGACGCAAAGGCAAGGATGAAGAAAGTGAGGAAGGAAAAATGAGGTCCAGCCGAGAAAACTTCAGCTTACGTGCTGAGAAATCGCAAATGGTTCGAGGACCCGGAGGCAATCTAGTCGCCCTTCTCCATCCAGAACTACCCCTGAACCTCATTTGCCTCTGAAGTTGGCCATTCACAAGGACTCCGAAAGGAGTTTATCTTCTTGCGAGAGAGGAAAACAGTGGGTGGCTGATGCTTGTGACGGTTTCATAATCCTTATCCCGGTCTCTCTGACATTGCGGGAGTTATTCCTTAGGGTGGGAGGAGGTCCCCTACCTCCTACCGTCAGTGACAAGCTGTAAGTTTTTTCCCGGAGCGAGCAGCCAGCGAGGACGAAATGAGAACGAAGGGAAAGCCATTGTTCTTTAATGAACTTTTCAAATTGCCCCCCCCCCCCTCCTTATAGGTCTTGCCAACTCGGACAGATTGGACCCTCGGGATGGGAGAGGGGTAAAACCGGACGGCGTGAAATATGGGACGCGACGCTTTTCTTACTTGACGGAGTAAGAACTTGCCTACCTGCCCCTTGTGTCCAATACGCTCGGAATAGCACGATCGGTTCCGGAAGTGAGGGTCTTGGAACTTTTGGCCTAGATGTGGTGACGTCAGCCCGCTTCCTTTCTCTTCTCTGTATCACCTCCGTAGTCTCGGATGGGTCCCTGTTGTGTTCAGCAAGTTTGCTGAACAATATACCTGGACGTCGTCTTCCACATTTCATTTTCCCTTCCGTTTTTACAGCCGACATTTCCGCTGCAAAAACTCATCACGTTTCCGAGCGATGCTCACCAGTGGCTACGCTCAAGGAGGGTGCAGGATGGGCCATGTTCCCCGCGCCTTCCTCCTAGTGTTAGGAAAAGAAATATTCTAACTTTCAATATATGACATTACTACCAAGAACAGGATCTAGCCAAAACTTTGAAACATGTACGGTAAATACGTTAGAAAAAACATTGAACATGTAATGTTCTGTAGTATTCGATGATTTTCTTCATTCCTCTACTATTTTTGTAGTTTCGTGACATAAACGTAATTATACCGAATTAATTGTTCTGCTGGCCTGCGGTCAATATCCCCGAAATCAGCAGAAATTGTTTGCGAAATATGGCGATAGTGAAGAAGAAAGTGAACATGGAGACTTGATTTTTGTGTGATTTTCGTGGCTGAAAATAAAATTTGGTGGTTAAACATTACTTCATCTTTAGAGAAACCACATTTCGAATGTTTATACACGTACATGTGCATTACTCATTGAAAACTTGAGGGATGGTAAAAATGCCTTATTTTATATAAAAATATACTACTCTCTAAATGGAAAATATGTAATATTCATCAGACGAGGAGAAAGAAAAGGAGAAGAAAGGAATAGAGATAGGGAGAGAAATAAAAAGACGGTAGGAGGAAAGAGGGAGAGAAAGAAGAAGAGTTAGAAAGGAAAGTAGAGAAAGTAATAAACGATAGGGAGAAAAAGAAAGAGAAATATAAGAAAGGCAAACAGAAATTAAATGAAAAAATGAGAAATTAAATAATGGAAACGAGGGTAAAAGAATGAAAGTAAGAGCAAGGAAGGAAAGTAAAGGAAAGAAATAGAGAAAAATTACATAAAATACAGGGATAAAGAAAGAATGGGGGAGAGAAATGAAATGAAACGGACTAATTAAATAAACGATAAGGGAGAGAGAGAGAAATGGGGGAGGAATGTAAGAAAGAAAACTGAGGAGACAGACATTAAATGAACAATAGGAGAAAAGGAATAAGAAAAATAAATTAAATAAGAGTGATAGAGAAATGAAACAAATGAAACGAGAGAGAGAGAGAGAGGGGGGAGAAATTGAATAAAACATATGGGAAGACAGAAGGATAGAGAGAAATAAAGAGTTCGACAGAGATGGAAAGATAATAAAATATAAGAAGGCAAAAAAAGCTAGAAATCATTTCGAAGCTCATGTAATACAAAAGAAACATCGAAAATCCTAGAATATAAAGCACACGAACAATTTGTAATTGCGAAAGCAAACAAAAATTGCAATTCATGTTGTGAGAATTCGTTGCGAATGATATCATGAATTGTCTTCCCCTCATATAAACCATATGTAACAATAACATACGTTAATTGCTTTAAATTAATCAGAATTTAATTACAAAATGTAAGTAAATGCAGCTGGAAATTAATTTGTGAAATGAGAATATAATTTGTTAAATGCATCCTTTACTGGGAACTGGACGTAGGGTTTAAAGTGAAATCAGCATACCTAAACGTAACCCCCCCCATGGGAATCGAACCTATCTTTAATTTATGAAACAATTGTCTATTCTTTATCTTTCTTTATTTGTAGACACACACACACACACACACGTCTTTCTTGCTCGATCTTGGATACTTATTGGCTCTTTTCCCGATTACATGGTTTAATTCCTTTCCTCTCTCCCTTGTTTCTCTCTTTTCTCCTTTATTCTTTCTCCACTCCTTTCTCACTTTCATTTGTTTCTCTTACTCTTCTGCCGTCTCTCGCTCTGTTTCTTCCTTTCACACTCCTAGAAGTTTCTTTGTTTGGGTTGTTTTTCCCTATCATACTTTATTATTTAATTTTTATATGGGGTCTCTTTCTTTTTATGTTGTACAACAATGGGAGTGATACTTCTCTTTCTCTAACTCTTACTATCTATGACTTTCACGTCATTCCTGTCTCTCTGTCTCCTTATCTCCTCTCAGTCTCTATTTATTCCTTCTAATTTTCCTAATGGTTTTCTCCACTTCTCTTTTCCTTCACTCTCTATATCGTGCTTCATTCTTTTATATATCTTTTCTCTTTTCTTGTATCTCGCCTCATTTCTGGTTCCCTTTCTTTTCCTCCGTCTCTCGCTCCAATTTCTCCTTTCACTTTCTAGTCCAGGAAAATTAAAGCAATTTTCCATCAAACCTGGGCAAAATTGCTTGAGAAACTTTTTAAACAGTTTCCAGCTCAGGAATCATTGCTGAATAACATATCCAAAATCAGACAAAATTGGACCACGGGAAAACCCCCCAAAACGGATTTCAAAATGGCAGAGTGGCTATTGTGAATTTTCTTACATTGTACGAGGGTTGCTATTTATGTATCCGGAATAACAAACAAACAAAAAAATATGTATCATTCAAAATTGTTTTATTGTTTTTCAACATATACTCCATGATGATCGATGCACTTTTGCATACGTTTGAACCAATTCTCATAGCACTTTGTCCATTCCGATTCAGGTAGCTCGAAAACATGCATTTTGAACGCATCAATCGCTTCTTCTGGCGTCGAAAATCGTTGACCATGTAGCTTATTCTTCACGTACGGGAACAAAAAGAAATCATTGGGTGCTAAATCAGGGCTATACGGCGGATGACCCATTTATTCAATGTTTTCACCGGTCAAATACTGAGTTGTTTGGACCGATGTGTGTCAACTCGCATTGTCATGGTGAAGAATGATCCTGCGTCGCTGGCTGTTTTTTCTGATTTCCCCAAAGACTTCTGGCAAACAAATGGTTGTGTATCATTCATAATTGACGGTTCTACGATTTTCTAGTGGCATTTTAGCCACATGTCCATTCCCCCCCCAAAAAAAAACAGGCGACCATTTGCTTCGAAGTGCTTCTTGCACGAACAACTTTTCTTGGGTTTGGCTCATCTTGGAACACCCACATCGTCGACTGCTGTTTGCTTTCGGGCTCATATGCATAGATCCAAGATTCGTCACCTGTGTAGATGTTATACACGGCTTTTGAAGCACCAAGATTGTATTTTGTGAGTATTTGTTTGCACCAATCGACACGAGCCTTTTTTTTTGAGCGATTGTCAAATTATGCGGGATCCAACGCGAACAAATCTTCTTCACGGCTAAATGTTCATGCAATATCTTATGTATGCTAGTCATACTAATGCCCAGGGATGCCTCAATCTCACGATATGTCACATGACGATCTTGCATTATCAGTTCTCGCACAGCATCAATGTTTTCTGGCACAACAACCGATTTTGGACGGCCTTCTTTAGATTCGTCCGTGAGCGAACGACGGCCACGATTGGATTCACTAAACCAGTGATTTTCGGTGCTTTTAGATGGTGCTTCATCGCCAAAAGTCGAAGTGAGTTGATCGATGCACTGTTGTTGAGATAATCCACGTCAAAAGTCGTAGAAAATCATTGCTCGAAAATGTTCTCGAGTTAATTCCATTCTTGGTCTCCGATGAAATGGTCACGTCCCTGTAGCAAACAAAAATAGCATCCGTAAGCACAACGTTCTGGGTACATATATATCATAGAAATGTCCAAATTTACGATGGATATATTAGATGTTAGCTAGCAACATTAGTGTTGCCAGTTCCAGATACATAAATATCAACCTATGTACGCTAATTTGTGAATATTTTTTAATATTTTGTATATTATTACTTAAAATTTGTGTTTCTTGTTGTACGAAATTATATTTCGCCTTTAAAAATGAAAATCTCTGAATTGTGCGCTATTTGTGAGAGAAAATTGGACAATGGACAAGATGTAGTTAAAATATGATCACCACGAATAACCTGTATTGTATGTAATTTGATAAATGCTGACAGAGTCGGCTCGTGGATGATTTGCAGTTGCAAGCTATGCTGAAGATTCTCTCCATCATTGCAGCAGCCAGACATCAGAATTACCTCAAGCCCCTATAGCTGTACTTGCAGAAAACGTTGTTGTCTGAAAATCCAACCGTGAAGAAAATGTTTCTGGGACGTAAATTTATAACAAGATGAAGTGAGATTGTGTACCGGACTCGGATTGATTTTTTGTTTGAAGTCCACTTTATGCACAGAAAGGCTAATTGGGGCTGGAGCTAAAGTTTAAAGTGGGGTCCAAACCACTATGTACCTCCACCGGGTATCGAATCTAGGACCCTGTGTGCGACTGGAATCAGACCTCGTGGCATTCCCTGCAAAGCAGGCGAGGACTGACACGAGGAAACGGATTTACAGAAATCCTGAAGGCAACATGGTTGTTTTCCATACACTTGTGTTCCACTTACAACTTAGTAATGCAAGAATATACAAGAGTTTTGGTTAAGGATAGTAAGCATCACAATGAAATGCGAGAACGTTAGTAGACAAACGGGGGACCATTATGTTATTAAAGAAGGAATAGAATGACTGCAATCCATACTCCATTCCATTTTGACTCAAGTTTCTGCAACACTAGCACAGCAGTTAATTTTGATGAATTGCATTACATTGGTACGGATATCATCAAATTGAGAAAGATTGTTCTCAAATGTTCTGCCAAAAGATTGACAAAGTGAAAATAATAGGATTTTCTGTTGCTGCTGCGTTGTGGGCCCTGTCGGATACGATATACAAGTAGATGCAGCACTTTTTCAGAGAATTACAACTTCTGCCACTGGCAGTGCCAATGGAAGATACCATGTCTTACACATCTTTCGAATGGAAGTTGAAGATATCCAGTGCACAAGGTAGTGTGTTTTGGATGATGGATCTCTCCAGCATTTCGTTCGATGGCGTAAGAATGAAACACACAAGAACATTGCAATCCCTTGTGTAGATTTTACTCTGAATACAGATAGAAGGGCTATTATCGTTTTTGATGGCTACAGAGGCTTTCCTCGAACAAGGGCTTAATCATAAGGAGATTCTGCTTCAATACTAGCAGCGTCGGCAAGAAAGAACACTCCCTAGCTAATGAAGAAAACAACCAAGCAATTATTTCCCTTATTGGTGAGATGTTGAGGAAGCACCGGTGTGTTGTGTACAACGCAGGTGAGGATGCTCATGTGGACATAATTCGTGCTGCAGTCTCATTACAATAATCAAGCATTTGTTCAACAGAAATAGAGGGAAGAGGCCGAATTGCTTCTGTACCATGCCAAGGACAATGGTTTCAAGTCCTACTAACGCAGTGACATAAGGCAGGGACCATCTCCCAATTCTGTGTACAATATCCTTGGAATTCAATAATTGTTGGGTCGTGACATCCGCAAGTTGCTCCTCTTTCTGTATGTTTTCACGGGCTCTAATACCACACCCAGAATTTTTCTGGCCTCCCCGATGACATAGTAATAACATCCGTCGCCTTGTATTTAGTGGGTGCAGGGTTCGATGCCTGGTGGAGGCATGTAGTGATTAGGATCCCACCTTAAACTGCATGTCCAGTACTGATTAGCGTATGTGTGAATAAAGCAGACCTAAGACAAAAAATCGAAACCACATCCAGAATGTGCTCAATTGGGAAATCCTCAGCATTAGACAAACTGATGAACGTAACTAAACTCCGTTCAGCTGCAAATCCATTTTGTTTCCATTCCTGTCAACACCGTTGGAAGAGAGGCAATGCTTCTGTTGTATGACTGCGAGTCGTCGGAATCCACAAACGAACTATGTCGTCGAATGTTAATTGAAAAGAAAGCTGCATAGATTGTTGCACCTGAATGTTTGTCACCTACCGATTCGTCCACAAAGTACCTTACATTTCGCACACAGTTTCAAGTAAGAATCTGGAAGTATAGAGAAGAGACGATCAAGGTAGAAAGGTGGGGTTGGTAGGTAAAGAATAATTCCTGCTATGCTGTACATCCACTAAATCTACATTTCCTCCTTAAGATGGTTTGCTGTTCCTGCACGTCGAACCTTGATGATACTTCACGATGTGGATACAAGCGTAATCGATTGTCTTCTACAACAGTTCGTGGCGAGTGGTTGCAATAATAATATGATGACAGTTACTAGCGTACGCAGGATTCATTTTTTGGGAAGGGGAAGGGGCTGCAAATGAGCATTACCTACGTTCTACTGATTTCGTATATTTGGAAGTTTCACTGAACATTGAAATCTAAGAATTAATTAAAGAGGAATTTGCATTTGTCACTTTCGTGTTTCCCAAGTTCTTTGCTGCTTTTTAAAAATTTTGATTTTTCTCAAAATTTCGGGAGGGACCTTAGCCTCCCCCCCCCGATGTGTAAGCCAGTGTTTACGTTGATGATGACGATTAATTAAACTTTGTCCATCCTTAGAAGTTGACTTTATAATTAAGAGAACTTTAAATAATTTTATTTGAAGTAATTGTTATTTTCTAAATTTCTAACTTCTATAAATAACTTTTAATATCAAAATTGCATGAGAAATGCTATATTGTTGAATGATAGTTTTAGTTTAAATATTATTAAATGTAAATAAAAGCATTACCTCTCTCTAAAATCCTTAAATTACTTTATTTTTTGCCTTTAGTAGAAAACAGCCAGTCCGCCATTTAGAAATCCGTTTTTGGGTTTTTTCCCGTGGTCCGATTTTGTCTGATTTTGGATATGTTATTGAGCAATGATTTCTGAGTTAGAAACTGTTTTAAAATCTTCTGAAGCAATTTTGCCCTGGTCAAAGTGTAAATTGCCTGAGCTATTCCTAGTTATTTCCGCCATTTTTCTTCTATTTCTCTCTCTATCGCGCTATGTTTTTTTAAGTCTCTTTTTTTCTCTCTTCCTGTCTCTCACTTCACTCCTGTTTCTCTTTCCGTTCCTCCTTCTCTCACTAATTCCTCACGTCACTCTCCTAGTGCTTTCCTCCAATTTTATTTTCTTTCTCTATAGGTTCTTCATTTCCTCTTCTTTCTCTACATGTCCTTCGCTTCAGTCCCGTTTTCTCTTTTCCCTTTCTTGTCTCTAATAGTTCTATTTCTTTCACTGTCCTAGTGGTTTCCTCCACTTCTCATGCTAGGTTCTTTCAATTTACTTCCATTCTCTCACTCTTTCTCTCTTTGTCGCTGACGGGCCGGTGTAGTAATCATTGTTTAGGCAAAACTTCAACATTATTTATTACAACTCCATGTTACAATAGCTAAAATAACAATCTCATTGACAAAACACAATCTATCCCAACACAGTCTATCTTCAAATTTACTTCTTCGTCTCACCACTTCTGTCAACTATCTCCCTCTAAAAAAAACAACCATTGGTAAGTCTTTCAACTGTAATTTTCAGTTTGTCAGGTTCTTTATTATTTCTAGAATATATCCGAAACTCTCTGTGTTCTGCGTTCCTTCCTTCTGAAGTCCCAGCTGTTTCTGGCCCCGAGTTCGATATTCGGTGGAGACACATGGTGGTTCGGATTCCACTTTAAACTGTAGATTCAGTCCCGATTAGCCTATCTGTGCATAATGTGCACTTACAATAACAACTCAAACTGTTTCTGTCAGCCCGTTCCGTGGGAGAGTGATTTAAGTGGTCGACATTCGATTTCGCTACCGAAGTTCCCGGGTTCGAGTCCTGGTCTAGGCTTGGGTGACCTTTGTGAATGTCCATTCATTAAATCATCGTCCATCCACAGCGTCGCCAGCGAGGGAAATAGCCAAAATATAGCAAAAAAGCTACATATATAAATCAGCCAATCAATCAAGCTAGTGCCATTCATTGAAAGCTGACAACTTTGACAAGATATTACAATAATAAAGAAAAATTCAATAATACCAGTCATGTTGAAACATTCATATCAGCGATGAATAGTTTTTTCTATAACTCATGATACCCAAGTAAATAAAAAGAACAATAGTGTATTTGATATGCAATTTATTTGCTGGCAAATTTAAGAAATTTCATTGATTTCCAACATATCCTGTGCTTACTAATGCCAATTTCTCAACTCCTGCAGTCACCTAAAAAAAAATTAAAAAATTAATACACTTTAATATTCAGAATTAGAAAGAAAAATACTACGTAAATTATGCATCATTCATGAATAACAATATTTTCTATAAGTATGGTGTCCATAATTGTTTAGCCTAAAGCTGGACATATTCTACTTTTTACCTCCCCCACCCCCTTTGGACTTTTACAACACAGTATTTTCTTACCGGAGTTCTTATTTGTCTACTTAGGCTTGGATAGACTGATCTAGACACGGTCAAGTAGGTTTCGAACAGTGTTGCCACATGTAGGGAAACTTCCCTCGGATAGGGAAATCCAAGTAAAATTTTAAGTGAAAAGAAAAAAGGAATTTTTAATTTTATCGTAAATTTTATTAACAAAAAGAGACTATAATTAAAATTTAGCTTGGGAATATAACAATATAACTGAAATAAATAAATAAATAAATATATATATAGATGAGGTATAATGAGTGAAGTTAGAGAAGAGGCTCGTTTAATGCTCTCTCTACTACTTCACTCATTATATGGCATCAATATATATTATAATTATTGTAACAACGCAGCTAATATTAACGTAATATTAAGTATTGTCAGGACATTTTATTATTTTATATTTTTCGTCAGTACAAGTTGATATTATTAATCGCACCATATTTGTTATTCTCTCCTTATTTTTTGAATTGTTTTTTTTTATGAACCAATTAAAATAATAATAGTAGCTATTGAGTAAGTTTGTGGCTGAATTTTATATTGTTCTGAGATGAGGAGGTAGAAATTTAAAAGGGAGGATTTCGTACCTACATGTGAGTCAAAGATCTATACCACACTGCCCCCGTGGGCGGGTTGGATACCTGATCTGAGCGTTCTTCTTCTGTGTGTTCATCTAATCATTATTCATCCTCTTCGTCGTGATTAGCCAAAAGTGTAGAAAAGCGACGCGAAATAAGAGAAGTGCAAATTCTTTTAAAGTCGCAAATTTATGCACTGTGTTATCATTCTGATATGTAACTCTTTTGATTGCATTTATGGATGGGATTTGTGGAAGAAATATGCATGCAAGCTATTCTTGAGGTCAAAAGATTTTCACCTCTTATAATAAATATATAAACATACTTTTATATTATCAATGTGAATAAATCATATTAAAGATGCATAATTATGAATCCTGACCATTTAATGTTCTGTAATTCCTTTCTTTATAGCCGTAAGATAAATTTTCTCTATATACATGAGAATAGAATACACTTAACTTAAACTAGTTTTTGAAGCAACATTTTTTATAAACTCAGGAAAAAGCGCCACCTATGAATCGATAAATAAGCAAATAAAGACATTGTAGCACTTTGCAATATTTCACAGAACAAAATTGGTACCACCGTTTCAAGCAACTTTAATGTCATCAATACTATCCAATCCTTATTGCCTCGTATGCTTCTGTATTACCCCATACAGCCAGAAATACTATGGCAACAAGCAGTAGCGGCGATTAGAGGGGCGAGGGGGGCAGTTGCCCTCACACTTTTTGCCCCCGTAAGTTTTGGAACTAATCGCCGCCACTGGCAACAAGTCGTAAGGTTCATGAGGAGGATTACTGCTGTAATGGCTAAAGAAGTGTGAAGCCGCTCATTATTATTGTGCAGTCACCGAATCAACGAAGATGTAGCCCATATCTAATGTATCATTGTTTACCATGATGAAAATATTAAATGTTGAAAGCATATGGCAGGAAAGGGCCGAAGCTTAGAAATTTGGATCTTTTTTTATTTTCACTTCCGGTGTATCGTTAACTACAGAAATGAGATTAATAACAAATTGCATTACTTTACGTATCAAATCACTATTTCACGCATAATTCTCACATGTTATGTGGCCTGGAGGTTGGCATGAAAGTAGTTTCCTGGCCCGATGCGATACAGAGACACCTATAACTTGACAAGTTTAAAAACAAGACACTGCAAATAGCTGTTGCGCATCTCACACAACATTTCCCCACTCCATTCTTCGCAGCGACTTTGGTTCACAGTGTTGCAAGCTGGAGGGAGCGGAATGGTCTGAGCATTTTCAACGAAATTTGTATTCGCTTTTTCCTGGGCTGTTTTCTACCTGTAGGAGTACAGAAATTCAGCTCACCTTTTGCCAACGACTATTTTCCTTCTTTTAAAACTTTGCATCCCCGATGGCGCAGTGGTAGCGTCGTCGCCTTGTAATCAAGAGGTCCCGGGTTCGATTCCCGGTGGAGGCACATAGTGGTTCGGATCCCACTTTAAACTGTAGGTCCAGTCCTGATTAGCCCTACTGTGCATAAAGTGGACTTAAAACAACAAATCAATCCAATCCAATTCTTTTAAAACTTGAGAAACCATCCATTTAGATACTCCTGATTTCGCAAATATGTTGCAACATTGTAAACAATTTCTCTGGCCTGTCATCTAAGGGGCTTCTCAGAGCAGATTATGGATTTCGTTGGACCCGGCATGATTTGATTTTTGCATTTCAAAAATATGCAGCCAAGAGTAAAGAGCAAGAACATTTCAATGTTTAAAAAAGAACACAGGCAAGCGTGTTATCAGATTGCCTTCTCGTAGTGATTGTTGTACGATAAACGAAGTAACCCCCACCCCACTCAGTTTTTTTTTTTAAAAAAAGAAGCCACTGCTCGATGTCGCATTCAGAAAATTAAATCATTCGCCCAGTAGTTTCTCTTCGTTATAAACCTTAACGCGCGTGCGTAATACTACAGTTTACGAACCGCGCACCGCACGCATTTTCAAAGACCGGATCAAATCAAATGAACCACTGATAAACTGATATGAGCCGGCACCGACAATCTACACAGTAAAAATCGTTTGTCATATTTGTTTTAGCTTAATTTTGCTGAGTTGGCACCACTCATACTCTCAAGGCCAGACTAGTACGTAGAAGAGAGGTGGGGAGGATGACGTAATAGGAAGTGCTCCGCAGCGATCTGCGCATATCGGGACTTAACTTGTCAGGCTATAGCGACACATCAGGGGACTAGGAATTATTTTCTGCTGTCCTCAACCAGAGGCCAGAGAACCTTCTTCCTCCCTTCACCACCCCCTCCCCTCCTCCGTGACTCCCGCAGTGAGGTTTCCAGGAAAAGGGCACCCACCTATTTCTTTTCATTCTGGTTCCGGAGGCTAAAATTTCTCCACTGGCAAAGCAATTCGCATTTCACTGCTTGCTGGCTGACTCTTGCATGGAGCGAGACGAGTGGTAGGCTCCCGAGACAGAACCTTCATCACTGAAGTTTTGATTGAATAAATTTGGTTGATTACAGTGGCGGAGTGGTTAGCACATCGCGCTACGACACCAGGGGTCCCGGGATTGAATCCTGGCTTGGGCATGGATGTTTAAGAGTGTCCTTTCATCAATTTCATAATATCATCACCCATCCCCATCTTCGCAAATTAGCCAAAAGTTTCACAAAAAGCTAAGTAAAATAAAGATCAAATCAAATCAAACGTACATTTCTTTGCACATAATTAACCAACTTACATGGGCCTGTGGGACTCGAGTCTGTCCAATAATTTGACTGATATCATATTTTATTTTAGAATAAAGTCCCCACCCTTAAGGAAATAAAATGTTTCGTCATTATTAATTACTGGCTGACTTTTATCGAAATATTTCAATAAATTTGGTACGTCTCCAATGTGATACGTACATTGTCCTACGCACAGCAAACTAAATGCGTCATATCAATTGATGCACCAGAATGCATCGATTGATGCACTAAAGTGTGTTTTATGGCTTCTTCAAAGAATCAGGTTCACATTTGATGCATTTGGGTGCATTTTTGTATGTCGTGAAAGAAACACCGAAGTGCATCATAATTTCATTCAAGTGAGGATTCATTTCAGTCGAGATGCACTTCAATGCATCAGTTGATGTTGCTTGATGCACCTTCCTGCATCATCAAAAAATATGCATTCTGGTGCATTAAAACGCATCAAGGTGCATCAAAACGCATCAACTGATGCATTGAAGTGCATCTCGACTGAAATAAATCCTCACTTGAATGAAATTATGATGCACTTCGGTGTTTCTTTCACGACATACAAAAATGCACCCAAATGCATCAAATGTGAACCTGATTCTTTGAAGAAGCCATATAACACACTATAGTGCATCAATCGATGCATTCTGGTGCGTCAGTTGATATGATGCATTTAGTTCTCTGAGTGTATATCATTTACATTTACTATTAGGAAGCAGTAGACAAAGTGGTTTATAACCAGGATGAGGATCGGTAAGGACTCAATCGAACTATAGTCACCTGTGACTTAAATAGGCACAAACAAGCACGATAAAGTGCAGGCTATGTATTCCTCTCAGAAAAGGCTTGAAGCGGCTTTTTAAAACGCAAAAGCCTACGTTTGTTGCCAAAGGAACATGAAAAGCACTTTGGAGCAAATTCTGTTTTCTTATGACAGGAGAAGCCAGGGTATTGCCGGACACTTAAGCTTTGATAGGAATAATGCAAATATTGATTCATTCATTGATTGATTTGCTTTATTCTACTTCGCTTTTTGTGCCACTTTTATGCTAATTTGCGAAGATGGGGATGAGTGATGATATGATCAAATTGATGAATGGACACCCACAAACATTCAAGCCCAGGCCGGGATTCGAACCCGGGACCCCTGGCGTCGTAGCGCAATGTATTGATCACTCCGCCACGGGGGCTGGCTAATGCAAATATTTGAAAACGTTTAACACAGTATTCGTATTAGAAGGAAACCTTAATATCTTATCTTCAAAATCACCTCGGTAACAGTGTTCCCAAACTATTTGTTTTACAAGGAAAACAAAGAAGAAGACACAGCTGTCATGTTCGGCACTGCCCCGATTTTTCGGGGTAAAGCCGAACAGCGTGTTCGCCATTATGAAAAATAGTTACCATATAGACAAAGGAAATAAAAAAATAGGGAATATGGACCCTGTTTTTAAGTAGCTATATTTTTGATTGATTTGGTGTTCTAAGTCCACTTTGTGCGCAGTAAGGCTAATCGGGACTGGATCTACAGTTTAAAGTGGGATCCGAACCACTAATGTGCCACCAGCTTAAGCATATTTTTACCAAAGTATGTAATCACATCTAAGATGAAACATTATACATACAATTTCTCAGGTCGCAAAATAGCGAACGCCTGTTTCGCCATTCCCCTTTCTGCACCTTGTTGTTTTCATTATTACCACACATGCTGTATCAACAAAGGGGCATTCTAGTATATTTGAAACTTGCCTAATACAATCTATAAGATAAACAACATAAAAAATAATATAGCACTCTCCACTTATGTCGAAGTAAATAAAGCACATAAATTACAAGCAAAGTTGAAGAAAACAATCTTGTCTTCTGGCTTGGATGTCTCACAGAATAATGACGACGCTAGGAGTTTCATGCATTGTCCGTCATAGGCACTATGCTGATCGCAGGCCCAACTGACCTACATAGGTCTATCAGTAACGGCGCTGTTCAACTCTCTCCAAATTTATAGTACGTTTGGCAACATTCTATGTATCCGACGTTCATTTGTTTCTTCCCGCCAGCAACGTTCGGGTGTCTTGTGACACGAAAATGTCCGATGTCAGTCGAAGATAATTTAACTGACCGCTGATTCGTTGTTTCCCAGCCGCCAATCGGAAATACAATTAGTATAGGTGGCACCAAATTGGATCACTCTTACCAAGAAAGCAAAGCACAAAAACCTAGTGTTCTCCCTTACCCCTCTGTCCCAGAATACCCCGGTTTCCCCTATATTAGGGCACATTACCACTGAGAGCAAATACAACAACATACCTTAAATAAACAGTCCTGTAGCGGCCATTGTAATATCGATATTTGTTACGGTGTGGTGACCGGACAACGTGCACCGTTTGTATTACTGGCCTTTTCTTCTTGAATCGCCCACCCTGAACAGTCGTCACTGACATGAGGACGAAGATAATTGCGAGCAAGACGGTCCACCTGAACAGCCTCATGCTCTCTCCGTTATCTAAGAGCTTTACAAGAAACGCAGATGTTCCACAACACTTTATGACCAGAGGATGTTTGCTTTATCGCGGTTAGGGAGATAACCTTCAGCGGGAAGATCTGAGACGAGGAATCCCCGCGCTAACCACTTCCTCCTCGGAACTACACATGAATTCACCCTGAATATACCACAGTCACGTAAATATACCAGTGTTGCCACATGAAGGGAAATTCGGACCGAAATTTTAGCCTAAAGGGAAAAGGGAATTTCGATGAATACCACAATTGCAGAGAAATTTTAGTCATCTAACTACATTATTACATACACATTTTTATGTTATTTATTTATTTTGCTATTCCTACTTGTTTCTGCTCCTTTAAGTTTATTGTACGTTGCTTTTATGTATCTTTGGATAAATAGTATCGATGAGGATTAACAATTAAATGGATTCCTGACCAGGATTCGAACCTGGGACATCTGGTCAGGAAGTGATGAAACTGAAATGTGATTTTTTTTCAAACGAATAACGAATTCAACGGAATACTTAACTACGTACTACTACTGCTTCCACCACCACCACTAATAATGCTGCTGCTACCATTACTACTAATTATTATTATTATTATTATTATAATTTGCTTAGGTGAAGGGAAAAATTGGTCCAAAAAGGGAAATTTTGCCTCTTGGAAAGGGAAATTGTGCCCTCATATTGTGGCAACACTGAAATATACTTTGCAAATTTATGGTTAGAGTTTGTTGGCGAGAGCGCTTTCTGCTGCTTTCCTCATATTCGTCATGCATCTTCACGGGCACCTGCAGAAAATTTTCTAAGCGGGGTCAACATCAGAAATTTGAGATGATTGAAATTCTGACGTCATGTTTACGTAACATTCGACAAGTTGGAGTTCGATTTTAGTCCACTTTATGCTCAGAGAGGCTAATCGAGACTCGATCCACAGTTTAAAGTGGGATGCGAACTGCTATGCCTCCACCGGGTATCGAACCCGGGACACGTTGATTACTAGGTTTGGTTTATTTTACTTCGCTTTTCTGCCACTCTGGTTAATCGTGAAGATGCAGATGAATGTTGAGATAAAATTAATGAGGGAACAATCACAAGCATATGGACATAAGACAAGCCCCATAGAGTTCAATTGCAAAATTCAGTTCAGTACTGGCGTCCAAGAATGATTTTTGTTTGAAGAGGCTTGGAACTATAAATGTGGATGGATATTACATAGCTGTGCTATAAAATATTTCATAATTACCATGTTTAAACATAGTCTTAAAGGCTGTTCAAAGACCAAACATTGTAATCGGAGTCTTTTTAGGGTTAGGTTTCAGTTATCACTTAACCTTCTCTTGAGTTCTGTACTATTGCTTTCATTTGAAAATCTTTAGTTTATCAAAATTTCTGTTTGGACTGTAGCCCCATCAGACCCCTCTGCGTACGCCAGTGGCGTGAGAGAGAGGTTGACATTGGGGTGTTCTCACAAAGACACAGAAAGGAAGAGGTGTGAAAGACGAGAAATAAAGAAATCACAGTCAAAGAGAAGTAAACGAATGATAGATAAAGGAAGGAATAGAATCGTGGGGGGAAAGAGAACCAAAGGTAGTAGAAATAGAAATAAAAAGAAGATAGTCTACATTCTACACGTAGACTATTTTATACTTAGATTACGTAATCTATGTAAACAACATAGCAAAAGGTTATAACTTAGCAAATGGCGCCGTGGAATTAGAAGAAAATTATACTGCGTATCAGTTGCTGATGTGTGAGAAGAAATTTTCATACTCTTTCTTCCAAATTCGAACAATTTCTCACCTAGGAAGAAACCTAATATAGGAAATATTCTAGTGTTTTATGGGAAAAGACCACTCTTGCCTCACGACTGCCATCTGTTGTTGTTTTTGGCATACTATCTCTCTTCTTCCATAGCTATGGAACTATAGTTGATAATAGAAGAGAAGAGAAATTTGTTGTAAATAGGATTCTTTTTACTTCGTTACGAACCAATATAGTTGAAAATGTCACTTTTCTTTCATGAAACCCTTGAAAATTAATTTTAATGCACTTTAGATTGTCTACGTAGTCTATGTAAACTACAACCCAATGTAATCTACGCGTAGATTACGTGTAGACAACGCATGTAGACGTAAACTTATAGTCTACGGCACATCACTGGTAACTGGTAACATAGTTGTATGTTCCTGCTCCTGTGGAGAAGAAATGAAAGCAAGGGGTAGAATAAACCTTTTCAAGACGCTGTAGCCTTCTACGCCTGCGCAGTACGGAGAGTAATGAGCCTTCTCTGCTTCGTTAGTTGGAGGATGCGCATGTGCAGAAGGATGGAAAGCAAAGAATAAAAGAAACCTCAGCGCGATCAATGAGCCTTGTTTGCGATAACTATATAATAATAGGAAAACCTTGATAAGTAATCGAGTCAGAGTATGAACAACGAAAGCAGAGCATACCCTTCACCAAGAATTCTTGCCGCTATTTCAAACTTGTGACGACCACTGAGATAGAAAAAAAAACGTGTGGGGAAACAGCTGGAAAAAGTTCCGGAAAGAACGAAGAGACGGCGGGAAAGGCAGCCGATGGCAACCGATACCACTTAATTACCAACTAGCGGGGCACATAATGGATCCATTATGCGGACAGCGGTCACCCTTCAACCCGGCACAGCTGAAACATGTGCTGCGGCGTGTACTCGCGAAACCATATGTGTCAATGGTCACACCTCAAGCCCCTCGCTCCATCAATAGCTACACGGCAACTCAATTTGTTCAAATCGGCTCTTTCAATTGTCGCATTCATAATGCACACGCTAGCGATCGCATCGCCGTGCCGGAAATGGAGTGCACTCTGTCTGCGACTGAATGTCGAATGAACCGTAAGTGGTTATGCGGGGCTTATGGCTGATGCCTGTCAAACCGCGGATAGATAGCGCTATCGAACAAATGCATGCGCGTGGCTTAAAATGGGTAAAAATAGCAACGCTACACAAGACAGTCTGAACTTACATTTATGCATCCATTAAAGAAAATTGAACTGTGGTATTTCATTGCCACGGTGTAGTGCACGTACTATATTTTTGACATTAAAGTGACTATTCTACTGATAGTTAAGCAACATTTATTGTGAAATAAAACACTGTTGGTTACAGAAGCAACAGCTCCCTTGTGTTACTCAATGATGTACATCGATAAGTGAAAAATTCTCTCTTTATTTAATAAGATATTTATTTTAATTTCCGTGAATTTTCAAATGATGAGAAATAAATAATATAAGACAAAGAGGAAGTAATTGACGTTTGAATATTCTAGTGGAGTTGAGGGAGAAATCTAACAGTTAAAGTAGAAATTAATATTTTTTGGCATCACGGGTAGAACACAATACAAAACAAAAATAAATCAAAAAGTTAAAACAAAAAATCAACATGTAAAACACCTTGTATCTTCTAATTTCATTATGTATAATACTTGACTTTTATCCAAATGACAATTTTAGATTGTTCATTCACAATATAGAATAAAGTTACAGCATTTCATTTAATTTTAAAAATTGAGATTTGGAATGCCGCAACTAATTTTTTAACTTGGTAATATTATTTTGAATATTATGACCAGTTTGAGAGAGTGCCATCTGTTGTTGGATTCCTACGCAGAAATGTACACTATTTCGAGGAGAAATAAAGCCAAATTATTATTATTACTAACAATAACTAGAATAAAAAATAAACTGATATTTTTACTAAGCATACCCTGTCTACAGTAGACTCTAACTTTATTGAATTTTTACACTTCATCAGTTTTGTCAAAGTCTGCTTATTGCTTACATATGCTAATCAAGACTGGACCTACAGTTTAAAGTGAGACATGAATCACTGTTCGGTTCTCCTCGATGGCGTATTGGTAACACTGTAGCCTTGTAATCAAGGGGTTCAGTTGAAGACACATAGTGCTTCTCATCTCACTTAAACTGCATATCCAGTCCCAATTAGCCTATCAGTGCACAAAGTGAACTTAAACTTTTGAACTTTTGTTCCTCCACTGAATTCGAACCCAGGATACCTTAATTACAAGGCGACAGCGTTACCACATCATCATCGGAACGGCCTGAACAGTGGTTCAAACCCCATTTTAAACTGTAGGTTCGGTCCCAATTAGTCCATCTGTGTATAAACTGGACTTAAGACAGCAACTCAAGAACAAGAACAACAGCATCAGAAGTCACGGGTAGGAAAGTTTGTAAGATCTTTCATTGACTTCATCAAATCATGCTCATCGTTGCACTTACTGTAAATGAGCGTCATGACGTGATAGCGAGAAAATGACATTCCTTAAATATCGGATAAAAGTTGGAAAATGTATTAAGAACTACAGTGCATAAAGAAATTTGCTTTCATTCATAATATGACAATAAGTTTATTCATTATTTTATACTGCCATAATGCTTTGGACTGGACCAACGGAACACACTTCCAATATTCCCGCGGGTTGCATTTACCATATTAGAAGTGCTAAATAATAATATTTTTGATCATACATGAGATACGCACATCAAACGT
The DNA here is from genome assembly GCF_977018435.1 of Lepisma saccharinum. NCBI lineage: Eukaryota > Metazoa > Arthropoda > Insecta > Zygentoma > Lepismatidae > Lepisma > Lepisma saccharinum. The sequence continues at coordinate 56,927,864 of NC_139241.1, read as the reverse complement.
CTGGAATTTGATCTAATCTAATGACTTCAAGTATGTAAAATCTTGATATTATATTTACAGTTGATTATGAACTGTAGGATGTTAAGTTACCCCTTCATGAAAACTACACTTTTTAGTGAAATTTTCATTTTGATAAGAAAATGGAGTGAAGAATAATTTTCAGATAAAGGTAAAGATTCGTGAAGCTTTCCAGTGACGTATATTTGATATTTTGCTTTCCATGGAGTACAACTTTATAAGCACGCAAACGAGGCTTAATATTTTTGATGTAGATAGAAACCATATATGCATCTATTGCAATTACAATTCCACCTAGCGTACGTGGTTAGGTATGCTAGATTTAAAGTTCCCAGCAATCAACTTTCTAATTGCAATATTCCAAATGCTTATAGATAGACTGATAAACCAGTACAGATAAACGTTACGTCTTAGAAATCAATATTATTCTGATGAATTCAACCACAAACTTTTCAAAACTTGCTTATGAAACAAGCACTCCTTCCACAGTACCTTCACAAGGAAGCAAGATTGATTTAAAGTAGATAAAGAACAAATTTATGGCAAAACTCCAAAGGCTAAGATTTGAAAAGAATGGCAACTGGAGTGATTTTATAAGTATCCACCAAGGAGGCACTCTAGCGGCGAAATTTGGAACAAATATCTTGCAATAATATTTCTCTTTGCTTCCGTCCCGGCAGAAGGGAAAGATGAAAGGTGAGCGTTTGATGAAAAAGGGGGCGAATGTTTGAACGGGATAAGAAAAACCGGGATCTTAATTAAAATAGGGACTCGAGATTTTCCACCGCAGATGAAGGGAACGTAGCCATAGTGGTGTAATTCTTCTTTCCATTCTTTGCAGCGCCATAAAACCTCATTGTACTGAAATAAGACTTTCCCCCTTCTAGAAGATTGGTTTAATCTCACGGAGACTTTGTCGTTTTGTTTCCAAGCAACCAGGATATGATGAAGGATTGGATATGCGTTGGATCCTTTCTGAAAATGTTTCTCTCTGCCAGACGATTCGACTTGAGGAATGCACCAGAAAGTTCAGTTAGAGGATGATAAATGCTATTTCTTCACTGGTGTTTCTTGCAAAGGTACCTACCCAAATCCTGACGTAACCGCCCTTAAATTCTTCATGTAAATAATGATTTTGAATAGACAAACATTCATACGAAAGTAATAACAACGTACCTTGAGTATCGTTTGCACAAATGTGCTTGTTGAAACTGGGTCTACAATTTTATGTGGAATCTAAACTGCTTCAATACTTCCCATCCCCTCATGTTCTCTAAATTACACACTATATGCATCATGAAACATACTGGCCGTTGGCCAAGCACTAGACCCTTGTTTGTCCACATGAAAGAAATAATTCGATGGAGAAACAAAAAAAGAAAGAAAGAGAGAAATTGAGGAAGAAAGAAAGAAAAACAAACGGAGAAACAAGATTAAGAATGAAAGACAAAGCGACGGACAACAGAGGAAGAAAGAGAAAAGCAGAGAAGGAAAAGAAGAAGAACGAGCAATAGAGGAAGGAAGATGAGAGAAAGAAAGATAAATAAACAGAAGAAGGAAGAAGACAGAAAGAGAGAAAGAAGAAGATAGAAGAGCAAAAATGAAATAAAGGAAGAAAGACTCGCAGAAACAAGAAGGAAGAAGCGAGTAGGAGATAGAAAAACAGAGGAAGAAATTGATTGATTGATTTGGTGTTTTAAGTCCACTTTAGGCACAGTAAGACTAATCGGGACTGGACCTACAGTTTAAAGTGGGATCCGAACCACTATGTGCCTCCACATGGTATCGAACCCGAGACTTCTTGACAGAGGAAGAAAGAGAGAGAACAGCGAAAGAGAGGGAGAAAGAGAGGAATGTAGAAAGAAGGAAGAAGCAAGGAAAGTATGCGATGAGAATTAAAATAGGAAAGGGATAAAGAACCGGAGAAAGAAAGAAACAGAGAAAAGAAGATAGAAAGAGGGAGAAGCAATGGATGAAAGAGAGAACAGCGGAAGGGAGGGAAAGGAAGAAATAGAGATAAAGAGATGAAGGAATAAAGAAAATGGAGAAAAGAGGAAAGGAGAAGAGAAAGAGAGAGATGGAAAATGGTAGAAAGAAAAACATAAACAGAGAATGAAAGAAACAGTGATAAGGAAGAACAGAATCTTAATCTTAGCAGCATTAACTTCGTCCACCCTTTAGCCAAACCGAAGGAAATATCCAGCCGTTACCACTGGTCAGCTCCAATACTGAAGAGGCTCGCTGACGGTGGAGGAAAGACTCCTAACGAAGCTTGTTAGTGAATCCGAGGCAGACTGCAAATTCGGGCACTCCCAGTCTACGGGCCCCGGCATATTGCTGCTAATAGGCTATATAACCTCTGCATGGATTAATTATGTTTGTGTTTATCGATTTCAGTCGCTGACATGGCAAGGTCTCTGCTTTCCGTTGGCAATACATTCAGAGAGCCGAGGCAGAACTTACACGACTTATGTTCGTTCGATTTTAATTATGTGCACAACCACGGAAACTAATGACTGAAAAATATCTTTTTCAATGATAGATGGCACTACTGTTTTATGAACATACTATATGTCTCAGGTTTCCTGTATATTTACTAGTTATTAAATGTTACTTAATTTTTTATTGGGTTTTCATTGTATCTCGTAGTCGGATATAAAAAGAGTGTATGTTCAACTCTAATAACATCGCAATTTAGTGTGTATTCGTATATCTAAATTAAACTATATTTTTATTTCTAGTTTTTTTAGTGATTGGTTTTTATATTTTAGTAACGGTAATTGAATTATGGACATGGATGTTCATAGGATTCTTCCTAGGGAGGGACAACCAAGGTAATTTTTTCCAACTCGGGCAAACAAGGCATTTTTTCTCCTTCTCAAAAAACACTCCATCAGTATGAAATAATCGTGTTGCTGCAAAAAAATCAACAACAAAAAGACCTTCAAATATTTAACATAAATTACTGACAAATGAAAGTGTGGGAAATGTATAATTTTTGTGACTATCATTTTCGAGGGGAGCGTGCCCCCCCCCCCTTCTGGACGTCCATTAAAGTGGCTGTTATATTAAGACTAACGTTGTTAATTTATTTTCTGACAAACTATATTTCTTCATGATTGGTTCAAATTCGCATTATACGCCCGTAATATTGAAGAAGGAACAAGAAATGAGGTAGGTTTCCTATCTATAGAAATTGAATAATCACACACAAATGCGAAATTTCAATTTTTTGTATTAATTTATTTATACGAGATACGTGGGTGACACTAAAAGGTTTTAGATGCGGCAACACTGATTGCAGCAATATATTGTCTCTAGGATATGTTGAAGTTAGTAGTCTGTGAAGTGTGATAATGCTGCAGAATTTATAGTTGTTAATTGTTGTGTGCCAGAAATTAGTCAATTATTGTCGTATGTGTACAGTAAAATGGATTTAACACGGGAGCACTTCAGAGCAATGATTTTTTACGATTTTCGAGCAGGTTTAACGCAGCAGCAATGTTATGAAAGGCTCCGAAATGCATTTCAGGAGGAAGCCCCATGCCGTGCGACTGTGTTTAATTGGTTTTTAGAATTTCGACGTGGACGTCAGAAACTCAGTGATGAATTACGTGATGGTCGTCCTGTGACAGCAACTTCTCAAGAAAACGTCGACAGAGTGCGTCGCATGATAGAGGAGGATAACCGGGTGACATATGCAGTTATTAGTGCAACACTGGGTATTGGTATGAGTCAGGTTCAAACGATCCTGCATGACCGCCTTGGTGTCAGGAAGCTCTGTGCCAGATGGATCCCACACCATCTTACTCAGGAGCAAAAGCAGGCACGGGTCACATGGTGCATGAAAATGCTGGACAAATGTAACCAAGGACAATCAAATGCAGTGTATGACATCGTAACAGGTGACGAAACTTGGGTGTACTGTTATGAACCCGAGAGCAAACGACAGTCGACGCAGTGGATCTTCCCGGATGAAGACCCACCAACAAAAGTCAGGAAGGGACGAAGTGTTGGCAAACAAATGGTTGCCACTTTCTTCAGTCGGACGGGCCATATTGCAACAGTGCCGCTACAGGGACGTCGGACCGTTAATGCTGAATGGTACACTACGGTTTGTTTACCGGAGATCGTACGGAAAGTTCGTGAAAAACGCCCACTAAGTCGCATTATTGTGCATCAAGACAATGCGCGCAGCCATACAGCAGTACGAACAATCGAATTCTTCAAAGCCTCTAACATCGAAGAAATGACTCATCCTCCTTACAGTCCCGACCTCGCCCCTTGTGATTTCTTCCTGTTCCCTAAAATCAATGATACATTACGAGGTTCTTCATTTCCTACTCCCGAGGAGGCAGTCACCGCCTTCGTTCAGTGCATTCAAGAGGTGCCTGCAGATGTGGGGTCCCAGTGCTTTCACACTTGGTTTGAGCGGATGAACAAGTGTATCAACTGTCATGGAGAATACTTTGAAAAATTATAGCATTCATACTTTTGGTCTCCAGTGTTTTATTTGCGCGTGTCTAAAAACTTTTAGTGTGACCTATCGTAAATACAAATTATTCACACTGGAGAAAAAGCAGTTTTGCAGAGCATTAACATGATATTCAACACGAGTTACTATATACTACTATATGTATTTATTTCTTTCAAAGACATATAACAAATTTGCTTTCTACCAACCGTGTAGTATCCGAGACGTTTAACATCAAGTCCTGACATCTAGCGGTTGAAAGACGTACCAAATCATTGGGGTGATTCGTATGAGCGCTGATCCTTGCCCCTGTGGGCTACCGCGGCCTTTTTAATCAGTGTCAGATAGAGAAAGTCTTGGTCTGTCTGGAGTGATGGTTGCTGGAGAAAGACCTGGAATTTCCTGCAGATTCCACTGTTTGTTCTGGCAAGTGTGGCAAAAGTGCGAAGCCAAAATCCTGACAGTCATGATGGACGTGGAATGAGCGCTGAGTTGGAAACTCGGCTGGCCAAGAAGGGGACAGAATGCTCGATGAGGTAAAAAGTACCAAAGGGAACATAGTTCTAGTTTCTAGGAGCTAGGTTATCGTCTCATGTACCCTCATCCAGTGATGTGCCGTAGAGTATAAGTTTACCTCTACATGCGTTGTATACACGTAATTACGCGTATATTACATTGGGTTGTAGTTTACATAGTCTACGTAGACAATCTAAAGTACATTAAAATTAATTTTCAAGGGTTTTGTGAAAGGAAAGGGACATTTTCAGCTATATTGGTTCCTAACGAAATGGAAAAATCCTATTTACAACAAAATGTCTCTTCTCTTCTATTATCAACTATGGAAGATTAATAGTATGCAAAAACAACAACAGATGGCAGTCGTGAGGCAAAAGTGGTCTCTTCCTCATAAAACACTAGGATATTTTTATATTAGGTTTCTTCCTAGGTGAGTAATTGTTCGAATTTGGAAGAACGAGTATGAAAAGTTTTCCTCACACATCAGCAACTGATACGCAGTATAATTTTCTTTTAATTACACGGCGCTCTTTGCTGAGTTATAACCTTTCGCCATGTTGTTTACATAGATTACGTAATGTACGTGTTTAAAATAGTCTACTTGTAGAATGTAGACTATCGTTGTTTACGCGTAGACTCACATCACTGCCCTCATCATGCAAATGAATATGGTAAATTGTAAATAGCTGTTAGTGTAATCTACGGACACGAGATGACGTCACATTTTTCAGGACAGCAAATGCACCAAATTTATAACTTTAGCACATTTAAATAATGACAAAAGACCTTCAAAAATAAGAAAATGATTTAGAACTGTTCTGTTCCTACGATAAAATGTTAATTATTATTACTGGATGATTTTGATATGCATTAATATTAATACCTTGCAATTCGACCAATTAAAATTGTGACTACTGAGTTGAGCAAGGAAGAATCACATTCTGACATAAGAGTAGATTGATACTTTTTCATGAAATATTGATTGACTTGTAAAGACATAGATATTACATACTATTATGTCCTAAATGACATAAAACAAATAGACCTGGGCACATACAATGGCGATAAAAGTACATTTTCTTCGCGATTTGAACAGCGTCAGTTAACATCCTTTCTAGCAGGCGATAGAAAGGATATTGTTCAAGTAATTCCAATAATCTGGCTGAAAGAAATGCCTTCCATGCGAGAACGCATAGAAAAGTAACTTTTACTTTCGTAACTAGTTATTTGAAAAAGTAATAAAGTTGCAGTTACAAGTTTTAGAAAGCAACGATGTTACTATAAAAGTGATTGTTACTTGAAAAAGTAACAGTTACAAGTTACTGTTATTATAGAAAGTTGTTGTTACTTCAAGGAGTAAAATGTTACAATTACAAGTTTTAGATAGTTACTAGTTAACATTACTAGAAAAAAGCGGTTACATTTTAAAAATAACTAGTTAAGTTACTGTTACTAGAAAAACAATGTTACTTGAAAAAGTAACAGTTACAAGTTTTAGAAAGTAAGTGATTAAATTACCGTTAAGTAACGGAGTAACAGTTGCATGTTTCAGAAAGTAGAAAAGAGTCGTTGTTACTTATAACGGTGTTTCTTCAAAATACTGGTCGTGATTGTTCCATGCCAGTAAAAATGAATATAATTCAATATCTAGAAATACGAAACAACGGCCTTCGTTTTCATTGGACACCCACGCATAGCATGAAGCAAACAATTAAAAATTAATGTATGTGCTTGTAGTCGCGTTTCACGTACTCTCGTCACACGTTTTCGCTCTCAAAAATCTCTAATTAAGGAACGTTTGCACTGCACGACCTTACATCGTCCGCGCGAGTGCACGTGCGTACACGTACATCTATGCGTGCTGCTAACGGTTGCAGCTTTTTGCAAATATTATACGAGGTGAGGTACAGAAGAAAGCAAATTTCGGTTCTCTGGCTATATTTAGTACTCTACCATTGAATCAAATGTTCCCCTGTGTTCCGTGTTTTTACGTATATCTGCACCCTCTCGAAGCCTATGGGAGTGTTTCTGACAGCCAACTGATTCCCAAACCATCAAACCACTTTACGCTCCTAGTACAGTATAAATCTTTAGTAAGGCCTCACTGAGGCCTCACCTTTTACAAAAAAAACAAAAACAAAAACCGATATTGAATTGGAAACACTGCAGCGTCAATGCCGAAACTCTATCCAAGATAAGGAAGAGCTGCACAGCTGTGAGTCGTGAATACCACACACAAGAGCAATGTTAACCATGAGTCATGAAGGAATTAGCACAACGTTTTTTCTTTCATGCCTGACAAGACTCCAACAGAAAGCTTTCCGGAAACAAGTTTAAGTGCGCATAGGGTAGTGATGGCCTTGTCTGCAACTGCCTTCCCCCACTTTCTTATCCAGTACAGGAGTAATGAAGTGTTTCCAACCACCTTGCAATCTAACTAAGAGGAGGGAGACCTTTTGTTTAAAGATCGCCAGTGTACCTAGCACTACGACCTATAGGGCTTGCTCAATGACTCCGCACGGATAAATCTTTTATGTACAATTTATTTACACCCCTCCCTTCTACGTATATAGCTACATAGTTTCAATACAGCTGTACTAAAAAATGCTCAAGGTTGCCTTTTGCTCCATTACAGAGGAATGTACTTTTCCGGACTTCGGTCTACGAGCGCACTATTTGCTATAGCGCTAACCCGCTCTCGCAGTTTATCACTCAAGAGTCTCTCCGCGGTCCTCTCAATAAGTGCTATATATGTGAGAAACGTTACGAGCGCACTATTTATCATTGTGCTAACCCGCCCCCCCCCCCCCCCGCAGTTTATAACTCAGGAGTCCCTGGATGCGGTGCTCGCTCTCTGTATATATATCTCTCTCTCCCGAACGAGTCGGAACCGGGTATTTACCCAGGGTGCGAAATCATTGAAAACTGATGGGGGGGAGAAAGTTCTTAATCTACAAACTCCCCTCCCCCACATATGTGTATTATTAAAAGTAAAAATACGCAATTAAAAGTATATTTTTATTATTGTTATTATTATTATTATTATTATTACTATTTTTATTAATTAAATAAAGGAAATTAATTTGTTACTTTCATATAAATCAGATATTGCAAAGCAGCTAACTAATTTCTTTAGTAACTGGTTCAAGATGTTAATAAATTATGAAATAATTGAAGTGGTTTTATTATGTGTAGTTTGTGCTTTATGTTAATATAAATCAATTAGATTTCATATTAATAATTTTCTTGCATTCTTGTTTTACTTTAATTGTGCGTATTGATGTAGATTTGTTAAAGATGTCTTGAGAGAGAATGCATTCAATACTCACAACTACACTAATTTGTGTATTTTCGATACTAATCTTAGTATAGTATATTTCAAATTAAAAGTAATTGCTTATCTCTTGTTATAACAAAAACTCCCCCCCCCCAGAAAATTTTTGGTGTGAGGGATTTTTTAGGCCAAGATTGTCGGTGGGGGAAATCCCCCCTCTCCCCCAGGATTTTGCACCCTGTTTACACCTCCAAGAAAACTGGCCCGCCCCCACCCACTGGGGCGATGACCCTTTTGTTACATTTTAAACCAGAAAGCCGTTGGAAGAAAACTAACGTTTCAATTTCTGGCTACCGAGCCGAAAAACAACCTTGGCAAGTGCATTTACAAAACAAACTTTTATACAAAGCTTTTTGATTTTACAGCTGTGTGCTTCAAAAACCACACAGCACTTTTCACCAAGGTTATGTGACAGTTATGTTGAAAATATAACAATGATCAGTATAAACCCATTTCATTATTTCAGGCTTATGTGTTGCATTACGAAATACGACGAAAATATGAATGTTAAAGAATGAATGAATACGATGATATGAAGATCAAGAATAAACAACAAAACACTGTACTAATAATAACGATCAAGAATAAACAACAACACTCTGTACTATTTTATGTCGCTATTCTTCTACTTTTGGCTAATGAGGATCAATGGTAATTAGGACAAGCTCAAGCACACGCCGATATGACGCAGAATATAAACTCCACAGAGGATTGTACACCCAACGGCGAAAGAAACAGTAGGCAAATTATCCACCACCATTTTCATTCGGTCTGTATTACACAATGTGATGACAATGAATTGAAATAATTAAGTCAATAAGCCGAGAACAACGCCCGCTTCGAACCAACATACTTTCATTCCTTAAAACAACGCAGGATGCAGAATAAAAAAGTAATGAAAGTAGTGATGGACAGTTTGCCTACCACTATCTTTGCCGTTGACTGTACTGCTTGAGAGCCAGGCAGCAGGGCCTTGCTAGCCTGCAAGTATGTGTGGAAGAGGGATTGATATTTTGACGCCTTCAGGAAAAGTGAACCCCATTTTTTTTATGTTTTGAATTATCACGCAACACAAGATGTATTTTGCGCATCATTTATGTATGTTTGTTTATGTCTTACAACTGATACCTTTCTTGGAAGTTCTCTGCTTATGAAACGCAATATAACCCATACAGTCAGTGATCCATTACGATGTATTCAATTCGTTGATAACCTCTGTCCAGATGTCACTGGTATCGACGAATCTATCTCATCTTGACAGCCATAAAACCACATCGTAGCGTTCCAACATGAACGCGGGGATCTTAAATAGGGATGTAACTTGCCCCTCCCGATTAATACTGTTGATGGTAGAGACAGCCCTGACAGTTTAAAGTGGGATCCGAACCACTATGTGCCTCCGCCGGGTATCGAACCCGGGACTCCTTGACAGTGGAAGAAAGAGAGAGAACAGCGAAAGAGAGGGAGATAGAGAGGAATATAGAAAGAAGGAAGAAGCAAGGAAAGTATGCGATGAGAATTAAAATAGGAAAGTGATAAAGAACCGGATGAATGAAGAAACACGAAGAGACAGAGAAAAGAAGATAGAACGAGAGAGAAGCAATGGATGAAAGAGAGAACAGCGGAAGAGAGGGAAAGGGGTAGATACGTGGAGGAAGGAAGAAATAGAGATAAAGAGAGGAAGAAATAAAGAAAATGGAGAAAAGAGGAAAGTTGTAACTTGCCCCTCCCGATTAATACTGTTGATGGTAGAGACAGCCCTGAACGGGCCAGGTACAAATATCTAAATTAACATTAAAATAAACTCATTATTCGGTTTAGACTGAAGTGAGCAATACGAATGGCAGTTAAGGGGTGTATACTAGCTTACTCTGCTCGGTTTAGAAAATAGCCCAAAAGCTCCTGCTTCTCCGATGATTCCAAGTAAAAAGCCTCGTGTCGCTCTCATGCGCACCTATTTAAACCCTCGCTTGGCCTCTCGTCACCTCTCGCCAAAGGCCAGTGTTCTTACCATTTCCTGTAAAAGGCTTACCCTACACATTTCTGAGCATGAGCTGACAAGGTCTGCCAGGGTAAATATTTCTTAATCGAACGGATATGCTACGACATGAAACATGGATGTAAGTTTATTTGCACAACACATTTCAAGATGAAATTCCTACTCTCCTATTAGTGGAATTTCAGCGCATTTATTATTTATTTCGTAGTACTCAATTCTTTACTCTATAATTCACTTTGAAAAGTGATTTTGGTTGGTTGTACGCGGATTCTGATGCGTACCGGTTCAGTTTACATGATTTATATATACTGTTGTGTTTATGAATACAAGTAGATTTATGTAGTGGATATGAGTAGGTTGTAACAGCTACAAACTGAAGATGTACCTAAATTAAAAACGCAGGAGTGCACACACTAAATACTATTTCAATTGACCAACTACACTACATCTACTATCACATTTATCTAAGCACAGATTCACTTTTTGGGAACACGCTGTCCTCTTTTTCATATCTGGCCGTTGAGCGTGACGTCTGGGAAGCAACGTGACAGTAGATTACATGTGCAATGCAGTTTTAGGCAATTCCAAGTTATTTCGGTCTAAACTTTTTCCCTTTCTCTCCTCCTGCCATAGTCAAGGGGAGCGCTTGCAACCCCCTCCTGTAGTGGCAAAAAAAATAATTTTGTTCATGTTGCTTTTTTTTACGTTGAAAATAAAAATAAATGTTATTCCATTTTCAAATAATTCGAAATAACGCATTACCACAATTTCGAAGTGTAAATTGCTTGTCCTCCCTGGGAATGTGTTGATGGTCCCTTGAAAAATAAAATATTCCCCCTCCTCTCTGGAAAAAGTCTCATGGCTAGATGTACAGTCAACATCAGAAGCGATTGTAGTTCATCAAATGAAACAGGACACTCTCCATATGGCCCTTATGTAGATAATACGAATTACAGTATATAGTATCATCGTATTACACAGTGAACTCCTTTTTATGCTTGAAACGAAGGGATCACATACTGCCTTACTTAAATGACGTTAATTGGCTGAATATGACACGACGCAGAAAACTTCATCTGGCCTGCACAATATTCAAAATTCTGCAAACAAAAACACCCACATACTTATACGACAGACTCCAATTTAGACACGACATACACAACTACACGACTCGACACTCTAAGAAACTTAATCTGGACAGATTCTCAAAATCCATATTCCTGTCATCCTTCAAAGCTGCTTCTGCATATTGTTGGAATGCGCTGCCACCAGATGTTACCTCGTGTGCGACATATAACAGCTTTAAAAGGGCAGTAACAAAAGTACTTCTACATGAGCAAGGACAAACCATCTGTACACATGACTAGATTCAGCATGCTTACGTTGAAATCAAATCAAAACAAAAAATGAGCAGATTCGAACCCAAGATGAACATTTTGATGTGTATGAATGTGAGAAATTGTTTTTTTTTTTAATATTTTTAGTGTGTTAATTACTGAAATATTTAGAAGTGAAAATGTAATGGAATTCGTATGTTATAGTAGTAATTGTATTTTGTCTGTTTTATTGTAGTAGATTTTGCGGGTTAAGTGGTAGAGCAGCCACAGGCTGAACTTCGACCATGAATAAAGAAATTCTAATTCTAATTCTAATTCTAATTACCGCTAATTCGAACGGAAGTTTATTCCCACTGAAATCATGAAATCATCTTTAATTATACATGTTTTTATGTTTTTGTTAATTCTAATTTAGGATAATTAGTCATGCTCCTTGGAGATCGAATTACAAAGAATCCACTGTATATAAAAATATAGATAATTTCTAGCTCCTAATATAATTAGTGATATTTTATTCCACTTCTGCAAACACTGCTTGCGTCGGTTGTGCAGTACGAGATTTGGTGTTCGACCAGTAACGTAAGGTTAACTTCGAATGAGGCCCCAGAAACATGGATTTAGACTGCTGTCGCGAAATTCTGGCTTTCACCATTGTATCGGACTCTTGTTAGCGGGACGTTGAAGTACTCCAAGCCGCCCTCCTTAGGTAAACCAATCAATTGCAAGTTGAATTCTGCCTTCTGGGTTTTTGGAACTTCGCTCTTCAGCGCCGTACTTCACACGTGAGTTACGAACGCATCTCCTACCCTTCGTTATATTTTCCCATCCTAGTGTTACATGTATTTCCATCACCGCAAAAGCATCTTCAGAATCTCTCGAGAGATGTCGCCAGCTACGAAGGATCATTAAAATGTTCTTCAATTCTCTCGTGTAAGATTCTGTGGAGACGCTACAACTATGCACATAAAAGGAACTATAAGATAGTAAATTTACCAAATTAAAAGTGAAAATATGGGCAAACGAATGTTATAAATAATAAGGCATATACAGGGTGTTACTAAAGTTCGTTTCCAACGCTTAGGAGGTGATTCTACAACTGAAAATAAACACAAAAGTTCATGTGACGAAATGCCGAAAACGGCACCCATTCGGAGTTATTGAAGTGGGAAAAAGTGTGAACATTATGTTTACAAGGAAATATTGGCACAACGGCCAAACATATGACCGCGGCGAAGGGTTCCACAAATAAATGTGGCATGCTCTATTCAAAAATGTACATGGCAGATGTGTGAAGTTGATGCGCAAGGGATTCCCCAAAGGAATCGAATGGGTGTGTTGAAGTCATGGGGGTAGGGAAGGGTTTAGCGAGATGTGTTATCCACGGAAAGTGATATGTGGAGACTGACAACTAAGAAGAAAGCAAATATCCGTAGTGGACATCACCATTACGTAGAAAAACAAAGATGGTGGTGGTGCTGCGCTAGGTTGCATATGTGTCGACATGTTCACTGTGTGCAGAGTGGAGGTGCCGAGGGAACCACATCACAGACGATGTTCAAACTGTCTGCCAATAACTTCCACGCAGAGATGACAACGCTGAATCAACGATTGTCTAGTGCGAGCAAACAACCCCGCGGTGCCATGTCCTTTTTTTAATAGAGCATGCCGCATTTCTTTGTGGAACGATCTTCGCCGCGGTCATATGTTTGGCCGTTGAGCCAATATTTCCTTGTAAACATAATGTTCACACTTTTTCCCACTTCAATATCTCCGAATGTGTGCCGTTTTCGGCATTTCGTCACATGAACTTTTGTGTTTATTTTCAGTTGTAGAATCACCTCCTAAGCGTTGGAAACGCACTTTAGTAACACCCTGTATACAGCTACTGCATACGTTATATCGAGCGAAAGTGATTTCATGAAGTTGCGACATACATTTCGTTTGTATGCATATTTTGTTATTTTTTTGTTGTTGATGTTTTAGCATTTAGAAAAAATCATTTATATTTTTTTCTAGATTTTTTTTTTCTAGTCGTATGTTTCTCCCAAAAATTCTGCAATGGAAAATTAATTTTTTGCCTTTCAGCGGTGCAACAGAACACTCAGGGCGCGTGATTTTATAGCATTTCTTTCCGTTATAGGATTAGTGCTGATACGTATCATTAAACTAAGGAATTAATTAAATAATTTTCTATTATAATGATAAATATTTTCCAAAGTAATCTTCCATATTACGTCTAATTTTAATTAAATCTAAGGGTCGTTCAAGGTTGACCGAGCCATTTATTTCTAGCACGTTAACTGCCACGTGATTTCTTCTTGCGAATTGCATTACGTACGGCACCCTTCATCAATGTGCAGGAATATTAGGTATTAAACATGACCCTTTCCTATAAAATTCCACATAAAGAACACCTTGCACAAATGTGTCCATGCGGTTCACTCGCCAGCAACTATCGTTCTTCTCCTAACTGTTGACGTCATTCGTACACTCTTGCCCGTGGCATCGTTTCTTCACCATACTGTGCTTGCAATCTTCTCAAAATTTCAGCTGGCTTGAGATTCTTCTTCACAAGGAATTTGATCATACACCCACCGTTCCACAGTTACAGACACACTACTTGCCGCCATTTTTGCTAACATTACTGTGCATGCGCAAACTGCATCGGGGCAAACGCCCTTTCTTTGATCTCATTTACTCTATTTCATTCCCTAATTCATTGCTACAGTATATGACAGTTTCTGTGACTTGTTAAATGCCCACATCGCGCTACGATCCTGGCCTGGGCATGGATGTTTGTGAGTTACCATTCAACAATTTAATCATATCATAACTCATCCTCATCTTCGCAAATTAGCCAAAAGTGGCACAAGAAGCGAAGTAAAATAAAGCAAATCAATCAATCAATCAATCAATGAATTGTTAAATGCCCGATTTCATTATCTGAAAAATATGATAACCTTAGGATAACATCACCAGATGGGGCGAGCGCAGATTAGACTAGAATTTCGTGATTGGTATTTAGAAATTTTCCATCTCTTTTATTTCATATCAGACTGTCGGAGGCAATTTTGTAGGCGTTTCTACTTTAATTACATCACTTAATTTAGTTTTCCCTTCTTTGTGTTCCGATCGTCTGATCACAAAGATCCCGGGAGAGATTTCTTGACTCTCCCCGTCAAACTTCTTGCGGTAGGCAAGAACACCTAAGTTATCATAATTACTCGATTTTTGTAATCTTCCTGTTAGGGTTCTGTTTGTGTTATTTTGATTACATACAATGTTATTTTTCTACTTTGTAAGGAAATAAGATTAGAAAATGTTAGTGCTGAGCAGATACCCTTACCGATACCGGTACAATAATAAAAGTTGTTCAAAATTTTGATAAATAATAGTGTGTAAAATATTCATATCCAATGCATCAATTTGGTTTAGAATACTTAAAAATTACATCAGAATATGGAAATAGATGTTAAGTACACACAAAATCTAGTTTGCATGCAAAATTGCTGCAAAATGAATTCCAGCCCATACTTTCCGAACCAATACCGAATCCCTATTTAAAATATTAGAGAATTACATCAGAATATTACATTAAATACTAAGTTATCACAAAATTCAGTTTTTCACACAAAACTGGCGCGAAAAACCTTTCAATTTGGCATAATAACTTCCAGGTTAATTAGAATCTCGAAAGTGTCTCACGGCGTATTTGCGGAGTCCTTGAAATACCGAAATTCCGGAAAAGTATCAGTTGGTATCGTTAAATGAATTCCAGCCGATACTTTCCGATACGGATGCCACTGGTACCGACATCGGCTCAATCATAGAAAGAAAATATGTGTGAGAATGAGAAAGAAATTGCCCTTGTGGGATCGGGACCGACAACCTTGACGAGACAAACGTTTCATTGTTTTGCTTTATTTCAATTAGCTTCTTGTGCCACTTTTGGCTAATTTGCGAAGATGGGGGAGAGAGATGATATGATTATATTCATGAATGGACACTCACAAACATTCATGCCCAGGCCAGGATTCGAACCCGGGACCCCTGGCTCGAGACAAACATGTTCGGAAGTAGCCTATATCACCTAAATATTGTCGAAAAGAAAAGAGCAGATCTAGTTCTGTATTGAATATCCAGAATTGGATGAGTTTTTAAATATCCAGTTCTGGATATCCCATGGACGTCCAATGGACATCCAGAATTAGATATTACTAACTGCATATCTAATAGATGTGCCTATGGATCTGATCTGATCTGATCCCTTGGGGATTTGTGTTATAAAGGGTGATCCATAAAGAACGCCGGATTTGAAAAGGACGCCGTATTTTTTTTGTTTGGTTGGCAGCATTGTTTGTGCGATTGATGTTATATGTTATGATTGAGGTTTTGTGTTGAGAAGCATTTCAGTTGTTCTACTGTGTGTGTGTCGTTAACGCCTTGGAAAGGTAGAGTAAGGAACAGCGACTTTTGATTGTCAAAACGCACTACAAGAATGGTGAAAGTTTCGCGGTGACTGTTCGGAAACTCCGTACGATACTTGGTCATCTTCATGCACCAAACGAATCAACTGTTCGTAGGTTGATCAAGAAATTTGAAGAAACTGGATCAACACAAGACATCAAAAGCCCTGGATGCCCTGGAAGTCGCCGGAGTGAAGCAAACGTTGCTGTTGTGCGTGATTCTGTTGCTGCGAGTCCTGCAAAATCGTATCGCCGTAATGCTCAAGAACTGTATATGGCGCCAACAACAATGCAAAGAATCTTGACGAAAGATCTGCACTTGCACGAATACAAAGTGCAGTTAACGCAGGAACTGAAACCAGCGGATCATGGAAAACGACGACAATTTGTTGACTGGATCCTTGAAAGGGAACGAGGGTTTCGCAAAGCGCATCGTTTTCAGCGATGAAGCTCATTTTCATTTAAACGGGTTCGTAAACAAGCAGAATTTCCGAATATGGGGATCTGAGAACCCAAGAGTGATTCAGGAAAAGGAAATGCATCTTCAGAGAGTTACGGTTTGGTGTGAGATTTGGAGTGGGGGCTTGGTCGGTCCTTACTTTTTTGAAGACGAAGAAGGAAATGCTCTGACAGTGAATGGAATTCGTTACCGTGCAATGCTAACTGATTTTCTTTGGCCTCGTTTGGATCAAATGAACATCGAAAATGTATGGTTCCAACAAGACGGCGCAACTTGCCACACTTCAGAAGAAACAATCAATCTGCTGCGTGAGAAGTTCCCGGACAGAATAATCTCCTTTCGAGGAGACCAAACCTTCCCACGTCGATCTTGTGACTTGACACCATGTGACTTTTTCTTGCGGGGGTACACCAAGTCACAAGTTTACCAGAACAAACCCACCCACTTCCGAAATTAGTTGGAACTTAAGCAAGAAATTTGACGTGTCCTCAACGCACTTGATGGGGAAATGTGTGATCGGGTCATGGTGACTTTCATAGACCGAGTGATTGCGTGTAGGGCTAGTAGGGGAAAGGGGGGAGGTCATATGCCCGATATTGTTTTCCATGTTTAAACCTTAATATCTCCAGAAGAGAATGGTATGTGTTTTGTGCTTTCTTTTTCAAAAATAAATTTCATTTATAGAACTTCAAATCCGGCGTTCTTTATGGATCACCCTTTATTTGAACGTCGTCGGCTTGTAATCAAGGTGTCCTGGGTTCGATACCCTGTTGTTGGGATCCCACTTTAAACTGTAGGTCCAATGTCCTACAGTGCATAAAGTGGACTTGAAAACTCTGATCTAACACGCTACACTGTTACTCACGAATCAAATGAAGCGAGGTTTCCCACTGAACGAACGCGACAGACGAAGCCTCTTATATTTGAACGCTACAGTAACTCTGGTCGCTCTGCTGTCCACATGTGCATACGATAACGCTGTTTCACAAATACGGCAGGTTGCCCAGACCTCAAATTTGCGCTAAGCTGTATAATTCTCTGTTTTTTCTAGCCCTAGCATCGTGTTTATGCAACATATATTATCAGGCATTGCATCAGTTGGAGCTTTTATCTGTGACCTTGAACTTACAGCTGCCAGGTTATAAATAGGAAGCGTTTCCCAGAACAGAAACAGAAATCTCTGAACCTCCAAGATGTTGTCCGTTCGAACTGTTCTTGTTTTGGCAGCCTTCGTTCTCCTGATTGGGACAGCTTTAGTCCAGGGACGGACTGCTGTTGACTCTTCAGAATCAAATTCAAACTCATCAGAAGAATAATAGGATGTGAGTATATTATGGATTCTTATTATCACTACCAACACCGAAAATATCTATTATTGCTACAGGCCTACTAACATTACGTAAGAAATGCCTATATGTTTACTTTCAACAATCTTTAAGTATTATGGCCAGTTTATGCACAGATGTAAAGTGGGATCGGAACCACTATGTGTCTCCACCGGGTATCAAACCCAGAACACCTTTATTAAAATGTTACGGCGTTAACAGCACGCTATCATGATCAGGGAACGATTTTATATGTACTAACAAGTGTTGGATATGTAAATGTAAGGTAAGGTGTGCATAAAGCACCGTGTCATGAAGAAACATTTAGGGAATGTGGGGGTAGGGCCAGTGATGTGCGTCTAAACAACGATATTCTACATTCTACACATAGACTATTTTATACACGAATTTTACGTAATCTATGTAAACAACATGGCGAAAGGTGATAACGTAGCAAAGGGCGCCGTGGAATTAAGAGGCAATTATATTACGTATGAGTTGCTGATGTGTGAAGAGAACTTTTCATACTCTTCCCTCCAAATTCGAACAACTTCTCACCTAGGAAGAAACCTAATATAGGAAATATTCTAGTGTTTTATGGGAAAAGACCACTCTTGCCTCACGACTGCCATCTGTTGTTGTTTTTTTCATACTATTTGTCTTCCATAGTTGATAATAGAAGAGAAGATACATTTTGTTGTAAATAGGATTCTTTTCATTTCGTTAGGAACCAATATAGTTTAATATGTCACTTTCCCTTCATGAAACCCTTGAAAATTAATTTTAATGCACTTTAGATTGTCTACGTAGTCTATGTAAACTACAACCCAATGTAATCTACGCGTAGATTACGTGTAGACAACGCATGTAGACGTAAACTTCTAGTCTACTGCACATCACTGGGTAGGGCCCCACACATTATATTTAGTTCTTTTATTCAACATATGAAATTAAATATGGACTTACAATTGTGAAAAGTGACAATTTTCATTATGCAACCGCTCACCTGGTTAAATAAAATGCATTAGTCTTAGATGATTATAAATGAAAACTCAACGCTTTAATTTTCGTTACCACAACAATGGATTTCCAATTTTAAGTTCTGAAACGTGAATCTCCTCCTGTCGTTCTAGAGACAGGTTGAAACTGCGTTCAATATTGCATGAAGTAATGGGAGTATATTTAAATATGCAATGGATTTTTAGCCCGAAAGCTTGTTGACAAAAACAGAGTACAAAACGAACAGAATACAAATGAACGCAAAACATTTGTATTTAACACAAAAAGTGGAAAATGGAGTAACAACATGAATATGGAATATGTGAGGGGTTCAAAGCACAAGTGTTGTAACTCCATTAAGATAAGTTTTTAAAGAAAATGTTACATTTAGATAACGTAGTACTGTATTTAGCTGTTGGAGCACAAACATAGTGATGCCTCTATGAGCAAGAATTTCGAACATAGGAGATACTTTACTCCTAGCACTGAAATGTTGATACTTCACAGATCGAAGTTATACATTCAAGTCCATTTCCACGAAAAGTGGAGTTACGCCACGTGTGCTCTAAACTCTTCATATGTTGGAAAATGCTTGAAAACATGGAAATTATATGTAAACAATAACTTAAATATGTAAAATACATGCTGAAAGCTAATATGGAAAGTAAAAATAGTGCTTTTCAGGCTTGTATATCAGAATTAGCAAAATAACATTGATTTCAGCATCGTATGATTGTAACACTGTGTATTTGCTCCCCCTCCAGCCCCCATAAACAAATGGACATCATTACAAACATAGCAATAGATGGCATCTGAATGTAGAAAGTTAAATTTGAACATGTACATAGACAGAGTAGAAGATGGAGATATTTGAAATTGAAATCATTGCATACATCAATACGTTATGTATATTTATTTTGCACTAGTGACCCGCTCGTAGCTTCAGCCATGTTGCATTCGTTTTTTTAAACTATTTATTGAATATAAATAGTTATATGTTATATTATTGTATAATGTAATAGTGATGTTTGTTCACCACAAATATAATATGCATTGAAGAAGAAAATCATATGTTGAAGGTTTCTAACTCTAAGCAATCATATGAACCGATAACATGTCTTTACCTACTGAACAAAAGTTAAAAATACATTTGAACTCACCTTTCCCCTCTTAGGGGTTGAATTTCGAAAAATCCCATGTTTGTGGGTACATACGTACAGTCACCGGCAAAGAAAATGGAACATCCAGTTCCTGAAATGCTCTCTTCCCTGCGTGTTGCCTAACACACGCCGATAAGTGGATTTTATTAGTAAATTTTCAATCAACGTCTACCACCGCCGTAGAGTTATGCAACACACACAGCACTTTGTAGGGAAGAGAGCATTTCAGGATTTAGATGTCCCATTATTGTCTGTTTACATAAGGCCCTGTCCGAAAGATGCAAGATCGTACTTGAATCATACATTCTTCAAGAATGACCTCGCAGTTCAGTCTCGAAGTGTTGCACTGAAAACAAAAATCTTTCGAATTACGCGTCGACTGCAGCGCCAAATACGATCAGTAGATAAAACTAAGAACACATTCTTTTTCTCGCGTTATAAACACTTATTTTTCATCATAGATATCACATTGGATTTTAAAAAGTTCTTATACAGGGTGTCGCATATTGTATCTACCAATTTGAGCTGGCAGGCTGCTAGTGCAGACGTGGAAGCCTTCATCCAAACAGGCATCGGGCACTGCTGCGAAACAATGAAGATCGCCATGCACCTGTTCCAGAGACACACATCATTCTTAGGTGGGTTAGGCAGTGGAGAGCCAAAGGTTAATATTGTGAACCGCCAGTCACCGTGAAATACTCGCTATTCCACAGGACATATTGAGACGCGCGTCATGGAAACCTTCCAGCATCGCCTCGAACAGTGCTTCCAAGCAGGAGGAGGACATTTAGAGGTCGTTATATTCAAGGTGCAGTGATGTCTGTATTGTCCATATTATACAATGTATTAAATGCCTATACGTATATTTTTATTCATAACCATATAATGTTACTGCAAACACTCAACGTTTTTCCGTTCTTATTTAAAATTGGTAGATACAATATACGCCACCCTGTATTTACATTTCTACACAATAGAACTATAACCAACACCTGGCTGATTTCGATAACCAGAAACATAAATTAAACTGGAAATTTTTTATTTGTTTATTTTATTTGACTGTGTGTAATTTGTATCAAAGAAAATTGTCAAAAGTAATTGTCAAAATAACTTATAAGGTAGGTGAGCCAAAGGTAGACCGTGTTCCCAAGGTGGCCCACTTTACGAAAACATATTAGTATTTAACGTAGATAATAGATAACAGATGGCACTACCTTAATATATCCAGTCGCCCTCAGGTGCATCATACAGAAAACTAACTGTCTCGGGCTGCCAGCAGTCATTTTATGTAAGTTATTCTGGAACCCATGACGTCGTAGGGACTGTGTATGACCAGTCCTCCACGGAGGTCGGCTATTCGTTGTTACTGTATGTAATGCATGTCAACAATCAAAAGTTTGAGATAAACCATTTTCTCTAATAAGTTGTAAACCGTGAATAAACATTAATAAATATGTTTCCTTGAGCATAAGCATCATTTTCTAAGCCAACTGTAAGCCGTGGGTCACCTTTTGGATCCATGGGCCACCTTGAGAACACATGTAACGGTTTTGTAATTCTTTTTTAAAAATAAGTTACAAGCAATGTTACAAAATATCAATTTGGTACACTTTGTTAATTAGTTATAGGAGTTATTATTTTTAATTTCAGATTTTTATCTCTCATTAGAGAGTTGTAAATTTGCCATAGAAGCTTAACTAGGGTTACCTTTGGTTCATCTATCTTATTTACTTTTCAAGTACCAGTAACTGCAACAGTTACTGTTTAAAATGAGTACTGTAACTCAGTAACTTTTAAGAAGTAACCTTCCGAACTCTGATTGTAACACATATCAGTCTAAACATCCTGCCCAATCAGTTTACATTTTTCTTTATCTTTTCAGGTGAAATAAGGAAGGAGTGATAAATGAGAAATATCATGAGAAGATTATGGATGAGGTATACGTTTTGCATTGAAGTGTAAAAACATTGAAAAATTGTACAGAAGCGTATGGAAATAAATGTAGACTTATGATTTCTAACAAATATTTTCTTTAGAAATATCTACATATACTTGGCCAAGGGATGGCACTTCAATTAGACCACTCCAATTCCTTTCCTGCACCAAAACATAGTAACTGCATTAAGCAGGCTAACGAAGTACTGGCGAGCGTAAATCCAGCCATGATATTAATCTTGAACCGACTCCCTTGGCGGAGTAGCTAGCACAGTGCGCTACGACGCCATTGCGAGAGCAAGTTCATCATATCATCACTCATCCTCGTCGCCGCGATTAGCCAAGATCCGAAGAAAAGCGACGCTAAATAACAAAAAACAAACAAATTCAGATATTTACCTTTGTTTTCCTTGTATTTTTCTATCGGTGTCCTTGTTTCTGATTGGTGCCCTTGATATTTTTTTTTAGTCATCACGTATTTAATGTTCACTTTTTCACTTGAAATAATTTCGCCCTCTTCAGCGCTTTCGATATATACAGAATGCTTCAGAACTAAACCGACAAGAGAATGAAGAACAAATTTTCTTGATTTACATGTTAATGCCTAGGCTAGATATTTCGACTCCTGGAAAAACGACTGTTTGTATCCTACAGGGTGTCCCATAAATCTGAACCCGTAGACTTACAGAGTTTGTTAAAAGTGTCCGCCATTACATCGCATACACACAGTTGAAGACGAAACCTCCCTTCCTGCAACAATTTATTTATCACAGTCGCAGAAATTTGCTGACATACCTGCACTGTACGTTCTTTAGGAATGAGAATGCTCTGAATGTTGACCTTTCAGGTGGCAACACAAATAAAAATCGAGCAGAGTGAGATCTGGGCTCATTGGAGGCCACTTCATTCATCCTCGGCGCTCAATCCAATCTGCGGGAAAGTGTGTGTGTTTAGCTAATGTCTCACTCTCAGCATGTAATGCGGGGGTGCATTATCCTGCCGAAAGCACTTATGAGTCCAAAATTACTGCATGGAAATATTATCATGACAGTAGAGACCGCGGCAGGAGGAAGTCGCAGTGCTTAAACCCCCACCCTTCATCTAAACTGATGTTGCATATCGAATTTATTCAAGTAGAGTTTGTGTTGTTTATAAGTTCACTTTTTTGCACAGCAAGGCTAATCGGGACTGGATCTACAGTTTAAAATGGGATCCGAATCACTAGGTGCCTCAATCGGGTATCAACCTCTTGAATTCAAGGCAACGATGTCATCGGAGAGGCCATATCAATTTTATTGTTGTACTTACTCGTACTTCTGATATCACATGCACCGATTACTATACGTATACAAGCACTGACCAATGCCGGAACATAGCGAAGGTGGTGAATATGGTGGGCAGACCCCTCCCCTTTTTTTCGGCTTTATATTCCTGAAGATAATAGGACAATCAAATTATTTTACTGCATTTTCAAAATCATATTTGCATACAAAATTCTTCAGCAGCATTTGAACATTACCTTTTAATAGCTCTTTCCTGTGCCTTAATGGTATCCCTGTTGTATTGTAATCAAGGGTTCCAGGGTTCGATCCCCGGTTGAGGCACATTGAACAGGGGTTCGGATCCTAATTTAAACTACATGTACGTCCCGATTGCCTGTCTCCAAGCTGCCGTAGTAGTAATGCTGTCCCCTTGAAATCCAGGGGTTCCAGAACTCGATCTCCGCTGGAGGTACATTGCACTATTATCGCGTATATTATAAATGAAGAGTAAACTAGAAAATAAAAGAGAAGCGGGTATTCCGAGACGTCCTGGTTTATTTAAAGGAACCAAAACATGAAGGCATACCCTCGAATGTATGCGATTGGAGGCGGACCTACTTCGGGTATTGCCCCTCTTATCATAACCAAAAAAGAAAAGAAAAAATGCTATCGAATCTCACTTTAAAGTTTGAGTGTTTAAGTCAATTTTATATACAGATGAACTAATCGGGACTGGAAGTAGCCATACAGTTTAAAGCGGAATCCTCCTCCCGGTATCGAACTTGGACCCTTTGATTACAAGGTGACGACGGCACAAACTTTCAACTTTATATCCAGTCTCGATTAGCCTTTATAAGCGTTTGTATCGTCGACATGAGTTATGCTAGAACTCTTTTTCTGAGAACAAAACTATCATAAGATTAAAGTTTTCATAAATCTGACTTCACCACTGAATTCCTGGTGAAATTCTAGCCCAAAATCATACCCCACATGCCCCCCTTCCCATTTAAAGAAATGAAGTTGGATCCAAGATGGCGGTCACCAAGATGGCGGACGTTGTCATGACATGCACCAAAAAGTTTCCCCCTAGGCCTAACATATTACTACCATGACCTATTGCTGGAATCTACACTCCCTTTCATTTTATAAGGAGTGCTCGGGGACTTTTGACTCACCTTGTAAATACAAAAATCTTAAAGCTTAAATTAAGTCGTGGTGACTATGACGTAAAAGACTATAAAGGTGACAGAATTCAAAGTCACCCTTGAATATGTGTGTTTATAAATGTTTATAACATTTTCATTATGATATGAGGCTCAACAACAAGATAAGTTTCAATAATAAACATCCGATATTAAGCGAAACAGCTCTATACACATGATAGATACATAAATATGTTTATTCCCTTGTAATCTTTAGCTTTGACATTTCGATAACCTTTTAACCTTACCAACTCGAGAAAACAAGATTACGCCTAAGTATCTATAGAAGCTCAATACGTTAGAACGCTATACATTTCAACCATTTTACGCGTAACTTAATTCAGAACGTACGCATCAAGAAGACAATTGTTGGTAAAATGCGTTCACGGACGATTGTTCTTTGGTTGGTGATTATTATGTTGGCAGCGCTCTTTGCTGAAAAAATTACTCGAGATAGAAACAATGCTGATTCCAGCAGCTCTTCCAGTAGTTCCAGCAGCGAGAGTTCTGACACTGAGCGAAATACTTTGTAGGCTAACAAATACTAGGTAAGTGGGTCATGATTTGTACATTTGTGCAGTAACATAAGGATCCTTTGTTTGTAATCCTACACTTGGCAGAATCAGTGAAACGTTGACTGAAGAAATGACGGTATAATACCGTTAAAAAAGTGAACGTGACCGTTTTTAAAGTAATAACGGCCATGGCATAGTTGCCCTAATTGATATAATTTGAATTATTCAGTTTTATACAATATATTTATGGTGTAAGCAAGTGTAATTTATGATCATTATTTATCTTGATGCATAAAATATTCGAATTGAAATTTAAAAAAAAACGGTTGTGTACCGTTTTTAAACATGAACAGACAGCCTGTTAAATTTTTAACGGTAGAAAATTGAAATTTTTACGGTAATTTCTAACAGCGTACTGTAAAAAGTTACAGTAAATTTTACAGTGCTCTGCCGTTAAAATGTAACTGTTAATTTACCAAAGCGGGGGGCGCAACAGTTTTTCTTCACGCCGCAAGCGCATTCACGACATCACTTCTCTGTGCTATGGCTATAATGAGAAGTACACACGATATTGGTAAGAGCTTGGAGTAATAGACAAGAAATACACATACTATGTGTAGATGCTTCTGAAACTGTATTGATTCCTCACAATGACAAGAGATGTCTCTAGCATCGATTTTAGTTTAAATATTAGTTCAATACTTGTAACAAAGACATATGAAAATATGTTTGAACGTAGAAATATAACAAAAGTAGTATCAGTATTCATTTGACTTGAAAATTGAAACAATTTGTCTGACTTTAACAATATCTTCAATTATAAGAAGAAACCATTAACATTTAATGTGTGTGCCTCCTACAAATTTCTAACACGTATTGTGAAGGTAATGACATTAAAATACAGAAGTCCGCAATTATGTGCAATTTCCTATGGTATAACTGCCAAACTATGACAATAGACAAAGTAGGTTTTGGAAACATATCATGAACTCGTGATAAAATGTTCCGAAGGTCAATTTCGTGTCTGAATCGATATATATTAACCTTAGTGCAGAAGATCATACTTATATGGCTTAGAAGTAAACAAGGTGTTTATTCTAGCTCAAGAAAAATGAGACTAGTTTCTTGTGTAGTGGTCGCCCTTGTACTTCTTTTGATTGTTGTGACGTGTTCACCGGAAGTGCTAAGTCGAGCATGCGCGTTGAAGCAGGCGAGACACTCCATTCAGGTGCCAAACCGTGAGGGTATTCGCTGGATCCAAGGTCGCCCAAGGAAAGTTTACCATTAACAGGTAACTCTAATTGTTGTGTTTTTCGCGCATTGTTTCTTGGGTGACAAACAGTATGTCTCATTGTGTAGCGCAGGCCTGGGCAACGTGCCGTATTTGTGACGGAGCGCTCTCGTATGCACGCGTGGAGTGAAGAGAGCTTGCAGCGGCACTGTAGCGTTGCAAGAGGGAATGAGCGAGGCAGGAGACTTCGACGGTCGCGTCCTTACAATGGTAAACTTCTCGTTATGTGATTCATGAGTAATAGTGCAATGTGGCATTGTAAACATGATAGAAGGGGCAGGGGGCGCCTTCTCCCCCAGTATTTTTACCTCTCAACGCACGCGGCTTCCCCACTGTTGCTCTAAGTACGTGTAACTGATACTATAACAGATAGACCAAGAGCTTGCTGGCCTTGCGTTGCAGTGTACAGGCGGAAAGCTCGCTCAGCTATCTGGTCTCCACAAGTACACGAGATATACGCGTGTTGCTAAGTCTTGTGTACTGGCTAGCACTGTCGCCTTGTAAACAAGGAGTGCGGTTTCGGCTCTTAGTGGAAGCACAGTGCTTCAGATTCAGTTAGATCTAGTCCTATTTAGTCTATCTGAACATAAAGAGGAATAAAAGCTACCTTTGCCTTGGATAGCATTGTCGCATACGACGTTTTTCAATCCACACTCTAGCATCTCAGCTTGTAGAGAAATTTGACGAAACACAGCATTATGGTCAAGACACATGCTAAAGCGTAGAATTTCATAGCAGAGAAATACAGCGGTGAGCCAGATAGGGAGAGAGAAAAAGAGAGGGGAAACAAAGGGGGAGAGGCAGATAGCTCTCTCTCTCTCTCCATATATATATATATATATATATAGCTATAGCTATATACAGAAAGAGTAATAAAGATGTGAGACAGGGGAAGAGAGAAAATGGAGGACGACAAAGAGTGACAAGGAGAGATTTAAAGGAGTGAGACAGAGAAGGAGAGAGATAACATGAGAGAGAAACAAAGGAGGCGAGATATAGGTATACAGGAAATAAAGAAGCGAGACAGAAATGGAGAGGGAAAAGGAAGGAAACAAAATATAGAGACTGGAAGAGATATAAAGAAATGAGACATTGAGGGGAGAGAAAGAGGGAAACAGGAGACAGACACAGAGATAAAGATATAGAAAAGCGAGAAAGAGTAGGGGAGAGAAGGAAGAGGAGTGTGAGAGGAAAGATAAATTATAAAATGAGACCAAAAATTCCAGAGAAAACATAGAAAATGAGATGATCAAAACTAGAAGTACTAAAACAGAAAAAATAGTAAAAAAAAAATAAAAAAAGTTACGCATGAAAAGAACAAGGGAAGGATAAGCAGCCATTTTTCCTGGGGGATGGGAACCCCATTGACCCTCCCTGCGTTCGACCTTGACCGCATGTCTTATCGCTTTTGATATATATATATATATATATATATATATATATATATATATATATATATATAACTATATGATAAGTTAAAACTAACGCCGCAAACATTACGACTCATCCTGTTTGCATAAATGTCACAGGAAACAACAGCTTCCTCAACAAGTTATCACCAGCCTCTTATTAATACATTTCTAACTGCTAAGGATAATTATCTTAAGAGTGGTTTACTTCAAAGATGTTCTTCAAATATTGGCTCTTCTTCTGCCTCCTTGTGCTTATGGTCTCCACCCTGTCACTTAGGGATCATCGGAAATACAAAGAAATGAAGGAACCAATCGAAGGACCAGTACACAACCTATTAATTGGTGTTCCAGGACGAATGACGTCACGGTATTATAATGGTCGCCTTAGGAACGTCTATAATGATAGGTAAGTATTCATTTCTGTCTATGCTGGCTTTCTGGATGAAAATCTAAAGTACCCTGCCCTTGCCCCTCTGAATCCTCGCTAAAGGGTGAAATACAGGGTGCCCACAAATTAATACTTTCATGTTACTTGCAAAATGAAACGACCATTTAGAGCAAAGAATCCCTCAAACGTTTACCACAATTGAATGTTTTGCTGAACACAGTCAGCATGCCTCCACACACGTTGCTCGTAGGGTATCCAGACAATAGTCCAGTTCAAGGTTTCATGACGCGCCTGCGTCATGGGAATTTTTGAGGGGGACAAAATTTTATACCAATTCTATATATCTTTGCACTTAGTTTTGGTTATTATGTGCAGTTTTTTTCCTACGTTCCTGTGGGTGATCACGGCGATGGAGTTGAAATGCCTTTAGAATAGGTGTGGATGGGCAGGGTTGCTGTTCGCATTAATACAAGGTTAGTGAAGCAGACAAATGCTAAGAATAAGGTTCAGTACGCTAACAATGGCAGTGGCCTGAGCAGTTTTGTACGTTTTATGTTAGCAAACATGAAAGTGAGCCCAAAGTACTTAAAGTAAACATATATTGCTTAAATATGTTTGTATTATATTGTTCCGCTAATTTTCTCTGATCAAAATAATTTGAGTGAATAATTCGACATAAAGGGGGTGGTTGGGCGAATGTTCTACCTTTTGGGGGGAGTGCGTCATAGGCCTTGGGGGGGGGGCACCTCTGGTTGGAGGTACTCGATGAAACACTGTTCCAAACTTTAGCTGCACTTGTGTTGCAGATTTTAAAAAGACCCACTCTCTCTCGTTCCCCTGGCCCTATCAACCGTATGTTGATTTTAGCCAACGTTCTGAATTACATATGACGTATTAGTACACGTGGACGGAAAGAATGCATCACATAAAATCCGATAACAAAACTCTTATTCCTATTTACTAGTAGAAATAGGTCCTTCGCACATATATACACGACAAGACAATCACAAAATCTTCATCCTATTCACAGTTTGGTGTAAATAGGTCTTTCGCGTTATGAATTTTCTAAAGCTAATTGGGACAACACAAACACATACATCCGCCCCACACCTAGGCACAAGGCGGACTCCCCAACAAGACACACACAGCTTTTTCCGGCTGAGACGCCATTTCTGTTTATTGAGCTCACTAGCGCCACCACTCGCCGGAGCCCCGAACTAGCACAACGTTGCCAAACTTGCGCACTTGCCAGTTAGTTTTCATTCTACAGGGAAAGAGGGTTTTATACATCATTTACAGACACGAGGTATTTGGCAGTGGCGTAGCATGGGCATTTGGGGTGGGAACGCCAAGTCCGAAGGAAGGGTCGGCCCTTTTCTGCTTAATAATTTACTTATGGTATTAGTCGCCACAGGTATTGTTTATTTGCCTGAAGTCAGCTGGGTTTTCAATAAAACATCATCTATGCATGTTTTAGCTAGAAAATGAGATGCCTCACTATGCAACAAATGTTTTGAACTCTGGTGTTTTATACTTTTCGGTATGACGCAAGTCATTAGAAAACCTACCTGAATCACAAGCGCCTCTGAAGCAACAGTAGACGTCATTGTTGTGGATGATTCAACTACTGATTGATTTGGTTTCTTTTACTTCGCTTTTCTACCACTTTTGTTTTGGTTAATCGAGAATATGAATATGAGTGATGATATTTATGAAGTTGATGAAGGGACACTCACAAAGAACACCCGTGCTAACGCCGGGATTCGAACCAGGGACCTCTGTCGTCTTGGCGCGCTGTGCAAAACACTCGGACACGGAGGTGGGTGGATGATCCAACTATCGTACACTCTACAGACGTAACAGTGCCGATTAGTAATTCAGACCACTGTTTATTGCATCTTGGAATGGTGATAAACATTTTAAAATAATTTTGTCCACAGACCATTCGATGTTAAGAGTTTTCAAATGAATGTTAAACATTTCCATTGACACAATATTAAGCAGTTAGATACTAACGAAAAAATAATAATAATAAAAAAAATAATAGTTTTGCGGGTTAAGTGGTAGAGCAGCCACAGGTTGAATTTCTACCACGAGGACTTCACCAACTTATTTGACAAAAACTGTGTTGATCTTTTAGTTTTTAATACACATCGCTGTTCGTGCGATAAATTATACAATGCAATGGTCATTAAGAAATTGTATATTTGAGTTTGGTAAAGTTACGTCAGTCAATATTGCGTATTGTAGCATCACATAGCACGAGTGGCACGAGCGCGAAGAACCGGGTAGGAATTCTACCGCTGTCGTCTGCTTCAGAAGGCAGGAAGGGGTCACATGAACCAATCACGTAGCCATCTGCTCCATACGCTGACGTACGAGAGAGCATTTGCGCGCGTGCTGTAGAGAGAGATCCAAGCCTGTCCAAGCCAGTGATGCCAAAAGCAGGGAAATTTCCCTCGGCACAGGGAAATTTGAGGGTGAAAAGGGAAAGGGAAATGTAATGAAAAATAGCTAAAAAACAGGGAAATTTAAACTCACATTTTCGTTTCATTCTTTTAAAAAGTTCGAAAATATTTTTTTTCAGCGCGTACTTTTTCCAAATGAATAGTTAGCAACAGTGACACTTTTCAGTAAGCTTTCTTTCTCCCTGTTATAGATGACCTTGACCGGTCAGTCTTATATTTGTCGCGTTTCCTAGAAAGGCCTCAGTGCACGAGCAGCGCTGCACCTGGAAAGAATTTGGGACGCGATTTTTAATTTTTTCCTTGTTCCATCCATCATTTCAGAACGTGTCTTAGTGGCTGTGTGTGTGACTTTGTGTGTCCTGTGTTGTTGCAAGGAGAATGGAAGAGGTGACTGATAGGAAGCTACCTATATCTGGGAAACATGTGAAAAAAAAATCATATTGAGTGGCTGCCCATTACTTCACTCTTTTATGATGTTCATAAATATTTAATAATAATAATTAAAAAAAGTTTGTTCCTCAGGCAAAACAGGCGTCAAAAGAAAAATATTAACAGCAGGCCCCTAGCTAAGCTTTGACAATGGGTGCGTTTCAAAGTCCGACAATCATTGCACCGCAGACGAAATTTTTATTTGGTTTGGGTATTTTTTGAATACCTTAGTGTTTTATTTTAAAATTCAAATGTTTATTTTAGAATAAATATATTATGAAACTATGATCAGTTTCTAGTATTTTATTCAATGGGGGGTTTGAACCCACTAAACCGCCTTATATACGGTCCTGATTAACAGTTATAGTAATACAAAGATACAGCTTCAGATGTGTTTTGAAAATCGAGGGAAATTTAGGTCGAAAAAGGGAAATTTTATACTGGTAAAAGGGAAATTCTGCATTCGGAGATTGGCAACACTGGTCCAAGCTTTCCCTCCAGAAAGACAGCAAGGAATATAGAGTTCTTTACGCCGAACCTGCCCAGCGTCCAGGCAGGAAAGGCATTGAAAAAAATGCTGGAACGAGTGTTGTTAGTGGAGCGTTGCAAGCGGATCGCGAAAAATAGCTATTATAATGCAATGAACGTCAAACATAAAAATAAAATACATGAAATTAGTCAAGATTTACTTTATATTTACAGCATTTACGTATTTTTGAAATTTTAAATCAGGGAACACCGGGCGTATGGGCGTACTATAACGCTACGCCACTGGTATTTAGCAAGTTTTATGATCATGTTGTTTATGTACAGTGGGGTCCGAATGTCTTGTTACTACCTGCAGAACAATTTAGAAAGTTGCCGATCCATGTCGTATGACTTCCACCATTTTCTTGGCATAAACAATTTGCATGTTCTGTGTGAGATTATTGTCTGGCTCGGTTACAATATAAAGCAACCACTGCGTCTGAGACGGTTTCGGACTCAAGAGGACATTCCATCGTCGTGAAACATGAGATGTCCCGACTCACACCTGATGAGGTAGAAGATATTCGAAGCCTCATACATTCTTGTGAACGCTCTGGGGCACTGCTTTGAGGGTTCATAGGGCGCTTTGTGTGCCCCTCTTCTGTTTTTGTACTGCCAATGTAGCCTTGTGACCAGGACGGATAAAAATCATCATTTTTATGCTGTTTTTTTTTTATTTAAATCGATTTTTTTTTAAAAAAAACACGCTTAATATTGCTTGTATGTTTTTGGCACCATACATATACATGTACGTATCTTTTTTTTTTTATATAGAATGGCTTTTTCTGGTAAATGGCCCTGTAAAATATTTGAACAGTTTGATTAAAGCAAATACAAAGTTACACGTAAATATACATTTTTTTTCTGTTTCTGATACTGTATATATAAACATAGTACTATGGAAAGGTTTGTTGAGCCTGTTAATGAAACAATAATACTTTTAGTAACTTTTCTTCTAGTGAAAACATTCTGGATATTTTTAATAGTCTTTGTAACGGAATTTTGGCAATTTTTTAAATTATAGTTTGCAAAATATCAGCTTCAATGTTCATTTACAGTTTAATGATAATGACACTATTTACTGTTTGACATGATTAGTATTTTGTATATTATTCTACACAAAATGTTTGCTATATTTGCCAATAGACATTTTTGAATTTTAAATGAAGAGGATGAAAGTGTGTTTAAAGTTTACACATTACATTTCATTTCGTATGAGCTTCACCCATCAGTACATATATAAACACCATTAAATTATTACAAGATTAATGTACTTTCATCAAAAGTGATTCTCATATCTACAAAATCCTTGTGTACATTATTCCATAAATTATTTCTTTGAAGTGATTTAAATCAGTGATTTTTTTAAAAAAATCATCTGATATAAATCGCGATTTAAACCAACCTGATTTAAATTAACCCATCTTGCTTGTGACCAATACATGCATGCGAAAAGATAATTTCTTTAATTATTTTTTGATACTTCCCTACCAACCCCTGGTACACATGTCTGTCGGGGAGCGAGCCCCGTTCCGATTTGTATCCAAAAACTTTCGGTGGTTGGGTAGGTGAATTGCAAAGGACACTCACCTTATGTAAACTACATGTCTAATGACACACACATATGTTTACATACATTACACATTCCATGTCACACAGATGACAAGAGATAAAACTGTAGACACGAAACGACGTCCCACAGGCATACTTGCTGCGCACTCGAAGACAAGTGTTGCCAACACCTACTTGGCAAATATAAAGAAAAATGTCTTGGCCGCCATGTTGGATCCAAGTACATAGTGGGGGCCAACAATGTCCTACATTGTTTGTACATTGTTAAGTTCCATACAGTGTTCTCTTCCATTTGTATAATTTACAATTGTTGTGCCGTTCCTGCATTCTACCCAAACAAATAGTTGCCATGACTTATGCGCCAACCCTCGTATAACTGATGCACCACGGTCATTATTACAGAGTGTGAAATACATATTTAATGTTGTAAGCAATTGCCATTATAATATACAAGGTGTCCCGTAATAGGAGATCAAAACAAGTTAATGTTAGGAACTTATTATTATACAACACAGTTAAAGAATGTGTTCAAAGTCCCCACCAGCAAAAAAAACTTGGATTCGCTCCTCCTTAGTCAGTGCAGCCTTACCTGTAACAGAAGAAATGGTAATATGATAAATACCTATGGTTCCTGTAGCACAAGCGTCCAGAATTAGCCTACTGGTTTCTGGAGTTCTAAATAGGTCCTGGATTCCTTGTTGAATTTTTCTAAAGTGTAACGTAGCCTTATTACTATTATTAAAGCAATTATAAGATACCTGAACTTAATATGCCTATTTGCTGTTTCCAAGTAGTTACATAGTTAATTCAACAGATGGCGTTAGTATATCATTTAATCTGTCCGAATGACGTGATTGAACCTGTTGGCTGTACGTGATTGTGTTCTATGTGCTCTAATACTGCTTATGTAAGTTAGTACTTACTACACCTTGCAAGTGATAGGTGTTTATATCTGTAGTCAACATTATGATAGCTCATAATTTGTACTTTACAACAATGTACTTTGTTTAGACTTTAATCTAAATCCTGTTTATAACGAAGCTAAAAATAACACTATGTAAGGTAGACTCAGTATGACCTACATAGTGATATAACGTGAAGGACATGCCCAAATGTGACGTTTGTTATTCTTACGTTCACGTAGAGTGTGTGGGACTCACTAAGGATAATGAAGGACCTTTCATTTGCCCAGACTGTGATGCGTAATCCATGGCCTTCTGGTAACAAATTGTGGCATGCCACTCCCTTGTTTATTGGTTTGTAAACAATATTATTTTTTTTTGTGC
Organism: Lepisma saccharinum; assembly: GCF_977018435.1. Taxonomy (NCBI): domain Eukaryota; kingdom Metazoa; phylum Arthropoda; class Insecta; order Zygentoma; family Lepismatidae; genus Lepisma; species Lepisma saccharinum. The sequence continues at coordinate 56,893,488 of NC_139241.1, read as the reverse complement.
AAATCTCATATGTCAATATGTAAATAAGATGTAAGTGTATCAATATACTTCCCTACCTATAAAAAACCTACGTATGTACCCAATATGGCCTAAACGTTACTTTTTAACAAAATCTTCCCTGCATCTATGTTAATATTTGGAACTGACTCCCAATTCTCAGTAAACCTCCAAAAATGCCCCCTCTCTTGAATCTTGCGATTAGTTTTAGCTTTCTAACTTTGTGTGCCATTAGAAACAACAGCAAACTTTAGGTAGGCCATCTTTGTATCAGATACCTTCAACAACCTGACCTTTCCTGGCGACCTATATGCTCAGGCTGAGTTCACACTCACTTGACATGTTACTCGAAAGCAGTGTTTCCAAATAACAGTTAATTTTTGAGAAATGTAACCGTAACCAACTAACTGTAACGGAGTTACTTCTTTGCAATAATAATTGGGTTGGAAATTTAATAGTGGCAACACTGCTGTATATACGCCATGAAACGGAACCGGTGCTTCTTACTTATACCACACGTAAAGGCCCAATCACACGGAACTGGATATCAAGTTAGTTGGCTACCTGCCCGGATGTGATGGTTGCCTGACTGACTGCTTGACTGGTTTGGAGGAATAGGACATGTTCTAATTGCTACTGACTTTGCTCGACTGGATTCTGTGGTACAGCCAATCAGAGCAAAGTTTGACCATGTGAAGATAATTTGTGAGCTTGCAAAGGGAGTTTTTTGTCCATGGTTTCCGAGATGACATGCAGTGCATTCGTGTTCAGTTCATTAATATTTAGGTATTTATGCAAAGCGATGAGACGTGTACGTGACAAATATGATTAGCCAAAAATTAAAATCGTTATTATTACAAGTGTATTAAATTATATGTTTGATTTTTTAAAAAATATATGAATGAATCCTGCGAAACCCGAGTTAATTAAAAAGCTTGTTCGGTACGCATTGATTACCATATTTTTTTCGAGCCAATCTCTAGTCCATATTTTCCTTTATAATTTTTAATAAAAGCACAAAGCAGTAATTCTCCTACAACATTCTTCAAATTGCTCGTCCATCTTTACAGAAATTGTCTGCTCTGCGCAATGTCTTATGGGAACAGAAGACTATCGACAAGTATCGTGTGACTCGAAAACTAGCAAATGGGTAGCCAGTCCAGCGCCAACTAGGACATTCCTACTGGAAATCCAGTTCCGTGTGATTCAGGCTTTAGTTTGATACCTAAGCTACCTCCCAGTAAATGGACTCTTCCTTCCAATACTAGGCGCAAGCGCAGTGAGGACAGGAATAGAGTATCGTTGGACTTGGCGGTCTAAAGTTGTGTAGTCAGAACCCCACTAATGTAAAAGTTCTGGTGATTCTCACCGTACCTCCAGGACAGACCGTCAATGCGCAGTTCAGTTTTGGAACATATCCTGCGACCTGCGTTGCGAAAGAAGAGGGGACACTTCTACTGAATCCTCCCATCATTTTGAAGGACAATGCTCGGGCGCATGTAGCGCAACCTGTGGTTGGTTTGTTAGCTCGATGGGGCTAGCAGAAGCTCTATCATCCCCAATACTACCCAGACTTAAGCCCCTGTGACTTTGATTTGATCCCTAAGATGAAGCTTCCGAACTGTTCCAGATATTATTCAGGCAATAGACCACTCTATTCAAACCATCAACAGAACAGGCTCTACCACTAGAAATCCTACGACATCCACATCGCTGGCAACGGTCGTACGCAATGCTAGTGACTTCATCGAAGGGCTGTAAAAGTTTCACAGAGGTATCTCTTTTGTATCATATGAGAATAAATAGTTGACAGTTACTTTGCAGCACTTAAACTGCAAACTTGAAAATTTTGTAACTTGAAGTAAGAGCTGAATTTGTCAACTCGGTTTCCAACTGTGTGTCTTCTCCGGATGCTAAGGTTAAAGGATTATCATATAATAGCCCAGAGAAGACATATAGACTATACATAAATAAAACACATTTTATACATTTATTTTATTATAATTAGCGATTGTTTGTAATTGCCAGATAAGTATTTTTCCTAACTTAAATTTCTTTTTTTAACTCGCAGATCATCACACACCGACCGGTGGAACGAAATGGCGCTAACGGGAGTGGATCGAGTCCCGCGCAGAAAGAAGTACCGCCGCCGAAATGGACGCTTAAGGAGAGTTTATCTGCACCAATGGTAACTATCCGTTTCACCAATTAGGATTATCCTGAGACTTGCGTCATTTTATAGTCAATCTTATTGACTTGACTATTCTACTACAGTACACTGTAATAATAATAATAATAATAATAATAATAATAATAATAATAATAATAACACTGTTGTTAAACAGGATGGCTAGTCACCGGGAATTCCTTGAATTTCGGGAATTATTCGTTAATTATTGGCTCCGGGAATTCTGCGTAAATTGTTCTCCGTAGACGTGAAAAGTTGCAACTTTTATTAACCCAAATCACATTGAATTTACACATACTTATAAATGCCCTGAGGCAAATTTTTCAGTAAAACTTTTATTTTTATCGAAGAAGGTAAAAAAGATGCATGGAAAATAAAACAGAAATTTCTCAATCCTTTAACTTAGTTACTTAGTTACTTTTCAGAACAATCTATCTGACAGATGGAAGATTGTTGCAAGATATCTTGAAGTTAATTAGGTAATTTTGAATTTTAAATTCTTGTACAATAGCAATTTTTCGTATATTAGTACTTGTCTTTTTAGATGTATTTCGCGTTTGACTATGTGAAATGGCAAATGTAAAATTCGCACCTTAAATTAAATATTTTAAATATGTATACAGGGTGTATCATAGTTAATAGCGCAAACTGACACAGTTGAAAGTACACGTTAATAGAAGCAAAAAAGTCTCAGTAAACATGGGTCCGCAAACGAGTCGTTTTCGAGATAATTGCGAATGTGTGGTTACAATCCGCCACTGACTTCATTGTTTGCAAACGTCGTCCTAGTTGGTAAAATGCTAATAATACAGTAAGAAATTCATTGGATACCTCAATGCTTTTATTGAACATTCTACTTACTTTAACAAACGTTAGTATGTTTCAATTACTGTACACTCGTACCTGTTAAAGGAGGTGTTCAAAGTGTCGTCCTTGCATCTGGATGCAATACTGTACGCGATTCCGCATTGATTGAGTTTCGAATTCTTTCGAACACCCTCGGTTCATTTCGAAATTGGTCAAAAGCATGTTCAATTAATTCTCTGTACCGATTGTATCCATCCTGTTTGATTACAACGCCACCTCTCGGAAATGCTCTGTTTTGTAAAGAAAGAGCAAACCTCGGAACGCGCAAGGAGTAAAGCACTCTTTGTTTACAAAAATGCAATCAGTGACGGCTTCTCACCACACATTAGCATGCATTATTAGCACACTAGGACGACGTTTACAAACAATGAAGTCAGTGGCGGCTTGTAAACACACATTCGCGATTATCTCGAAAACGGCTCGTTTGCGAACCCATGTTTACTGAGACTTTTTTGCTTCTATTATCGTGTACTTTCAACTGTGTCAGTTTGCGCTATTACTTATGATACACCCTGTATATACCGTTTAATTGAATTGAAATATAATTTTTGGATACATTGGAATTTCACAAACCCTTATATTGTTAGCTACAGTATATATTTGTGTGTGAAGGCTTGTGAACTGTGGTCAATGGTGTTCAAATAACACAGCTGAATTGTTGTAATCGACAAAATTGTAACACACTGGCGTTAGACGTTGACCCAAATGTGGTGTAGACCTCCTGGGGTAACACTATGACCCTTTAATAACAGTGTTTTGAGTGTATCCAAAATCGATATGTGTATCTTCAGCGTCATCTTAACACTTTATCGAAGCAGAAGTTTCGATCAACTATGAAACTAACAGCTACAAGCACAGGTATCGATTGTTGCATTTTAGGTGCATTTTTTCCCCTGCATATAGATTGCAGTTAGCTGCATGCTTAGTACTCTCAGATTAGACAAAAGTGATTTCAGGTTTCAGCCTTGGTGAATTTTTTTTAAAAAAATCGACTTTCATCCGTAAAGACAATTGGGGAAGTACCGGTCCAATGACGCTACCTGACGGTTCTGGGTCTCAAAGGGCTGAAGTTAAATTTGGTGCCCTTAGGGACGATATCCACTCACCTACAACACACCCAAAATTTTCTCAGTACCCTATGGAAAGTTTCCACACGGGTCAAATTTAGAGTAATTTTTGCTTTAAATTTAGCTCTTGACCCCTTTAAACACAGTTCACTTTATGCATAGGTAGGCTAATCGTACTGGACCTACACCTTAAAGTCATATCCGAACCACAATGTGCCTTCACCGAGTATCGGACCCGGCCTCCCTTGATTACAAGGTTATGTCGTTACCACAGCGACATAAGGGAAGCCTGTTAAGACCAATGTGACAAGCGTCAAGTAACATGCGACACGAGGGTTTCGCACCTAAGCGACAAATTATACAAGGTCCATCCAGTCTGTAGAAAGGCATTCACTGTGTATTAGCATGCCAACAGACCGAAGCGACACGACCGTGTTCTATATTTACGGTTTTTACGACGATAAATAATAGCCTTGTTTTTTTAGTGCCTTAATGTCAAAGAACGCGTATACTGTAGGTTGATATAAAAATAACAGCAGCCTCTTAGTTTAAATTGCTACATGATTTTGCAATATACATTTGTCATTGAGAAGTAACTTCAATTATTTTTTCTCTACACAGATCCAACTCTTTATAAAACAAATATCCACTTTTATGCAATCAGAAATAAGGATTGGCCCTACTTAATCGGGACGCCCCGGTCTGGCGCCGTCGAGGGCGGTGTCCTGGGCAATCGCTTGGTTCGCCCGGTCCTTAACCCGCCACCACACACATACAGGTACTGTTGTACTGTTTTGGTTCAGCATTGGTATAAATATGTAACACTGCAACTTTCAGCCACATCAATGCAGTATGAAGTAGCTCACACGTGTTTACAGGTTCATGTAAAAAATATACTAATCCTTATTACATAAAACAGTGGCATATTGAGAACAGAATATTTTCAACTTCTGCTTGACTTTTCCGAAGGGAAACAAAGGTTCCTATTTTGCAATGGACTGGCTCATTCAAGAGCATGAAAACTACAGCATTCCCATGCTTCTTCCTCTATTCTCGCACATATTCATTCATAATATGCCATGCGTTTTCCTTAATTCATTGTCGGTTTGAAAAAGGAGATACTGAAATAGTAAACCCAAAAGCACAAGAAATATACTCAAACTGAGTGATAGTCCCACTTTATTGATTCTGCCCATTTCAGAGCAGAATCATATGTAATTTCCCATCTGTGTGCAAAAGTTATGTAATATGTTGAAAGTAGTGTTGTGCACGGGACGAGACGGGGCAGGCTTTTAAAAATTCGAGACGAGACGAGATTGACCATGTGTCATGAGACAAACGAATATTTTCGAGACGAGAGAGCATTTCCACGAGACTTCCACAGGCCAAAGTCTAGTCTCGTGGGCAACACTAGTTGAAAGTTATACATTGGGGTCCCTATAGAGAGGGGGCCTAGACGAGAACTCGATGGACCCGGGCCCCCTGCCCTCCCGTTTTCGGCGCCCGTGGTGCAACTTACGGTTTCGCCTGTGTTGCTTGTGGCTTGTCACTTTGGTCCGAAAGGTCGCTAAAACGTATGAGTTTCGTTTCCTGAGCGTTTTTATTTCAGGAGGACAAGTCGAACATCACTCTCCCTCTCTCCCCCCAAGAAGAACAGGAAATTCCATCGGATGATACATGCTCCATGAGACAAGCATTAAAAATATATTTATTTTAATTGGCCGTCCAGCAGATAAGCACTGACCTCATCAGCATTCCGACATGACGTCACCTTCTGAGGCTATCTAAATCTGCACAACACGCAGAGCAGTGAGGATTGGTTCAACATGAAGTTTATCCACCTGCTATACCTCGCAGTACTTATAGTACTCATAGACTGCCTATTGTCAGTCGAAGGAGGCCGTTTTTACGTCCCTCCTATCCTGAGCGTATTCAGAGCACCTAGAAGGAACTATCGCGAACATAATGGCCGTTACAGAAGAATATACTGGACATAAGGTAATTGTGCTGCATTTGTTGTTCTTTGTCCGTACAAAGAAACACTCGTGTTTCTTCTTATTAGCTATATTACAAGACTCAAATGAAACCCTTAAAAGTCCAATAAAAATTGTAGGGCAGACTATACAGCTCAAATTTACACGAGGTATCAACCGTTATTTACAAAACGACCTCAAGGCTGTAACACTAATCAAGTGAGCTTCAAAACGCCATTTTTGATATTTTAAAGATGGCGCCTCGTATTCACACTTGCACCGGTAAAGAGGAGTGGTTTCTTGCCCTCCGTCAGCCTAAAACTTACAAAACATTTCTCGGTAAATGAAAATTCAATATCTCTGTGCATGCTCACCACACCAGCAAGTTTACTAATGGAGGAGAAAGTTTGACAATGGCCTCACTTCGCAGGCAGAAGGCTGGAAAGACCTCCGCAGTAGCTCAGTTATAAGTGACTGCATGCAGAGGCACAACCACGAATTTTGTCGGGGGGGGGGGGGGGAGTACCAGGATAATATTATTATTAATAATGATGGTATTATTATTATTATTATCACGTTCAATTTCACATTAGCTAATGATGGAAAAGAAGCACACAAACTGTATTTTTGAAAGACAGAAAATGCATGACAGAATTATAGCATGTTTTACACAGATGCAATATGTAGCAACGTAAAATAAGAAAATACATGTGCAATATGTTAACACTATATTGTGTTACGTATTTAAAGTTTCTTTAATACATACACACACACACACACACACACACACACACACACACACACACACACAACTGTCAAAGTTTCTCATGCGCTACCAGAAGTTCGGTTCTCATGCTTACTGGGAGGCCGCGGGCAAATTTCCAAGGTGGCGTAGCAGCAGGAGAAGGCATTCTGTGTGTTCCGTTTTGAGGTGTCCAAATCTGTGATTACAGCACAGCATGCATTCAAAGAAAGATACACAACACGAGATTAACGTAACCAGCTGGTATCGACAATTTGTGCAAACTGGATGCTTGTGCAAAGGCAAGCAGAGTCCAGGCTCACCTCGTGTTTCTGATGACAACATTGAAAGAGTGCGTAAGGCGTTTAAGTTAGGTTCCCCCGAAGTCAGTGACTAGAGCAGGGAAGATGACCCTGACTGAATACCAATTATGACGGTTAAACTCCACAACTGGACGGAGTCACCCCTCCCCCCACCTCTCTCCCATTTTGACAGGAACGTACGAGTGTTTCTCAATGATGTTCCTCCACAGCGCTGGATCGGACGTGTTGCAAATGGAGACAACAACCTTCTCCCTTGGCCACCCGGTTCGCCGGATCTTACACCATGTGATTGTTGTTGTTAAAGGTTGTTAATAGCAGCGTTTATGTATCACCATAGCTCATGTCCATCCATGAACTTCATGATCGGGTAACGCATTCACTGCACAGACATGATACTCTAAGTCTGGGATGAGTTTGACTATCCTTTAGATATGTGACATGTGAACCAGGGTTGACACCCCAAAGGATTGTAATTAACGCATAAGAAACTTGGAGAGTTGCCGCTGCTGAAGGTGTATGGTATGTTGTACAGTCACGGACACTTCTGGGTTGTGACAATCCCATTGACTCTGAATGGGATAGCTACAACCCAGAAGTGTCCGTGACTGTACACGTGTAAGTTGAGAAATACATTTTTTATAAGCTTTTGAAACCGACCATTCTTTTGTGTATGCACTGTATATATTTATTATTTAAATACATTACATAATTAATTCATTCGCATCATAACAAACCAACAGCAAAAATTATATAAATCCGTCTCTCTCAAATGTGCATGCTTCTTTTCCTCAAAACAATTGTTCATGTATTTGAGACAAAACTGTTTAACAGCAACAGTCTGAAGTACATAGTTTGTCTTACTTCTCTCTCTGGTAATTTACAATACATTGCAGAAAAGAACTATATTGCGAGGCAAGCGAGGGAGAAAATGTTTAGATGCAAATTTTTGCAAACTGAAAGACAATATTGATTTAATCGTGTGCAAATAATTTCACGGGACACCATGGCATTCTCTTTTACATTCTTTTTAAATTTAGGTTGTTCGGCTCCAAGGGCCGACACCCGCCGCCCCCTTACGGGTCTAAACTTGAAGATTCAATTCAATTCAATTCAAATTTTCTTTATTAAAGGGCGAGGTTCAGCCTGTGGCTGTTCTCCCACCTAACCCCGTTTGACATTTACCTAGTGTACATAAACAAAATCATAAAAAAGAGAAGAAAATACAATAAAAAATGGTTACAAGGAAAGAACAAAGATGAGATTAAAAAAAAATAAAACAAATCAAGACAACACGTAAAAAAGAAAGAGAGAAAAAAACACATTCACGCACACACACACACACACATTAAAACACACATACTAAACATTTCTGAGCAGGACATTCACGCACGGATGTTGAGATTGATGTACATGATTATGGTAGTTTTGTGAGATACGATAGAACAACGCATACGTAAATATTACAATATAGTTGTAGATTTGTGAAGCATTGGATTGGATTGGCGAGGCTCGTATGTAATCTAAACTGTATTGTGTAGTGTTACTCGTGGGAGCTTGAACAGAGATATTGTTCATCTAACAGAAAATTCTTTAGGTTATTCTTAAATTTGTTAGGACTGGGGAGGGAGGTAATGGAGGGCGGAAGTTCATTCCATGTTTTTGCCGCTGAAAGTGTAAAAGACGATTTGAAAATTTCCAGTGAGTGTTTGAAGAGTTCAAGTTTCGCTGTTCCTCTTGTTTTGTAGCTGTGTATTTCCCTTCTGGTTTTTAGTTTCTCGAATAAATTTTCGGGAATTTTTTTATGCAAAAGATTCTGTATAAAGCAACAGAAATGAAGTTTGCGACGGCTGTTCATGTTTAGCATTTTGTTCTCGTTCAGGGTTGGAAGAATATGATCGAATTTTTTAATGCTATATACGAAGCGTAAACACGAATTTTGAACTTTTTGAATTTTGACCTTATTTCGAACAGACAAGTTTGCACCGTATACTATATCACAGTAGTCTAGAAGAGGGAGAATCAGTGTTTGCACAAGTTTCATTTTAGTATTTGTATTTAAGTATTCATTAAATTTATAGAGGGATCTTAGTGCTGCGTAGGCTTTCTTAGTTTGCTCTTGAACGTGAAGGTCCCAGTTCAAGTGTTCGTCTAACATAACTCCTAAATTCTTTATACTTTTTGAATGTGGAATTTCGGATGTCTCTATTTTGACGCGTGGATTATTCGGGTTCATCATTGCGAGGCTATTCTTGGAACCCATGACGGTGAAAACAGACTTTTGAGGATTTATTTTCAGACCATTTGCATTACACCAGGTATTTATGGCTGCCAAATCTTTGTTAAGTAATGCTATTGCATAATCTGGTGATTTTGGTGGAAATGGGATTTGAATTTGGGTGTCATCTGCATAAAAGTGTACGGTACTATGCTCTATGTTGGTTTCTAAATCTGCTGTGAAGATTGTATATAGGAGAGGAGCTAGAATTGATCCTTGCGGAACGCCAGTTTCTAGCGGAAGCGTGTTCGAGAGAGAGGGCGTGGCAGTTTTTAGGAACACGTTCTGTTGCCTGTTTGTCAAGTACGATCTGAACCATTTGAGTGCGGGGTGTGAAAAATTATAATATTTCAACTTGCTTAAGAGTAGGTCGTGATGAACCTTGTCAAAAGCCTTTGTCAGATCCAGTGAAACCAGAGCAACTGTCATACCCTTGTCCATTGAGCGAAGTATATCATCCGTGACTTTTAGCAACGCCGTCGCCGTGCTGTGAGCAGGGCGGAAGCCCGATTGGCATTTCGGAAGGAGATTGAGGCTGTTCACATGATTTCTGACTTGATTGTAAACAATTTTTTCGGTGATCTTGGAAAGGGTGGGTAGTAGACTTATAGGACGAAGATCGTTTAAGGACAATGTTACTTTTTTCTTAGGTAGAGGGATCACGCGCGCTGTTTTCCAGCTGATTGGATATTGTCCAGTCCGAAAGGAGAAATTTATTATATGTGTCAGGTGACTTAAGATAAACGGAAGTGATAGTTTGAGCATTTTTATTGTTATTCCATCATTGCCAGAGGCATTGGATCGTATATTATTTACTGCTTTAATTGTGTCATATTCACTGATTTCTTTAAGATGAAATTGTTTTGCACTTTCATTAAATATTTTGGAGTTAAAAAAAATACTGGTTTTATTTAAGGCTGATTTCGAGCAGTCGGCCTCACGACAAATGTTTGAAAAATGTTCGTTTATTTTATCTACGTCTCGTATATCAGAGGGTATTTCATTATTAGTAGTTTTACTATACACTCCCCACGCCTTGAGTTTGCTCCACAGGTCTTTGTTGTTTTCATTAGATCGTAGGTGATGGTTAAAGAATGCTTTTTTCTCTTGTCGTTGCACCGTAGTTGTAAAGTTTCTTAGTTCCTTGTAATGTTCCCAGTTGTTGTTTGTCTTTTCGCGTTTATATTTTAATAAAGCTCTGTCGCGGAGTTTCATGAGTAATTTCGTGTTTTCGGATATCCACGGAACACTTTTATGCTTAACCGGTTTAGTGTGGAGAGGTGCATGTTTGTCAAAAAGGTGGATAATATTGGTAGATGTATACTGTACCTTATCTTCGATGTTGTCGTAGCTGTTAATTTGTGCCCAATCAATTTTTGCAGCATCATCATCAAATTTCTCCTTATTGAAATTTGAGAAATTACGGTATGTGACATAATGTTTTTCTCTTTTCGGTTTTTCAATGGCAAGGGTGACACTTACCATGCAGTGATCTGAGTTTCCGATAGGTACGGTTACATTTGATGAACGTACAATGGCAGGGTCATCTGTTATTACGACATCCAGGAGTGATTCGCTATTTTCCGTTATTCTAGTCGGTTTATTGATGATTTGCGTAAGGCCGACAGAATTAAGAATTGATCGAAAGTATTTTGTCTCCGGTTTGTGTGGCGAAAGAAAGTCTACGTTTGTATCTCCTAAAATAAGCAATTTGTCAACACGCGGGAAAACTTCAGAGATTGCGGTTTCTAAACGTGATAATTTTGTGTAGGATATATTGGGTGCTTTGTATATCCCGATTATTCCCAGGGTTGTGTTTCGAATCTTTATCGCTACGTTTATAATTTCAACTTCATCGTTATTTTCATAATTGGTGGATGTTGAAAGGACCTTGACATTTAAGTCTTCGCGATGATATAAGATAATACCACCTCCACCCTTCGTAGTCCTGTCTTTTTTGATGGCTGTGTAACCAGGGATAGCGAAAGAGGACGTGGGCGCTTCTTCACAGGACCAGCTCTCGGTGATTAGGAGGAAGTCGGGAGGGCACTCGCGTGTGATTGTTATTAGTTCCTCTAATTTTGTCCGCGACAGAGACCTGACGTTAGCCTGTGCGAGGGTGAGGAGGGGTGGTTGGTCTTTCCCTGAAAGGCGATGACCAGGGGGGAGGGAACCGTTTCTTGCGGTTGCGTCACGTGATGTCGTTGACATGGAAGGCATTTTTGCAGAGAGGAACGGACAGGGGTACCATTTGTTGAGATTGGGACCAGGATGGGTAACAGTTTTTATCAAGGCAGTCGGGTGTTTTTCTTTTTAAAAACGACATAAAAACATTGAATACTATTTGGTGTTCTAAAAATAGATCACGCTGGAGGGATGAAAAGAAGAGAGTGTACGAGTACTTACATGCTGTCTCCTTGTAAAAACTAGCCTCGCCATACCTCACAGAGTTAGCAGTTAACATCTTCACATTTTTAAGCACTTTCTTACATGTAACTTCACTAAACACAAACACACACACACACACACAAAACACACAAAAGTACACAATAATCAAATACCAAATGAGATAATATGAATTTTTCCAGTAACTGGGGAATGATAAATTGTGAGTTAATTTCTGGATGGAGTTCATGAGGTACACACACACGCACAAGTGTTCACACGTTCGTTTCTTGTTTTCCAGTTCCACGCATCATCATTCCCGCCTACATTTGAGAGCGTTTAGGTCCCTTTCGGTTTCAATGAATGTAAGAAAAGCAGATATTGCAAGCGAAGCGAGAAAGATCAGTTTACGAAATGCATTTTTGTTTGTACAAAATTTGAAATCGAGGGGGCCAATTGCCCTTCAGTGCCCCCTCTGAATGTGCCCTCGAGCGTCTGGAAGAAAAAATGCAAGAAATACGTGAAAACTAATTCCATCTTGAGTACCCTTTCGTCCTGCTACTCATACAGTCTGCTAGTCTTTTTTTTTTTACTTCAATGTTTCCTCCCCCTAGAATTGACTTCCGTCCAAGTTTGGGGGTGGGGGCAATGACCCCCCATGTGGTTGCGCCACTGACTGCGCGTGGATTCCAAAGACTTATTCTTCTTGAGGTATATAGGCAGTAACTGAAAGTTGAAAATATACTTAGGCAGATCAGCAATAGGTCTGTGCTAAAATGCAGCAAACTTGATCAACCCTACATACAGAAATCTACTAGATAAGAAACAAAACAAATTAAGGTTTTCATTTGACTCCGTTGTATTAAACTCCATTACACCGCTTAATCTGTATGCTTAAAACAGAACTGGCTCACTAGGAGTCTATTTGTGGCAGAGCGCTCTCGTGTGCACATGTGGATTGCAGAACGAGCAGCGGTACTGTTGTAAGAAGAGCGGAAAGGTGAGGCAGGAGGCTTCGTCGGTCGCGTTCGTGTAGTGGGGAACTTCTTGTCATCTGATTTGTGACTCACAGTGCAATCATAGCAGTAGAAACAAAAGGGAGTTCAATTAACGAAATTGAAACAAACAGCAAAAATAAAATTACCGAGATGTACATACAGGTGTAAACGAATTTAGAAAGGGGTGGAAACCAGTAGTAGTATTGGTGATAGAACCAGGACCACTTACAAGTGTACAAATGATGAGCTCATATAATTAAACAGCCCGATTTGCCCACACTTAAAATTATGCCAAGATGCCCTTATTCCCCAATTCTTCAAGTGTAATATGCTCTTAATTCTAAGAATTTTCAATCCTAGTGTACAAATGATGAGTCCCCTCAGATTAATTTGCATACACTTATAAAAGGCACTTCTGTGAGATTGTTGTCCATAAATTTGTTAAAAATATGCCCCTCTTGATATTTTTTTTGCCCACACCTAAAACTAAACTAAGATACACACACACACACACACACCCACACACACACACACACACACACACACACACACACCCACATACACACACACACCCACAAACACACACACACACACACACACACACACACCCACACACACACACACCCACACACACACACATATTTACTTCCGGTTTAAGTTCAATTGGGCACCAGGCTCAACTTGCATATCTAATATTAAAACAATGTAATTCTTCTAGAATTGCTCTGTGACTCTCTCATTTCTTACATCATAAACATATGATTTTTCCCTTATGAGAATAACACTACATATGGTGTCATCAGGTAATGCCTCATGGAATTCACAGATAATTTTAATGTTTGTCCTGTCATTAACCACAACTTGTTTTCTTTTTGAAGTGTTGATTACAAACATGGGTCTCTGTGCTTTGAATTCATCTGGTGTGTAATACATGTCAGTATTGCCAGTAGTGACCCTTTTGTATGATGAAAATGCCTCATATAATTTGAGGAAATCATCCTTGGACATGTCTAAATTATAATTTTCTCTAGGAAATACCTCATTTCTGCCATTTTTAAGATATATGTTCTTGATGTTGCAGTTATCAAATCTACTTGAATTTTTTTCCTGATTATTGTGTCTTCCGGTCTGAAACAATACCACCACAAAATCCGGCATGTCATATTGTATACTGGAGAATGAATTTGTAGCATCAAACTCATAATAAGTACCAGTTGCGGGCTTCTGTACACATTGATATGTATAAAATTGTAAAGGAATCTGTGGATTTTTTATTATATCTGCTTTGTATTTAAGAGCATAACTGGCTTCATATTCAAGAACTGGGATTCTTAGCTCCATAGTCTGAATAATGCATTTGCCTTCATCAGGTAAGGTATTGGGCAGAGCTTCTCCTGTAGAGTTTAATGTGCTGTACCTCATCAAAGCATTATTATCATTTGCAGCTCTTCTAAATGTGATTCTTAAACCACCCTTCCACATAATATCTTTGTAATCTGAAAAGAATCCTGGCAACAGGCGCATAGGGAACAACACTGTGTGGCTTTTAAATATTATTTTATCACCAGCCTCAAATCCACCTATTTTGTAGTAAGAAGCCTCGGTTTTGGATAATTTTAGTGTGGCCAAAGCTGTGGAGGTAATGCCGGGATAATCCACTCTGTTTATAACAACACCATGCTTTCTGATCTCAATTTCAGAGAACAGATGCGGCACAAAATTGTCCACCAATCTTATACTTGAATTTGCCGGATAATCTGTTCCATCGAGCTTTACAACATCAAATTTGATGTATAGATCTGCTCTGTGGGGGTGTATAAAGCCATCCCCTACATCAAGATCAACCTCAATTTCTGTGTTGGGTTGATTTAAATTTGCAAATGTCCTCCTGTTTGGGGGGAATGATTGTAGCTCATAACTCTCAATATTTTCCATTTTTTTTGTATGTATTTTTATTTAAATATTAATCTCTATGATTGCAGTTGTTGTGGCTCCAGCAAAATCAACTAATTCTTCTTTTTCATTAGTGACCATCAATTCAATGTTATATATTCTATTATGGCACACAGGAAAATATAATGTTGGGGATGGAGTGTAGATGATTGGCTCCATAAATTCAGAATTAGGTTTAAATGTTGCAATGATGCCAGTTTGTTTGTGAGTGCCTATGCCATTTGATTTGGTGATCATACCCTCGGCCACATTACAGTGAATATTCAGAGTCTCTATGGCTAAGAATTTAGGTATATTAATAGCAGTGTGTTTGATGGCCGGTTCAAGTTTTATGTTGTTCTCAAAGCCTAAAAGCTCTCGTATAGTACCCAGATCCACTGTCTCTGTAGCAGATAGAATCTCTACTCTGTGAGTGACAGAATTTTGACTTAACACTATACCTCTGGGTAATTGAGCATTTAGAGTGGACAGATTATATTGCCCTGGAGTGATGACAATTTTTTGATCCCCTACTGCAATTTTGTTGTTGTGGTGTGTAATATTAGGGATCAAGTACATGCCATAAAATGCTCTGAGAGCTATTGTTTTGGGATACACTATGTCATCATGCAATTTGAGTTTCAATATTGAATTTTGGCTGGTGAGATGGAATACCCCCATGATGTTTTAAATACCACAAGGCCTTTTGAAAATTTTCAATTGATGGTTTATTTATTTGAGACATATATCTAAGAACAGATAAACACAAATGTCCACAATTAACATCTTTGAAATTTTGAACACGGGCATTATTGTAATAAAGATTAGCTGAATTTAGATATTTTATTAAATTTTCAGGTGGAACACCTCCAAATGAATCAAACACAAATGCCTCATTTTTTAAATATTTAGGATAACAGATCCAGTGAGTGCCCTGATTTTTGTACTTATCCAAATTAACAATGCCACACTCTTTGTTGAGTGGTTGCTCTGGCAAAGAATCAGACATGTACACACCTCTAAAATTTTTGATGCCCAGTGGCTTGATTAAAGCTTCAATATCTTGGTTAGTAAGCGGCTCTTGTTTTTTTTAAACTTATTCATGGCTCTCTTAACACCTTTGCCTTGTTTCTCCATGGCCAGGTTATGGCGCTTCAATTCATCTAATTCTGCCCTATTTTTCTTGGCATCTATTACTGTTTTTGCTATGGCAGCTGATCCCCCAGCCAAGCTCCCAACAGCCCCGAGAGCAGCTAAGATGGCCGGGATAGTAAATATAAATCCCCCCACATGTGATTTTTTTCAAGATTGCTGTAATTTTTTTAATTGGGGGGTACTAAGCAACAATTTCATACCATGACCCTTGGCAATACAAGAATTTTTTTTCTTGCGCTGCTTTTTGGTTAAAAGGCTGTCAATAGGCCCAAGAGATTTAAGACCTGCATAAGGTATTTGATACATAACACCCTTGGCCTTCATTGTAGGTTTATTATATACATATATTCACAGCCCCCACCCCAGTTTTTGTTTGGTGTTCATAGCTATGGTGGTTCCCAATGCTGCTATTTTTTTACTCAAAGAAGCATCTTTGCTTACAAATCTACCAAATGCAGCCTCTTCTAATTTCTTGTCTGCAACATGTCTCTTGTCAAGATCAGAATGTGTGTTGTATGCTATGTCATGGTCTCTACAAGCAGCATCTAGGGGATTAACACCAGGATCACCTCTGTTTAATCTATGGTCCAATTTTGTGCCTGGACCACAATACTGATAGCCTGGAATATGTAGTTCAAATGGCAGCTTGTTTATAATGTCATTAACCAACCCCCGACCCTCAGAAATATTCCAAAATTTAGGTGGTAGAGTATTAATAATTTTTATAAGATATCCAATCCCCTTAGTGTCATTCACTATAAAAT
The DNA here is from genome assembly GCF_977018435.1 of Lepisma saccharinum. Lineage (NCBI taxonomy): Eukaryota > Metazoa > Arthropoda > Insecta > Zygentoma > Lepismatidae > Lepisma > Lepisma saccharinum. The sequence continues at coordinate 56,876,822 of NC_139241.1, read as the reverse complement.
TAGACAATTTTGTGCTTATCATGTCCATAATTCCAACCTTTTCATTGTAAAAATTGTGGTTGCCAGCATTTTCCTCCCCAGCTATCACCAATAACCTATCTACAAGTTTCCTGACATCATCAACCCACACAAATTCTTTAGGCAGGGTGTTGTATTGTTTGATTCCACTACCTGTCTTAATTTGTGACCATATGGGCTTGATTAAATTGTTGTATTTTGCTCCACTGCTAGACTTGACTCTTTTTTGTGTGGGATCATTGTTCTGGTATAGAGCATCTGATTTTATTAATATTTCTTTGTAATGTTCATAATCTTGATCTGTATAGCTGCCAGGCCTTTTCCGAGTCATCAGTTCCCACAATCCAGGTGTGCCGGGGTACTTAACAAAAGCACCTTTTTCTCCGAGACGAGATTCTGAATATACAATCAGATCATCCCCCATAAATGTTACTCTGAAATTGCCAATTCTATGTCTGATGCTACCATCAAGCTCTGTGTCAGCATATAAGCCAAAAACCTCATCTGTATTGTCTTTAGGTGTAGTTAAATATTTTTGAGCAAGAAGACCCAATTCAATAGGATCCTGAGTAGCTTCAATTCTTCTAGGAGCAACAGGACTAGGTGTATGAATGCTGGAAAGTGGGGTAAATGGATAATCTAATATGTTCCTGGCAGCTACAGGTACAAGCTCTGTAATCAAATTTTGATTTTGCTCTGTAACAGTTTTGATATTTTTACCTAATTCACTAATAGCATCAATTACAGGCTGTTCTGTTTGTTTGTTTTTTTCATAAATTCCTCGGTTCTCTGATTTCCATCCCTTAAATCTTTTTACAAGATAATCTCTTAATTTAAGATCATCAATGATTGGCCTTTTCATGGTTATTTATATATGTTTCAATGTCTAGAAAATTGTTGATTTTATTTCTATATTTACCACTATTGGGTGTTCTTGTCATATCAATTGTGACAAACCCATAACTGTCCTGGTTCCAGCACCTGCTGCAAAACTTAGAAAAATCATTGTAGCTCAAGTCCCCACCTACATATTCATCATGTATGTGTTTGAGGTTGGTATGGTCTTGATGAAACACACATATAAAATTGCTGTTGTCTCGGATCAGCTGCTTGGGTATTTTTGAAAAAGTCTGTGCCAGGTAGAAGCAATCAATGTTTTTGTGTCGGCCCTATGTAAAGAAATTTCTAACCTTGTTTTGATTATCCAGTATAATGTCATCAAACACAACAACAGAGTTATCGAGACATTCATAAAGTGGCTTAACATCTGGTTCAAAATTGGCAATATCCAATCCATCATATAGTTTCATCAGCTGCTGATATTTTAATTTTTCCAAGCTCTTAGAAAAGACATACAAGTGCCTGTTTTTCCAGTCTAACCAGTTGGGTGCCAATAAAAAATTATCAACCATTAGTGTAGTTTTACCACAAGCTGATGGCCCAACAATAAGACATCTAATATTTTCAGGCAGCAACTTGCCAATTCTCTTAATCTGCTGTTCAGGTTCTGGCAGCCTCTTTATAACATCCCAGGTGCTCATATTATTATTTTGTTTGCATCGATCCAGCTGTGTTCTGGGAGTCCTAGCCATTTGACAAATAACTTGTTGCCTTTTCTGCGGATAATTTTTTCTATGAGATATGTGTCAGGCTGTTTAGTTTTGCTGAGCTCTTCTTCATAGAATCTGCCTTTGAGAATTTCTCCTCGGTGGTCTTTTATTATATATGTGTTAAGGGTCCCAGGTTTAATTTGAACCACTGTAAATAATTCAGTGCTCCAGTTTCTTGTAAAGCCTCTTTTGAATAAGTGCTTATATTTGCTGATTCTTACTTGATCACCCACCCTGTATTTGGCCTTTCTTGTTGTTGGCCGATATTTAGGATAATAAACAGTGCTGATCAATTTTTGCTCATCAGATGAAGTTACTTCAGAGGGTTTCATGTTGATTGTGGAATGGACCGAGTTGTTATATTTATGTAGAAGTTCTGGAAGAATATTAATCCATTTATAATTACCTTGAAGTGTAAATTGTTTATACATAAGATTTTTTAGGGTTTTGTTGAATCTCTCTACAATTGAGGCTTTGAGATCACTGTAACTCGAATAATGTTTTATTGACTGGCTTTTAATAAATTGTTGGAACACAGAATTATAAAATTCTTTGCCATTATCTGTTTGCAAATAGCGCGGTGATCTTCCACTCTGATTGATGATTGTCCTGATGGCTTCTGTAACACATTTTCCAGTCTTGGATTTGAGTGGCACAGCCCAGGCAAATTTTGAAAATGTGTCTATTATAGTGAGTAGATACTTGTAGCCCTTGTTGATTTTGTCTAAGTTTTTCAACTGTCCACTTGACATTTCAATCAAGTCGCTCTGCCATAAATCATCTATGCCTTTTGTAACTAATGGGAGTCTCATAAAATTATGTCTGGCTTGTCTGTGTAATTCATCAACAATAATTTGTCTAGACATAATTTGAAAACAAGAATATTGCAACTATGGGGTGTTCAGCAGCTGATACTACAGGATTTTCTAAATATAATTTGTCTCCTATTTGTATATGAAATTCCAGAGAGCCATCATCTTCAGCATAAGATGTTTCTAATGTATTGGGATCTGTAAAATCCTCTAACTCTACACTGGTGATTTTCACTTTGTTTTCAGCATTTGTTATTGATAAGGTAGGGTAGTGGTGTGCCTGTGGTTGAAGCCAATATTTGATCTTGATTGGTCTCAATGTGCCCCCAACAAAAAATTGGTAATAAAATTGTGCAGGGGACAGCATATATATTTTGCCACCTGGTGTAAATGGTGAATCATATTCTTTGTTGGGGATGCTGTACAATTCAAGAATTACTGTATGTTTTGGATTCTCGATTATGCCTGTTATTTCCTTTTCTGCTGTGAGCAATCTGCTTGTTACAGATTCAAGGTGCTCATTGATAGTTCTAACAACATCATCATGGCCTGGCTTGATTTTTATGTCCACAATAAGTTTCTTGTATTGTTGCACAATTTCTTGTAGCTGGGTGGCAAAAACAGACAGAGGATTTGCTTGATTGGATTCCATGGTCCCTAGCTGTTGCTTGATATTAGCTACAATTTGTTGCAAATTTTCAATAACTGCCAATTTTGAATTTTGAGCAGTAAGATCATGGACCTGTCTTCTGATATCCTCAAACAGGGCATGCAGTTCATTAATATGTTGATTAGTTGGTAGAGTGGCCACTGTCTGAGTAAGTTGTTTGATCTCTGTCTGGATATTCTTGATATCTTCTGATTTCAATATCCTATTCACTGCCCTCTTAATATTTTTAAGTTCCTGTGATGTAGGCAGATTTGTTACAGTATTTTGCAGAGATTCAAGTGCCAATTTCACATTTTTTAATTCAGAAGCATCAGCCACATTTTGCATAGCATCTTGGAGCAGGGCTATATCTGCCTGAGTGGGTGTTGATTGTTGTAAAATTTCAAGCTTTGTTTGGATATCATCAATCAAGTGATGAAAATGAGATAGTTCAGATTCAGTGTTGAGGTTTTCAAGCTTTGTAATCTGTTCCTGGACACTGACAAGTGTGTCTACAATACCGGGCAAGCGGGATTCCAGAGATTCTTGTACATTTGTCAAATCACTTTGCACTGCTGCTATTGTACCCTCAAGATGGGTTATGGTACTTTGAATTTTTCCAAAATCTTCATATGTTTCAAGTTGCAGCTTAATATTTGCAACACTCCGAGTTATTGCACTCAAAGCATCAGAAGATGGCAAATTGTTCATAAAATTTTCAAGTGTCTCAATTTTTTCTTTAACCTCGGGTATGGCATTGTTCAGAGGGTCCAGATTAGGTATCTCCAGTGATTGAATCTGTTCTTTTAGAGTGGAAATCACTAGATCAAAATCTTCTTGTGATTTTATGCTTTTCACAATTGTTTGGAGCTGTGTCTGGACATTATTAATATGTTCCTCCAATTGTTGTTTCAATTGCTCAGAGTTGGTGGCCTGGGTCTTAAATTTGGCTTGAAGAGCTGCAACAGCTTCTTCTAAACTTTGAAAATTATCCAATGTAGCCAGGTCAGTATATTTCTGAAGCAATAATTTGAGTTCAGAATCAATTTTAAGAAGAGGGTCCATGCATTGTGATTGCAAATTTGTAATTTCTAATTGAAGACTGGCATTAAGTGTAGTTTGTAAAGCTTGTAAATCACTTCTTAATTTCTTGACTCTGACATCAAGCATCAAAATCTCATCACTGTGATCTTCATGCCTTGTATGGCCAAAAATATCATTAGGCATTTTTGTTTTAGCGGTTATTTATTATTGAATATCTGATTCTTAATTCTATAAAAAAAGGTATAAGCTTGTCATATGATCCAGGGACCTCAATATATAAGCAGTCACCAGCAGAAACAGTATAAACAGTGCCAGAAACCATGTTTGAGTGCTTAATTCTGTAAATATTTTTCCCTATTGAAATCTTGACATTGCCCTCAGGGGTTGTAATAAATTGCAATTGCCCACCCACAGGTAATTGGTAATGATTTAAATTATTGTTAAATATGTACAATATTTTACCTGTTTCATCATCAATATCTGTAAGTATGCTGTTCAGATGAATAATTAACAAAGCACTCAGTTTAGATATTATATCAGGAGAGGCTTGGGGTGTTGGCAGGTCCATAATACCTTGTTTCTTGAACCCAAATAAGTTCATAGGCATGTTTATTTATTTCAAATCATGCTCTGTAATTGGGCATTGATTGCCACTTTTCAAATCACAATGACCCCATGGTAAAGTATGTATGCCACATGATAAAATGCATCTCTTATCATCATGTGGGTCCAAAGCCACTTTTCTTACAATATTGCTAGTCAATAAGTGATCCACACTCTGAATTCTATTTTCTGATGTTCTTATTAAATTCTGGGTCTTGAGGCAATTTTTATAATCTTCAAATTCAAGCTCTTTTTCCACAGTTACTCTGCCAATGCCCTTGGCCTTTTTGGCAACAACACCACTACATGTTTCAAAACTATACATCTTGGCTCTTAACCCAGCAAATGCCACAATAACATCACCAAGTGTCTCATCTTTTAACTTGCCAGGCACCTTTTTGTTGTGGGGTTGAATCCTTGTATGTTCACTGGTATCAAAATATTCAAGCAATTCAGGCTGTGTTATATCTTTATAAACATCTTCTGTTTGAATATCAACAACAAAACTATCTGTGTCCATGTACATCAATTTTACACGATCCTGATAAAAAGGTTTCAACACATCATAATACAATTTTAACATGTGTAATTTGGCCTATTCCAATATCACAGCCCCTACATAAATAGGCTTATCAAACTTAATATTTGTTTTTTTCATGTTGAAAAGTGCCATATTCTCATCATAAATTCTTCTGTAATTGAAGTTGGGCTTTGCAATCAATTTTTTGCTCCGGCTGGGGTCAGTAATTATTTTAACATCAATATGTTTTCTGACATTTTCAATTGTTTTGCCATACACTGAATTGACCATCAATTTAAACAAGGTCTTATCATTTTGGCTGATTGCAGATGTTCGAAGCTCTGTGTTTGTATCAATATATGGCTTCAACCATGTTGAGTGCCTGAACCTCAAAACTTTTCCAACTTTGGTCACTTGAACACCATGATTCATCAGGAACTGGAGGTTTTTGTAATATATGACATAGCCCTGTTTTGGCTCCAGAGTCATCATCAATTTCTTCTGTTTAGAGCCAGGTGAACACTGAACCTCAGAAATTGGGGGCAGATCAGAAAATGTCTTGTGTAAATTATCTGGAATTGTCAGATCAACCTCTAAGAACAGGCCATAATTACTGTCATCAAAATCCTTAAGATCTTCAATATTGAAATTTTCAACCCACTCAAGCCCTGCATATGGCAGTTTATCCATCATGGCATAACCATAGAGGCTGTTTGCATCTACATACAGTATATAATTTGATGGCAATGCTGGATCATAATCGGGAATATATTTGTTATTTGCACTGGCATATCTCTGAGAACATTGCACCATGCCCCCTCTTATACATTGTTCCATAAACAGATACATATCTTGATCCTGGATTAGATCCAATTGCTTTTTAGTATTTAAAAACATTGCAGCCCATGCTAGGCCCGGGGCACTGTAAAAATACACTGGATCCAGTCTATAATTTTGCATAGAAGATTTTCTGAATGCCTGAAGTATATCAGCTAAGAGGGTTACATCAAGTTTCAAATATGCCCTGTGATAATCACCAAATGTCTGGCATTTTAAATTGTTCCACATCAATTGGGCATGGTGATAATCATCATCAGTGATTCCAGATCCTCTGATTTTGCTGTAAAACTGTTGTTTTGGTGGCAGAGAACACTCATCAAATTTAGAAAAATCTGTAACATAATCATATGGATATACACCCTTCCGCCTAATTAATTTCAGGTCCTGATTTGGAAACAAAGCACATGTGATTTTGAATTGATCATCAGATAATTGAGTGGCCAGTGTAGCCAGGCTAGCCGATAAAATTCTGTATGAATCAAGAAATCTTAAGTGAATAGAAACACCATTAACTTCAATTTTCTTGCTAATAGCTATATATTTCTCATCATTTTCTGCTAAAATATTTAAATTCTGCTTGTCAAACCCCTCGTACCTGATCAAATGATGAAAATCATAATTGGATGCTCCATGGCAAAATATGGGGACAAATTTTGGTCTCTTGATCTTAATATTACAGTTATTACACAGAGCCATTAAGAATTTACCATCTGTATGAGAATGGTGTTTCACCTTGATATTTGTATCTGAAAATTCAGAATCACATACCGGGCATTTTTCTGCATTGTTGAAATCTTCAATCTGTTTCTCTGTTAAAGGCAACATAGGTTTTGATTTTAATAAGATATTAGATGCTATGTCACGGCACTCATTTTCTATTCTTTGTGCAAATTCTTTGATGGCATCTGCTCCCATGTATAAATATTCTTTACTAACCACACCACCCTGTACAACCACATAATAAAAGCTGGAAGGTTCATGTAGCTGATATGGTGTAATTAAAGATTCCTCAGGGTCTGGGCTACAGAAAGCAAGAGGTTTGAGATTTGATTCAAAATCACACACTATATATGCTGGGTGTTCCAACAAGGCTTGAAACTTTTGGAATTTTGCATTTTCACTTGGCATTGGCATCACCATATGAACAGGTTTATGGTTGCCACAGTATTTCAGATGCTCAATTAACTTGTTTTTAGCAATTTCTGCATTTTCTTCCCGAACCCCATTCACCATTTTTCTACCATCAAAAACAGTTAAACATCTTCTGCACAACTTAAATATTCTATTAAATTTGTCTAGTTGTGTTCTCACTAAAGCTTCAAGACTGTGTATCAGAGTGTAATGATTTGTGCCATCCCCTTTAATTAAGAGCAGATCAATCGGAATAGCAGATTCATCATCAAGTGTACTGATTCTGAGAGGATCTATCAAGCAATTGTCACGGCCAGTAGAACAAGTAAATACATTAATAGATAATTGTTTGCCATTTATGTGCCTGGCCTTTTTTTCAAATTTATCAATATTCTGAACAGACATTGGATATTCTAAACCCTCCATTGCTTCATCAAAATCATTTTCATGTTGTTTATAATAAGTTATTCTCTCAGGATGCCTTGAAACTGGATACAAAGCAGCTAAAATACACCACAAAAAGCATTTCTGGTCATTATTTTTTATATTAACCACGGCTGTTTTGTTTTTGATATTGGCAGGTAATGGCACATAAGTGGAACCTTGTAATGGGCTGAATTCAGAAATATTAACATATAACTTGTGTGGAGAACCGCATAGGCTCCATCCAGACTCTTTTGCAGCAAATTCAGAGTGTTTAATATTCAATTGATCTATCAAACTGCTTATTATTTTGTCTGAATTTGCATTTGAGTATACAGGTACAGTTTCTGCTATGTGGGGCTGTGTAAATTTTGTGCCATTTGGCTTCTTATATTGTGTAAACAATTTGAGAGACAGCTTATAAGAGCCATTTTGTGCATTTAGAATTGCCTGCACATCTGGATTTATACTCTTCAAAAAATTCTTAATGTCACATCTTGGCTCTGATACAAACCGGTGATCCCTTAATTGGCCGTTAAAACTGCTATGGATGGGTTCATAGCGTGGCTGCTTTGCCGGTCCAGCATTAACAGGCGTTTCATGCTTTCTTTTCAGACCAGATGTAGAAGGTTGTGGGGGCAATGTTGATGACTGTACAGAACAAGAACCCACATGTCTATTGAAATATGCCTTGCTAAATATTTTATTGCATTTAGAACATATTTTAGTGGGAGTTCTGAATTTGCCTGGGTTACAATTCTTTTGGTGTCTGGCCCAATTGGGGCTGGATATATTCTTATTACACTGATTGCAATATTTTTGATTTGGCATTTTTGTTGTTGGTTTATTATTTAAGATTTCCTGGGGTTCAATTCAAAATTTTGTACTTAATATATATATATATTTTGTTCAGCTGTGTGCTTTGTTTATTTCTTGTGTATATTTAATATGTTAATAATGTTAATTTTTATCCTCGGTTTATTATATAAATTTTTTTGGGTTTTAAACCAAAACTCTATGCTTATTATGACAGGTTGTAAAGCCAATAGCCCACAAGTGGAAAAAATAAAATATTGATCTAAACTGACCTTCCGCAAATGCCTGCACGGACATGCATGTCTAGGATGGCAATGACCTAGCGCTGTGTTATGTATTGATTTTTTGTATAACAGGCTGGGACAGATATAAGCCTAACTCTAAATAAGAGTGGATTACAACAAACAAGCTGGATGCAACAAATATCAGATTTTTTATACAAAATATAAGCCCTTTTGTTCAATATACCAGAAATATATTTAATATGAATAATAAGAATTAAACCAAACAGGCCTGTAAGTATGAGCAGCACTGTAACAACACATCTGTTCTCCTCAGCCACTCTCACAATACTGGCTGATGCAATTTTGTTTGCACGCAAAGCTTCAATACTCGGAAATTTCTGTAGGCACTGACGCAGAGGAGAATCACTTGAAACATGCAAAGCAAAAATTCAATACTACCGTGTCGGGAATTGTGCACATTAATCACTTTGATCTAAACAAACACTAACACAGAGGAGAATCACTTGAAACATGCAAAGCAAAAATTCAATACTACCGTGTCGGGAATTGTGCATATTAATCACTTTGATCTAAACAAACACTAACACAGAGGAGAATCACTTGAAACATGCAAACATATAATGTAAGAAATGAGAGAGTCACAGAGCAATTCTAGAAGAATTACATTATCTTAATACTAGATAAACAAATTGAACCTGGTATCCAATTGAACTTAAGCCAGAAGTAAATATGTGTGTGTGTGTGTGTGTGTATCTTAGCTTAGTTTTAGGTGTGGGCAAAAAAATATCAAGAGGGGCATATTTTTAACAAATTTATGGACAACAATCTCACAGAAGTGCCTTTTATAAGTGTATGCAAATCAATCTGAGGGGACTCATCATTTGTACACTAGGATTGAAAATTCTTAGAATTAAGAGCATATTACACTTGAAGAATTGGGGAATAAGGGCATCTTGGCATAATTTTAAGTGTGGGCAAATCGGGCTGTTTAATTATATGAGCTCATCATTTGTACACTTGTAAGTGGTCCTGGTTCTATCACCAATACTACTACTGAAACCCAATGTGAACATGATAAAAGATAAAAACGGTGAATTTTTTTCTGATTTTAAATAGATGGAAGAACTATTTTAATGACCTTTTAAATGTTCATGTATTAGATAAACCAGAAGTAATGAAGTACACAGCAGAACCTTTAGTTGCAGAACCTAACTTGTCTGATATTAAAGATGCTATTAAAAGGCTAAAGAATAACAAAGCACCTGTCATTGATATAATACCAGCTGAGTTAATTGAATATGGTGGGAATTCGTTAATAAATTGTCATATTCATAAATTAATTTCTTTAATATGGAATAAAGAAGAAATTCCTGGACAGCATGAGTCATGGAAGACATTCCGTCAATTGCTTATTTCTTAGTGATATTCAACGTCTTAGCAACCATACTATCAATCAAATATCAACATTTGTTACAGTTGCAGTGTCAAGATAGAATGGCCCCGTGTACTTCGCTACATTTTTTTACTCTTTTTGCACTGACGTGTCTGGTTTGTTACAAAGTGTAATACTTCGTTCATTTGGTGTCCGCAACGTTTCCTCTAAGTTCGGGACGGTGTACAGTGTGGTGTGTCTTCTCGTGGTAGGTGCTAATCAATCAAATGAACGTTATAAGCAGCAGACAGGCATTTGTTCAATCAACTACAAACCGCTTTTCTTGCGTACAACGTCAGCACAGTTTCCTTGCACTGGCCCCACGTTGTATGTACCTTGACTACACCTGGTGTCAAAAAGTGCAGGAAACTAGACTTCGCTAATGAAACTTATAACTTTTGTGGAAACACATATTATTATTCAAATTCAAATGATTGATTGATTGAGTTGGTGTTTTAAGTCCACTTTATGCACAGTAAGGCCTGGACCTATAGTTTAAAGGGGTCATATTCAAATGCATTTTTTGCATTATACATTAATAGAGTGTCATCTTGTACCATTATAAAGAATCGTTTTAGTGCTTGGCTATCTTGAGAATGTGTCAAAGGAAATTTATTGATATGTTGCTACCTTCTCTAATTATAAATTATGTATAATGATTATGCACTGTTATCTAATTTCAGGTAACAATTTGTGATTACGAAAGGCTAATCCCGAAACTACTACAAATATCTAAGAAATCAAAAGCAGATGTCACTTAATTCTTCTTATCCATTTGAGACTAACCTTTATACTGCAATTAAAACAATTCAAATTTATGTAACGAAGTTTATATTGTTATTATCCTTTGGTTATTTCCTTGAGGTATGTTACAAAGTTATAAAGGTGTTTAGCTACAAAGTTTGTAAACATAAGGTTTATCGTATATTTCTTTTTGTATTTTGAAATAAAATGAAGTAGGGTCAGAACTGTAGTGTATTCTTAATAACTCGGTTTTACATGTTTTTTTTATCGAACAATGTACTTACATATAATTTAAAAAAGTGGAGTAATATGTTAATATCAATATGAAACAACTTACGCAATTGTTTAATGTAATCTATTTGCAGCGGCGGCGCTAGGATTATTCATCAAGGGGTGCTGAGGGGGTGTGATGCTGAAAATAAGGAAAACACGCATGCAACCTTTCAAAACTGGGGGAGCAAGTTGCTAAAACGGGGGGGGGGGGAGGGGCAAGGACAGTTTACTTTCCATTAGTAGATAAGGTTTAGCATAGTGCGGGGGCAACTGCACCCTTATACACTGATTAACAAAAAATACTGACAAATGAAATTGTATGTGTGAAATATAATAACCAGGACAAGGATTTTTATGTCCTAAAAATCACCAAAATATGCAAAATAAAATATGCTCTTATGACCTATAATTTTACAAAATATGCCCTTATAACTGGACTGTTTCAAACATCAATAGCTAAATTTGGGTAAAAAAAGTAAAGTGTTCCCCTGTGCATAGCACCACGCCATGAAGGCGTATAGGGGGTAACGCCCCACACTTTCTTGATCCGGTCGTGAGTGGGGGTGATGTGATCAGCCATGTTATTCGACGCTGGGTGACTAGAAATACTCTTTTTAAGAGTATTATACTCTTTTAGAGGTTCATATACTATATACTCTTTTCAATTTGCAAAAATCCCCAAATATACTCTTTTTCTTGCTATTTAATTTCATTCATTATTTTACGTGTAAAAATGCCTTAAAACCCACAGAACGGAAAACGTCAAGATGTCAACAAACTGAAGTATTTACTTCTTGACTCAAGAATTTCCTATGAACGTTTCAAGTGTCATTTTCATATTCCACCAACAAGCAAAACAATTTCAAATTCATTGGAATTTAATGATAATGATTAGGGCTGAGCCGATACCACTTTGAACCGATACTCTTACCGATTCCCACCGATACCGATACTTGAAAATTGCAATAATTAAAATTTGTTCAAAATATTGATCAATATTGGTGTGTAAATATTCTCCTCCAATTATATGCATCAAAATACCAAGAAATGTGCTTTAGAATATTCAAGAATTGCATCAGAATATTAAAATATATATTTTGTAGTCACAAAATATAGTTTTCTGTGCAAAATTGGTGTAAAATAAAAAGGAAGTTTTAATTTTGCATAAATTCCAGGATAATTAGACTGTCAAAGTCGCGCGGAATTTTTGCGGACCCCGTGAAAGAGCAAAATGCATGCGCACCTTCAACCTATAGACTATACTCTTTTTGGTCAACAAATATCTGGTCACCCTATCTAAATGCTGAGATATTTTCACATACGTACCATGTTTAGTTATTTTCACATACGTACCATGTTTAGTTAGTTCACTTTACGGGCCTTGAGTTGCAATGCACAATGAATATTTCCTCTAAATTTTCAAATAAAAATGAAAAAGATTTTGCTACTGTCCAAAGAAAAAAAATATCGAGCAAACATGGGAGCAAGAACGAATCCAATCGGAAATGACTGTATATTTCTTGAAAATGGAAAAATATGCTGAATATGATAGAAAATCCATCAAAATATGCTCTATCACGCAGAAATGGCCAAATATGCCAAAATATGTCCTTAAAAACGCCTTAACTTAATTAGTTTCTTCATAAAATGAATTTCTATATGTTTTGGGAACACACCACCCTTACCAAAAAAATATGCCAAGTCATAAGGATTCTAGCCTTAATAATAACTTTAGATTGACGTTCATTTTCCAGGCAGACTGTGCACCCCTTGCCTTCCCCCTGGACTTACATGATGATATGTATTAACCCTTATACTCCAAGAAAGTGGTCGTACAGTGTAAACATTCAGATACACGTTCCAGTCTTATTGAACTACGTAGTGAAATACAAAATGAAATTATCCTTGTCTTTAAAAGCACAATTTTTTATCCTTTCAATGTAACCAATGGAGGTACCAAATACATAGTACATTGTAACCTTCCGTCTGCCACTTCAGGACAAAACGCGAAGTGCACAGCAACTTCGTCTTCGTTAAAATCCCTTCTGCCGCACTATACCCAACAACGAACTGTAAAATTTCTTCGTGAACGTTTACTATAGTGGAACCACGAACAAAACAACCTGCGCAGACCCGTGACTCATGTGGGCGGTACTCCCGCGAGTAGAGGAGGGGAGAGTGGACCATGCTTCCTTATGGCCCGAGGTGGAGGGAAGAAGGGAAAGCTGCGCGGGGACTTTTCGTCCCAAGGTTTTTTTCCTTGTGGTCGATCTATAGACATGTTACGTGGACACAGAACGTATAAAGAACTGCACGTTACAACTCACGTCGCGTTAAATAATTTCCCGAGCACGACTTGGTCAGTGACTTGGTGATACCTTGCAATAAGCTGAAATGTTTGCTCCAGTGTGAGGAAGAACAAATAGGCGGGAAATAAACCGTTTATCAACAATGCAAAAGAAAACGAAATAAAAACATAACTCACATTAATCTGTAGGTAATTATCGAAAACCACAAACAGACCACTTGAAGAAACAAAGGAAGAAACAGAAGAAAAAATCAAAACAACAATGCTGACGAAAGGAAAGAAAATGGCCGCTGCTCTTTATAGAGGCTGCCGCCAGTACAGGAAACCATGTGTATCGGCATCTCTTTCAGTGCTTAATTGATGCATACAATAATAACGGTCTTACTTCAGTACCTAACATTGGACGCTCGATACGACATGACATAATATGACACTCTAAGGGTTAGTGTTTTCAGTTGAACGTAGGGGGTGCAAGCAGTCCTTCGCAACCCCCTGGAGCCGCCCCTGTCTATTTGAAATAATATAATACTCACACTTTAAAGACAGAAATTGCTTTGCAAATTTTAAATAAAAAAATATGCTCAGATAAACTTACAGAGATCATACATGCGGTATGAAGTATGCTCTAACCGTTGAATACTGCTCCACTATAAATCGATCCAGTAGACCAAGTGTGTGTACGGACTATACGGCACTTTAGATGTATCGATATCGAGTCGATATTTCTAAAATATCGAAGTGTCGATAACATAAAAATGTTGACATCAATATAGTGATATTCTCAGTATTGATATTAAAAGTTTAGATATATCGACTCGATATCAATATTCAAGCAATTCGAACTTCGAAGTCGAAAAATCGTTATGTCACAGCCCTAGTGGCGTGATTACGGAGGTTTGTTGGGGTCATATCCCCTTTATTTTACCCAACTTAGAAAAAATGTACCTGGAATGCACGAGAATAGAAAATATAGAAAACCGACTGCTAAACAAGTGAACATAATATAACTCCCTCCTTAACTGTCACATATAGCAATTGCAATATTCCTAGGCACGCCACCTCAGTGAACCCTCGATTTAAGTCGATTGCAATCAGACATGCATATTGCATGTGTTTGCAATATTCTGTATCACTTTCTAGGATTTTTGAGATTTTCATGATAGCTACTACTGAAAACTGTAGGTCCAGTCCGGATTTGCTTATATGAGAATAAAATGTACTTAAAACATGCTTGATATTAATGAGAAAACAATAGCAAGGAAGCATCTCTGCATTATAGAGGATTTGAACCAAAGACTTCTAGCCTCGAACCAAGCGTGTAAACGAGCTCAATAAAAAAAAATACGATACGAAAGCAGTTTTAATGACATTTACACTTTATATATATTGCGTGGGATTTCTACATTTTATTTCGTGTTCTAAAAATGTTGTTACAAACATATCACAAATAAATGGAACTCATTCTCACAAATGTTCTTCTGTAACACTTTTGCATGTAGTACAGAAAGGCACGACGAGTGAAGGCCAGCTAATTAATTCTATTGGAATCAATAATATGTAGCCAAAACTTGTAACTACTATCAGGTGTGATGTACTTAGTTGTATGATTGTTAGAAGAAACCAATAGCTTTATTTTGTACATAAGCATAGACTAAGTGAAATGAACTGATCTATAAAAATGTTTAAATGTAATTTTAACACCATTAAGCCTTGTTTCCATAATAATAAAAACTATATATGCTGTCCAAGGCAGAATTTATTTTATTATGTTTCATAATGTTTAGTTTTATGTTTTAAAATAAAATAAATTCTGCCTTGGTCAGCATTATAGTTTTTGATTAAATGGAATTGTTAATGTGGTAATGGGAACAGAGTAAAGTCAATCTTTGCTCTTCCTGAGGTTAAGGACGACATCTCTCGGCGTTAGTGTAAGCTTAAAGGCGTAGTTTCAGATTCACACAAAGCGTCGCAAAAGACCATTGATACCAGGGTTTTATCCAGTATTTTCCATTTCAGTTGGTCTAAGTTCGTATTTAGGTGGCGTAAGTATAAAATTAGGGTACTAAATGGCTACAAATTGGGCCCTTGTGTAAAATTTTAGGTTGTGTTGACGAAGTTTTAGGGCAATGTTGAATCCAGCCACGTTCCTCCGAGAGAGGAAGGAACATCAAGGATATAATGGCGCGAGCCACACCATCAAACTTTTGGGGGGCAGTGTTTCCTTAAAATACCTTATTGACCCGAATATAAGCCGCCCCAGAATATAAGCTGCATCCTAAAATTTGAAGGACCGAAAAGAAAAAGAAGATGATACCCGATTATAAGCCGAGGGAAGAAAAGAAAATTGGTCCCTTGAAAGATCTCGTTGAAAGTGCATTTTTCAGCTTCGGCTCAGAAGCAACCCAACGTAGGACATTAGATTCGTCAATTCCATATTTCCTACCGGCCTCTCTGTTGCTTGTGGCTTTAGCGTTACGAACAACTGCAAGTTTGAAACTTTCATCGTAACCACGCCTTATTCCCAGGCTTCATTATGCTTTCTTTCTTCTCCACACGATCGTTCATATTGGTTACAAACCTACAGATCCACTTCAGTAGAAATGAATACCTGTATAAGCTTAGAGAAGAACGAACACAATCTTAATGATATCAGAGTACGTTATCAAAAATGCCGACAGTTTTTACAATGCTCAGTTAGAAACAACAATGCTATTGTTTCAGTTAGAAACAACAATGCTATTGTTGGATAACATTATGGTATCTACATAGCTACAATGCGGCCAGTTTCTACAATGCTATTGTTGCATTATCGTTATTTCAAATGAGAAATCAGCACATTTTTAACGAAATGTCATAATTTTTTTAAGGTCGCGAATATAAGACGCATCCTAATTTTCCACAATTTAAAATTGGATAAAATGTGCGTCTTATATTCGGGCCAATACGGTACGTAGTATGAAATGCAAAATGTATATATTTTTCTAGAAAAAGAAAGTGAAAAAAAATTGACACCTTGGCATGAGGCTGGCGAAAAATAGAATCGGAAGATAGAATCGGAATATATTTCCATTAGTAGTGGCGGCGATTAGGGGGCCGTGGGGGCAATTGCCCTCACTTTCTGCCCTCTCACTATGGCATTTAATGCTAAGAATTGTCACACGTGTAATTAAGGAATCAACATAGCTTTCATCGTTTGTGCTGAAAGAGTGTTCTTCTCACTTGTCACAAACCATTCATGTACGAAATCACTTGCCACAAACCATGTTCGAAAACACTCGTTCAGTGGATGGAATTAGTTCCAGGTAAACAGAGAAGAAAATCGAATATTTTAAAACAATTGGAACATGACACATTGTTGACATTGAAATTTTGAAATAATTTCTTCCCAACAATTACACAGTTCATAGTAATAGTAGGAAAAGTGTATTGTTGCAGTAATTCTATGCCGATAAGTCATTGTCACAGAAAAAGGACATTTTGGCTTCTCGTTTTACGTTAAAAGAATCGGGACAGAGAATCAAAAGTGGGACTCTCCCGTCTAATACGGGACGTATGGTTACCTTAGGATTCACAGTGAAAACAACGTTGAAACGTTTCGGAGAAACAAAATCCTATGTTTCTTGAAAACATATAAGTACAGTAGTCATGTTTAAACTTGTCCTCTGGATTTACCTCCAGGGTCACTGTTGCTGCTATAAAACAAAAAATACAGGATAAGGAGGGAATACCCAATGTCTCTATTTTTGACAGAGCTATGCTGTGATGCTTCAGAAAAATTATATCCAAGCAGATTTCAAACAAATATTTTGCTTTTTTCTGCATACAGACCCGAGCCTGGCTGAGCACTGATGGGCAGGAACTGCATGTAAAACAAGACAGGAAATTTGTTACACTGATGAGAAGAGCCTATTAAGAATTAAACTTGTTAGAATTGATTACTTGATTATAGATATGTTTTCATATAAAGTTGTTAGAGCATATAATCATAGAACATGTGGCAGGGCAATGTTGCAGAGAGAAACAAGATTGTAACAAGAGAGCCTGAAAAATACAAAACAATAAAACATCTCATACATCCAGATTGAAACACAGCAACATGTTAGATGGGACAGGTTTTGCAGTAATAGTACAATGTCCCTATTTCTGATCAGCCAGGCTCTGGTCTGTATGCAGGAACAGGCAAGATATCTGCTTGGGTATAATTTTTGAAGCCTGTACCTAATAACAGCATCACAGCATAGCTCTGATATTTCTACAGCACGGATGGGCAGGGATTTGGAACTGCATATAAAACAAGACAGATGTCCCTATCTATGACAGAGCTGTGCTGTGATGAGGTAGAGGCTTCAGAAAATTATACCCAAGCAGATATCTTGCCTCTTCCTACATACAGACCCGAGCCTGGCTGAGCACTGATGGGCAGGGATTTGGAACTGCATAAGACAGGAAATTTGTTACACTGATGAGAAGAATTAAACTTGTTAGAATTGATTACTGACAAGAATAATTATTAATTGTTGATTACTCAATGTCCCTATCTCTGACAGAGCAATGCTGTGATGAGGTACAGGCTTCAAAAAATTATACCCAAGCAGATTTCAAACAAATATCTTGCCTCTTCCTACATACAGACCCGAGCCTGGCTGCAGCACTGATCAGCAGGGATTTGGAACATGTGCATGTGAAACAAGACAGGAAATTTGTTTTATTAGAATTGATTACTGACAAGAATAATTATTATTGATTACAGATATGTTTTCAGGGTTGAATAGTGATGGCAATGTTTCAGAGATAAACAAGATTGTAACAAGAGAGCCTGAAAAATACAGAAACATAAAATTCAATAAAACATCTCATACATCCAGATTGTTGCAGGTTGTCATATCTTATAGAGGTTTGTTCTGAATATTTTATTGATTTATGAAGAAGCACAGCAACATGTTAGATGGGGCAGGTTTTGCAGTTATAATACAATGTCCCTATCCTCTGACAGAGCAATGCTGTGATGAGGTACAGGCTTCAAAAAATTATATCCAAGCTGATTTCAAACAAATATCTTGCCTCTTCCTGCACACAGACCCGAGCCTGGCTGATATTTCTACAGCACTGATGGGCATTTGGAACTGTATGTAAAACAAGACAGGAAGAGCCTATTAAAAATTAAACTTGTTAGAATTGATTACTGACAAGAATAATTATTAATTGTTGATTACAGATATTACTCAATGTTCTTATCTCTGACAGAGCTATGCTGTGATTCTGTTATTAGGTACAGGCTTCAGAAAATTATACCCAAGCAGATTTCAAACAAATATCTTGCCTGTTCCTACACACAGACCCCCGACCCTGGCTGATATTTCTACAGCACTGATGAGCAGGGATGGAACTGTATGTAAAACAAGACAGGAGAAGAGCCTATTGAAAATTAAATATTAGAATTGATTAGATTACAGATATGTTTTCAGGTTTATTTTTTTGCATCGATTATGAAGTTGTTAACATAGAACATGTGGCAGATATTATTATAGTGATGGCAATGTTGAAGAGAGAAACAAGATTGTTACAAGAGAGCCTGAAAAATACAGAAAATAAAACATCTCATACATCCAGATTGTTGCAGGTTGTCATATCTTATAGAGGTTTGTTCTGAATATTTTATTGATTATGAAGAAACACAGCAATGTTAGATGAGGCAGGTTTTAAAATGTAATGCAGTAATAATTTTATACTCAATGTCCCTATCTCTGACAGAGCTATGCTGTGATGAGGTACAGGCTTCAAAAAATTATACCCAAGCAGATTTCAACTACAAACTTCCTGCACACAGACCCAGAGCCTGGCTGCAGCACTGATGGGCAGGGATTTGGAACTGCATGTGAAACAAGACAGGACACTGATAAGAAGAACCTATTAAAAAATTAAATATTAGAATTGATTACTGACAAGAATAATTATTAATTATTGATTACATACATGTTTTCAGGTTTGAAGTTGTTAGCATAGAACATGTGGAATTATAGTGATGGCAATGTTGGAGAAAGAAACAAGATTGTAACAAGAGAGCCTGAAAAATACAGAAAATAAAACATCTCATACATCCAGATTGTTGCAGGTTGTCATATCTTATAGAGGTTTGTTCTGAATATTTTATTGATTATGACTAATGTATTGAAGAAACACAGCAACATGTTAGATGGGGCAGGTGCAGTAATAATACATACTCAATGTCCCTATCTCTGACAGAGCTGTCCTGTGATGGGTACAGGCTTCAGAAAATTATACCCAAGCAGATTTCACAAATATCATGCCTGTTCCTGCATACAGACCCGAGCCTGGCTGCAGCACTGCTGGGCAGGGATTTGGAACTGCATGTGAAACAAGACAGGAAATTTGTTACACTCTGACAGAGCTGTGCTGTGATTAGGTACAGGCTTCAGAAAATTATACCCAAGCAGATTTCAAACAAATATCTTGCCTCTTCCTACATACAGACCCGAGCCTGGCTGATATTTCTACAGCACTGATGATGGGTAGGGATTTGGAACTGCATGAGACAGGAAATTTGTTACACTGATGAGAAGAACCTATTAAAAATTAAACTTGTTAGAATTGATTACTGACAAGAATAATTATTAATTATTACCCAATGTCCCTATCTCTGACAGAGCTATGCTGTGAAGGGTACAGGCTTCAGAAAATTATACCCAAGCAGATTTCACAAATATTATGCCTGTTCCTGCATACAGACCCGAGCCTGGCTGCAGCACTGATGAGCAGGGATTTGCATGTGAAACAAGACAGGAAATTTGTTACACTGATGAGAAGAGAATTAAACTTGTTAGAATTGTTTACTGACAATATTGATTACAGATTTTATACTCAATGTCCCTATCTCTGACAGAGCTGTGCTGTGATTAGGTACAGGCTTCAGAAAATTATACCCAAGCAGATTTCAAACAAATGTCTTGCCTCTTCCTACATACAGACCCGAGCCTGGCTCATATTTCTACAGCACTGATGGGGCAGGGATTTGGAACTGCATGTGAAACAAGACAGGAAATTTGTTACACTGATGAGAAGATCCTATTAAAAATTAAACTTGTTAGAATTGATTACTGACTTATTGATTACAGATTTTATACTCAATGTCCCTATCCTCTGACAGAGCTATGCTGTGATGAGGTACAGGCTTCAAAAAATTATACCCAAGCAGATTTCAACTATGCCTCTTCCTACATACAGACCCGAGCCTGGCTACAGCACTGCTATGCAGGGATTTGGAACTGCATAAGACAGGAAATATGTTACACTGATGAGAAGAGCCTATTGAAAATTAAACTTGTTAGAAATGATTACTGAATTATTAATTACAGATATTACTCATTGTCCCTATCTCTGACAGAGCTGTGCTGTGATTAGGTACAGGCTTCAAAACAGATTTCAAACAAATGTCATGCCTCTTCCTGCATACAGACCCGAGCCTGGCTGATATTTCTACAGCACTGATGGGGCAGGGATTTGGAACTGCGTAAGACAGGAAATGTGTTACACTGATGAGAAGAGAATTAAATTACACTTGCAGCAAATATTTATTTACCTTGATTGCTGTCTCTGCTGAAATAATCAGGGCTGCCTGCTGCGGGTTGATTCCCAACTGCCAGATTCCTGTGCCTGAAATCACACTGAGAGGCTGGACAAAACTCTCACACAGTTGCATATGTCATGCAAATTATTCTGCCCCAGTGCCTCAACAATACAATCATAAGTGCAATCTCTAAATTTTTGCCTTATAAAATACATAACAAGCTCATTCAAATATATATAGTTGGAATCAGATACAAACTCTGGATTGAAATCTTCACCACTGTACAAATTCCCATTATCAGTTGTAACAAATTCAATCTTCTTATTTTTAGATATCTTGTTAATAATTTTATTTGAATATTTATAATGTCTCCAATTTAAACTCTGAGATGCAATCATGGGCATCCTATACTCAAAACAATGCTCATAGCAATTGTTGAACCAATAATTGTCAAACAATTTCAACCTTAAATAATAATGGCACCTGTCTGTATAAAAATTAACAAACAATCCAACAATTCTCTTGTACTTGTTGTATACAAGCCTTTCAAACTTGCTGATAAAATTGAGAAATAGGCATTGGAATGGCCTGTCACTGGCAAGCACCCACTGCATCTCAGTCTCATTCTGTACAGCAAACAGGTCATACTCAGACAGGCCAAAGAATCTAAGCTTTAAATCATCAACAAGTGACTTAGATTTTATGTATACTGCTGGACAAAATAAACCGGACACTTGCATTTTTTGGGATAACGCATAAATTCTGATTCGAAGGCTAAGTAAATGTTGCAGAAACTGAATTAAGTACGAATGCATAAACAAAGTCCGGGCCTATAAATGGTGCATATGGTACTACATGATCTGCCATACATTCTGTAATATATCATTGCAATTCGGATGTCAAATATTAAGGTGTCCGGTTTTCATTGTCCAGCAGTATATTTTGAAATACATCTTCTCTCAAAAAATCCTGTGTCAAGATTATCCATGCAATTAGAAAAAATACACACTGCCTTCTATAAGTTAATTGCTTGCTGCTGCTGCTGCCTTGTATTCCTCAGAAACTGCTTATGTGCTCAAAACTTGTTGTGCCTGTTAAACAAAAATAAATATTAGAATTTTGTTATGTTTATTATATAAGATTTCTTGGGGTTCAAATCAAAATTCTATGCTTAATAAAAAAATATCAGTTGGGTTCAACAGTGTGTTTTGTATATTTAGTGTGTGTGTGTATGTATGTGTGTGAATATTTTTGGCTTTGGTATTTATATAAAATTTCTTGGGGTTCAAATCAAAACTCTATACTTAATAAAAAATATCAGTTGGGTTTCAACAATGTGCTTTGTGTGTGTGTGTGTGTGTGTGTGTGGGGGTGTGTGTGTGTGTGTGTGGTTGTGTAGGTGTGTGTGTGTGTGTGGTTGTGTAGGTGTGTGTGTGTGTGTGTATCTTGGCTTAGTTTTAAGTGTAGCCAAAAAAAATATCAAGAGGGGCATATTTTTAACAAGCTTATGGACAAAAATCTGACAGAAGTGCCTTTTGTAAGTGTGGACAAATCAATCTGAGGGGGCTCATCATTTCACAGGAACTTCCCGAGGGCATTTTTACAAAAAATCTTGGATTAGACGGAGTACCACACTTGAGCAAAAAGCTCATATGGGCATGTTGAGCAAGTTTTAAGTGTAGCCAAATCTGCCTGAGGGGGGTTCATCATTTATCGACCCAGTAGTAGCACCAAACACACTACTCACGGCCATTATACCTCTAAATTAGGGGTATACATTAGTATAGGCTAGTGGTTCCCAAAGTGGGCGCCGTGAAATGTTCCAGTATTTTCACTGAATTGACACTTATTCCAAATATGTGCTTATTTAGTACTTTTTACATGAAAATGTTTCTGAATTTGAAATATGCGTTTATTTGTTTAACTTAAGGCAAGCAACTTAACCACACTTACTGAGCTTTGTAAGTGTTAGACAGGCCTACATTCTGACTTGGGAGCCGAGGAGAAATCGTGAAACATTAAGGGCACCGCGAAACGAAAAAGTTTGGGAACCCTTGGTATGGACCATTCAGGGTCTCGTTGCAATTTACCCAAGAGGTAGAAAAGCGACGTATAATATGCAAGGCGCCATCTTGCATATAAAAACCTGGTAGAGTAGGGGCGTAACTTGGGATCTAACTCTGGGGTGGGGTGCACTATCGAATTTTGGGTTTAACTTGTGTGTGTGTGTGTGGGTGGGGTGCAGAGTCGAAAAGTTTTCCATCCCATATAAATAGCGTCCAAAATTATTTGCAAAATCACAAATATTACTCTTTATTATTTGCTCCTCGTGTCTGAGGAGGTTGACGAAAGTACCCTTTATTTGTAAAGTTTATTTTTTAAAAAAATTTACACAATTTCTATTTCATTGGGATTCTACTGTCAATTAACAGTAATCAGCACATTTCGTTTACAACAATTCTTAGGAAACAACTATTATTACACATTACTTTGAATATCATAGTAAGCCCTTACAATGGACTTTGCAGCAGGGGCCAAGTCCCCTTGTTCTTATGACCTGTACGCCCCTGCTTGAAACATCTTTACGCTAACCACTAATTCACAGTGGCCAACACCGCAAATATTTATTGCAAAACGCACGTTAACGCAAGTTTTTCTGCAATAAGAACAATTTTATCAAGAGGTCATGGAGTTGAATGAACGACCTCACCGATGACTAACAGCCATTTATAATTTCATTGCATGTGTGGTAGCATACGTGTGTGAGGTTTTCTGTACTCTGTTCTCATACAAGCATGAAAAGGTTGGTGCTGTTGTGTCTTTGTTTCCTATTGGCTGCGCACATGGTGACGTCATGTTGCGTGAACATCAGAGAAATTTGGACCTATGAAGAGGAATTATTGATACAAGAGAGTCATCGTGGGGGGAAGGCGTTTATAAGCACCCCAAGCAGATGTGGTAGGGGGCAGAGACTTGTAGGAGGGAGGTGTAGAGAAGTCATCGGGAAATAGGTAAGAAACGGCTTTCATCTTTTGGTTATTCAAATATGTTAGTACATTTGATACTCCAAAGATGGGGTATCAGTCATCATTTTTATTAATCTTTATTCAAACTGGATTTTAAGTGAATTTGAAATTAAGTTGATCGAGATTTGAAATGTTTTTACTTTATCAAGTGTGTTAAATAATATTTACTTCATACTTAATTTTATTGTGCACGAAGAATTTCACTTCGTAATTTTTAAAATCTTCTTTGAAACAACTTCAGGTAACTCTGGTTAAAGTTTTTGTAGTGTCGATATATGTAATTCTTATTCTAAGCTCTCGGTACATATCCTAACATCGGTCTGGTACCGGGTACATCCAGCTATTAACAGTCACTAAATCTAAATGCTTAGAGCTCTAAACCTGGCCCTTCTAATCTAACCACACATGCATTATTAAAACTAACAAGGGAGATTATCTAAGTGTCCCCCCTCCGATTTCCATGAAACGTGGCAGGTGTATAGATGGGCCCAAAGGAAGAAATATGTGTTTGTTTTTGTTTCGGCTAAAAAAAACTGTTTGAGGAGGCAAAACCCCCTCTCAAATGTCAAGATGAGGACAAATTGAAGTGGGGATCTGTCCCCCTCCGATTTCCATGAAACTTGGCAGGTTCATAGAGGGGTCCAAAGGAAGAAACACGTGTTTTTTTTTGTTTTGGGCTAACGACGCTCCGTTACCCTGCTCTGGTCCGTCTATTGTTATGCCCATGCCTATCCGGGAACAACGGTGTCTATGAATTCAGCATCACTCTACAATTGCACTGGGGGGGTGCCCCTAAAACCGTTTTTGAGCTGAAACAAAAAAAAAACACGTATTTCTTCCTTTGTCCCCATCTATACACCTGCCACGTTTCATGGAAATCGGAAGGACACTTAGATAACCTCCCATGTAAGCTGCAAGGTTAGGAGCGCCACGTTTAGGGCTCCTATCAAAATCTTAGCATTTAGTTTTAGTGACTGTTAGAAACTGGATGTGTCCCGCACCAGATCCTCTTAACATCACTGAGCGTTAAGTTCCCAACATTTACAAGTTGTGGGATTGAAGGACAGAAAGTTGCTTCATAGTCATGGATTTTCTTCATATTTTTTTACTGATAGATACCTGGTCCAATATGACAATCATGTAATATTAGACTTGTCCAACAAATATGTCGAAAGTTATGAATGTTTGAAAATTTGAAGATTTTCAGAAATTGGGTGGACGAACGAACGCACCATGTGACACAAAGCATGTCATATCTCGGAAACTATGTAGAGTATTGTGATGATTTAGGTATTGTTGGAGAGGAGAAGGACACTCCTAACAGAAACTTATAGTATTACCACTCTTACCTACTCAGAAAGTAGAAAAATCTTTAAATAAAGTATTATTTTGTGATGAAAAAGACACTCCACTTCGGGTAATTGTTTGATAAGGAGTGCCAGGTTTTACCACAATGAAAATTGTTACACAACATAATCAATACATGTCAAACATAAAATGAAACATATATTAAAAATATCACATGTTTCACTATAGGACGTATGAACCAATTTTCCACTGGCATAGAGCTATATTTATTAGAATGGTCCTAAGACTCTAAAAAATTACTACTACTTTGAGTACACATAATATTTTTAGAAATGTCGAATAAGTGGGAGAAGCATTACTATGATGTACATCCACTTTTAGTTTACAGAAATTGTACTAAGACCAGAATTTTTGTTCAGAATGTATCTGGGCCAGACCATACCGAATGTTCCAGCACTGTTGCTTGACCACTTTTAAAATTTTCAATATTTTTGTTGTTCTAACACATATGCAAGGCTAGTTCAAAGCAGGCATTATTTCTCTAAAACTTGACTTTGTTTAAAAATGGTGGCCATTTTTTTCCGGGTATTTTTGGCCTTTGCAGACAGTTGCGATAATTGTGCTAGCTCAGCTAAGAAACATGATAGAATGCTGTGGTAAACAACATTGTTTTCAATACATTTCAAGCATTACTGTATGTTGTATGCCTTTTGGCAACATCTTTAATGAAAATGTCTGAAATTTAAGACCAAAATTGATGTTCAATTTTGAACAGAAATCAAAGTTTAGGATTTCTTTTAGTACGGAAGTAATATCATATATGTATATATATATATATATATATATATATATATATATATATATATATATATACATAAAACATACAACCAAAGTTTTTGGCAGAATATATTTCAGCTCTGATAATGGTTTCTTCTTTTAGTTCAATCTATTTTAAAAAATTTATAACTTTCGACATATTTGTTGCACAAGTCTAATATTACATAGGCTATTTGTCATATTGGGCCAAGGATCTATCAGTCAAAGAAAAATTGAAGCAAATCCATGACTATGAAGCAACCTGCTCTGTGTGATTTCACGTGGAATGACCCATCTGTGTTGCGCATACGCAGATTGTAAAATGAAACACCATAACAAATGAACGTCGAGAATTATCATACAAGCATCTGGTCTCCCATTCTTATCTCCTTAAGCAATGCTTTCAGTGGAATATTATATCTTGTCTTGCAATCGTGGGATCCTGGGTTCGATATTATGCACTAGTTCGGATTACACTTTAAGTTATATGTCCAGTTCAGCTTAGCCCGAGTATAAAGGGATTTTAACGTTGACGAGATAAGTCTTTATTCCATGTCTTCTTCCCTCTGGGTATTCAAAGAATTTGATAGTGATGATGGACACATAAACAACACCGATGAGCATCCAGGGACTCGAACTAGGGAACTTCGGTGGCGAGATTGAAAATCAACCACTTTACGCGTCCTTAATTGCTTGACCCTCTCTAGAAAAAAATCCTGCCAATGTCCATGGGTAACAGTGTAACAATAAGTGCAAAATGGGGAAATTAATTGCTCAGTACTTGACTTGAAGTCGCTTGCTTATAGTGGTATTCTATGATGCCTATGAGAAAGAAATATTACGAATATATTTTTGAAATATTTATTTCCCCCTCTATCCACTGTAGATATTTGAGTGATGTGCAGGATTTTTTCCAGGGAGGACAAACGAGACATACCTCCTACCATAATAATCTTGCCCTCTCAAAAATTACTCCTTCAGTTTGAAGTTAATAATGAAATAAATTACTGTGACTGAAATGAAAATATATGTGAAATATATAATTTTAGGTTGACATTTATTTTCCGGGGGGATGGTCCCCTTTCTCCCCTCCCAGGCAGCTATGAAAATGGGGGAGTAATACCTTACCCCCTCACCCACATACACACAGGCCTCAGAGTCGACCGAATCAAGGTTAATGCATTTTTTTGGTACCAATTGGCACATCGAAACGTGTGGTTTTGATTTATTTGAAATGATCGTGTCTGATCTTCTCAATTGATGCATTTTAATGCATCATAAGGAACAGCACTTGATAAAACTACCCTTTATATTTTGATGCACTAATGTGTTACTGGAGTAACTCCTCTTTATTTCTATTATCGTAATTTAACATTTATAATCAGAAATTTAAGAAATAGGTTTTGCTTTACGTCTCATTCACTCCTCTGTTAAAGGAAATGTTCTCGATTGAATTTCGAAAACCTTTAATTAGTGGTTAATTTAGTAGCACTGTTATTTCAAACTCATATCTAAATGTGCGGATTTATTTAAGAAATGTTGAGATATATGAATGAAAGACGGTGCGCCATCTATTGATAAAACATGGACCTTTCACTAGAAGGGACATTTACCTTGAAATGAGACAGGTTATCATTTAGATATTAAAATTAATGACTGATAAGATGTGAGTATTTTGAATTGGTTTGTATTTTTCGTATTTTACGAAAGAATTATAGTAAGCAATAAATATAAGATTGTATGGGAGAAAGAGGTAGGCAAGGCAAAAAAATATTTTATTTATGAAGTGAAAAACAATAACGTTAACTACAGAATTAATACAACAGAATATTGAACACAACTTCACAACCGGAGTTTCCGGGTTCAAATCTCGGCCTGGGCACGGGTGTCCTTGGTGGGAACCCCTTTATCAATTTTAATTTAATTATCACTAATGGGATTTGCCAAAAGGGGCAAGAAAGCGACGCTATATAAAAACAATATAAGAATGTTGAACAGGCACAACTTGGATAACATAGAAGAGGATAAGAAGAACTGTTATTTTACTCCCCTTACTGCCTCTTGAACGAAGCTAAACTGAAGGGCCTCTCGTAAAGAAACCCCCATGTTCCTACCAGCATTTGAACGTGAGACCGTTTATGGCGAGATCTTGAACACAGCACGCCACTGAGATGGTGAAACATTTTGGATCAATGACATTGAACTGAATGCTAAACTATTAGGTTAAAATCTTTGCGCAAGCAAACTTATTTTTTTCAATAATTGGTTTGTGCACTTGCATCAAAGCCACGAAAACCCGTTACGTTACAAGATCGGGATACAACTTGACTCGCAAAGAGAACGTCAGATGGGTGCACTATTTCACTGACCTTATTTTATTCTCTTAAGTAATTCCTGGACACCACAATGGCTTTAACATTTTTTTAACCTGTCTAAATTCCTGAAATAGACCAAATTAACGTGAGCAGCTGTTCAAGAAGCATATTTCAGAATGATTTACGTTGAAAACATGGTAAAGAGTTACGTGTGGTGTAAAGCAAGACATCAAAATGTTTACAGCGTCAATAAACGTGATTGTAACATTTCAATTTCCAGGAAATGAAGTCAATAAAATATCTCTCTCCATTCCCCCTCATTCGAGGAGAGAGACAATACGATGCACTGAAACGAACAGGTTGACTCAAATCACCATAATCCCTTTTTTACACGGTCTTCGACGCATTGACTTCGGTAATGTTATAGTTTAGTTTGAATGAAAAGTGCTAGCGAAATTTAAAGTAACAGGAAATTCTGCTGATTTGCAACTGAAAATCTGTGGAAATCCGTTGATTTGGGTCAACTGTAGAAGCGAGATAGCACCAAGACTTCCTGCGAAGAGAGTTTCACATCCTTTAGCTTTCCACGAGCTCTTTGTTATCAACAACAAGAAGAGGTCGCGTAAAGTTTATCAAAAAAATCACCTCTTATAGCTGTGCTACATCCTGGCAACGATTTGGCTAGCAGTTGCTTAATCCTGTCATCTAGTTTTGCTTCGCGAAGTTAGGGAAACAGTATGGCACGCAGAACGGTTCTGCTACCACTGTCCGTCGCCATCGTATTGGCTGTGCACGCTGTGACGTCATGCAATCCGAACCGGAGAGAAGACGACAAGGACCTGCAAACACTGGAAGACGTTTATCCTACGGAAGATACTATCAGCATGACGGTAGATACTAGACTACTAATAGACACCCCAATTAGATGCGGAAGAGGGGAAAGGCTATTGAATGGAAGATGTAGAATGGTAATGGACTAAATCTAACTAAAAGGTAAGAAATATCTGTACAGGGTTACTAGCAAATAAGATTCAATGTTCAAGTATAATTGTACAGACTGAAACATATGTGGTTGTAATTCATATACATTGCCAAGAAAACTCCTTGTTCTGCACTATTGAGGCCAACTCAAATTTCACTCATGTACAGTGGATTGCATATAAAGAAAGGGTTTGAAGGGGAAATACAAGCGCGGAAGCTGATTGTATAAAACCAGTTACATTGAACCTCAATATATTACTTCATATTTTTGTCGAGGCCTTCAATACCCTTCTCAAAACATTACACTACACTACAAATGTAAGCCTCCTGAAAACATTTGACGAAGAAACAAGCTTCGAAGTGAAATGTTCCATCTTTCTTATCTCTTTAATAGAATAGTAAACCTAAACCATATCGTGATAGTGATTAGCACAGCGTGCTAGGACGCAAGGTTTCACAGGTTCGAATCCCAGCATCATCAAGTTCATCATATCATATTAAATTTTGCGATTAGCCAAAAGTGGCAGAAAAGCGACGTAAATTAAACCAAATCAATGAAGTTAGCTTATTTGAGCACGCCTGTGTATATCTTACACGCATACCCGAAACATGTCTAAATTGAATGACGTCGCAGATTAAGCCCCACCCATGTTACTCAGCCACATGCATAGAACGCAACAGAACTCCCACTGCGCATGTTTATACGCGGTTGGGTAGCTTCATTGACCTACAAAATTTGAATATACTCTTCCATTTGATATATATATTTTCAAAATAGTGTCTTTTTATGGAAAGTGTGCGTAACTGTGAAACGAGCAAATAGAGATAACTCGTTTAAATTTTAATACATAAACTAACGGAGAATAAGAAGTAGAAACGTTT
Organism: Lepisma saccharinum; assembly: GCF_977018435.1. Lineage (NCBI taxonomy): Eukaryota > Metazoa > Arthropoda > Insecta > Zygentoma > Lepismatidae > Lepisma > Lepisma saccharinum. Next base: position 56,846,441 of record NC_139241.1, on the reverse strand, counting down.
CTAAAGGTTAAGTATTTATCATACCTTTTAATTGTACAATGGTCAGCTAGAATTGATCAGTTAAACATCTTGCTTGCAAATTGATTGAGGTAACAATTTACGGATTTTTTTTTTTTTTTAAAAAAAAAGACCGAAAGCGGGACCTCAGTCCCGTGCACCTTTTCGTGCCACCTCCTTCACCCCCTTATGTTCGTATGTGGTCCCTAGTACCTAATAAACCAGGGTTTAATTGGGAAACATATTATTACATGATATGGGTATTTTTATTGAGATTAAGAATAATAAAAAAATATAAAAATATCATGATTACATGTAAGATAAGATTACATCTAAGATAATAAAATATACAGGGTGTCATTTTAATGGCGCCCACGGACCACAGATTCGTATAGAGGACCTCAAGACAAACATCTTTTATCAGTAACATTTTTCTCGTTGGAGCGTCGATTCGACGCTACAGCCGTTCAAAAAAGCCCGTTTTGCCGCCTGGATGCTGGCAACCACGCACATTTGATAGTATCTGTGACGTAATTTCCTGCGGCGAAACAGCGCACGGTAGGGTTGCAAGGAACACACAAATTTTGTGAAAATTAACAAACTACAAACCCCATGATTAGGTGTAAAACGAATCGAGAAACGCGTCCAGTAGAGCGAACATCATAGCCTACCAGCCAGAAGATCAGAAGTCGTCTCAGGGGAAGGGGAGTGAACCAACGATATGAGAAATGGTAAAAACGTATTTAAAATGAAGTGTCAATATCGGATTTTGTCTCAGCCTACATGTCAAATATCAACAACAATAAATTGTATTGGACTTATAGCTTACATGTGGCTGTCTACGCCCAGCTACATGTCAAATGTATTTGCAAATCTCGTTGCAAGGTTGATATCTACAGGTTTGTCTCCAGATGCCTTGTGGTACTCTTGTGCTGATAACGGAAGTATCCGAGGTAACGTTGTTACATTACGGCTACAACACGTACAACCACAGTAACAATCTAATTATGAATCAGTAACGAATATACTGCTCTGTTCACAGTTGCAAACTATTACATGTGTATGTGGTGCATAGATAAACAAAATCGTCGGAGAGCTTGTATTACTACTACTAATATCCCTGTATTTTCAACCATTTTTGTCACTTGCCTCATAATACCCTGAATATACATTATATTATGTGTTGCTCACCTTTGTAATTTTGAGTTCTTTCATTTCTATTTTGTCATCTGTTCAGTGTGTCACACAGATAACTAGTATCAGAAGGACGAAGTGGATAGACTAAATTGTAGATACGAACTTGGTAACTAGATTTGCAAATGAAATGAAAATATTCTCTGGTCGACAGCCCGAGAGAATCTTTTCATCGTTCTTCGCCAGAAAAGCTTCAAGACTTACTTCAGATTTGCAAATATTTGACATGTAAGTTGAGACAAAATTCGATATGACTACTTCCACTTGAATTCTATTTTCTATCTACCATTTTTTCTTATCGTTTGTTTACTTCCTGTTAGGTTAAAGAATGTGTTTTCTCCTTTTGTTTTACGGTACATAATGTGGCTGATTGTAGCTATGTCATTTTTCACAGAATATGTATTTTCCTGGCAACCCTGGAACGCATCGTTTCACGACGGGATATGACGTCACAAATGCAATCAAATGTTGTGCGTGGTTGCCAGCATTCAGGTGGCAAAACAGGCTTTTTTGAACGACTGTAGCGCCGAAACGATGCACCAACGAGAAAAATGTTACTGAAAAAAGTTGTTTGTTTTGATGTCCTCTATAATAATAATAATAATAATAATAATAATAATAATAATAATAATATCGTCTTTATTGAGAGGGCGTGTTTCGGCCTCGCGGGCCGTTCTTACAACAAACCCTTTAAAAAAACATATTACAATTGACACTTTCCTCTTCTTGAAAATCTTTGTTGCAGTAGAAAGAATAAAAAGAATAAAAATACAAAAAAAAAATACAAAAAAAAAGAAATTAAAAAAACAAGATTCCTACTTATAATGTAAACAATTAATGTACTGAAGGTACAGAGTTAAATACCACAATTAAAATACAATTATTACAGCTAAAACTACAACCAATACCTCATTCCCATTCATTACAGAAAAGACAAAGCCAGGCACTATTATTTGGACAGCAGATGCTTCTTTAGATTTATTTTGTATGTTGCAGGGTGGAGCTCCTCTGAGGTCAGTGATGGGGGGAGGTCATTCCATTCTTTTATTGCGGTGACCATGAAAGAATTCCCATAGAATGTTGTTCTGCGTACAGGAATCGTGAAGTGTGTTTTTTGACGAAGGTTAATTTGTTTTCATGGCTCCGTACAGGAAGAAATTTGATCATATAAATATCTTGGTTCCTTATTGTTCAGGATCCTGTACAATAAAGACAATGCCAAAAATGTTCTCTTATTCTAAACGTTTAACCAATTAAGTTCCTGTAAATACGGGGATATGTGTTCTCTTCTTTTGACATTCAGTATAAATCTTATGCAACTGTTTTGAAGTTTTTGTATCTTGTAATTTAGAGCACTGTGGATGTTTATAAATACGGGGGAAGCATAATCAATTTTTGGCATTACAAGTGTGTTGACTAGGTGAGTTTTCGTTTCTTTGCTTAGCATATGTTTTAATGGAAAAAGTGATTTCAGTTTGGCTATTGAATTTTTAATTATATGTGTGACATGAGAACCCCATTGTAGATTCTCGTCCAATATTATGCCAAGGTTGCGTGCTGTTTCTACTTTCTTTATTTTGGAATTATTCAGTGTAGGGAGGGGGAGTTGTAATTGTTCTAACTTTTTGAGGTTACTCGTTGTGCCTAAAGTTAAAATGTAAGACTTGGATGAATTCAATTTGAGTGCATTACATTCAGACCATTTAGATATTGAATTTAGGTCCTGTTGCAATGCTTCTAGGGCCATTGCACTGTTTCTTAATGGTGTTTGTATATATATCTGTGTGTCATCCGCATACTGGTGGTATTTGCAGTGTTTTAGTGAATCATTAAAATCTTTGATGTATAGCGAAAATAGGATAGGTCCTAGAATACTTCCTTGTGGTACTCCTTGTTTGATATCAAGCCATTTAGACATGCACGATTTATTCTCATGTACTAATTTTACACATTGTTGCCTGTTCGTTAGATAAGACCGAAACCATAACAATTCCTTATTTCTTATGCCGATAGATTTCAATTTCTCTGCCAAAAGGTTGTGGTTTATGGAGTCAAATGCCTTGGTGTAATCAAGGAGTACCAGAAACGAAATTTTACCATTATCCATCCCCTTGGCTATGTCATCAACAACGCTAACTAAAGTAGTTACCGTGCTGTGCTGTTTCCTGAAGCCTGATTGATGTGGAGAATAGTGGTCATGCAAAATCAGATGGTCTACTAATTGTTCTTTTACTATGCGTTCTATAACTTTAGACATAATTGGCAGTACGCTTATTGGTCTTAGATCTTTAACATCAAGGGAAACAGTGGTTTTCGGTACGGGCGTCACTACAGCCTTTTTCCAATCTTCGGGAAATACCCCTTGAGAAAGAGAGCAGTTTATGATGTGAGTTAGGCTCTTTAGGCAATGCGGGATGCAGAGTCTCAACATTTTTAGACTGATGCCATCATGACCCTTGGCATTGGAGTGTAGTTTTTTGACCTCCTTCAACACGGTGGCCTCATTAACCTTCTTCAGTTTGAAGGTTCCGCTTGTCTGCCGTGTTTTATATGACTCGATTAATTTCTCAACCTCGGTCGTGTTTGTTTGCTGACAAGCAGAATTTACAAAAAAGTCATTTATTGCATCCGCATTGAGTACACTTGAGGGTAATTTTTGGTTAAACTTATTAGTAACAACTCCCTCTCGTTTTAATGTCTGCCAAAATGCTCTAGCGTTTTTAACTTTTTCATTGAGAACCCGGTCATAATGGTGGAATTTTGCGTTTCTCACGGCTTTTTTCGCACGATTTTTAAAATATTTATAAGAGAGAAGCGCGTCTTGATCTCCGGTGTTAACATACTTCAGGTGAAAGTAATCGCGTATTTTCCAAAATTCTTTTACTTTTGCAGATATCCAAGGGGCGGGTGGTCTAGTTACTCGAAACGTTTTTACTGGAAAATGTTTGTCAGCCAACGCAATAATGTTGCTGTTCAAGAAAAAAACTGATTCGTTTACGTCGTGTTTGCTGCATATTAACTCCCAATTAATATTTCCCGCGTCTTTGTTAAACTCGCTTTCGTTAAAGTTCTTAAAGCTTCTGACTTGAACCAATTTGTTATATTTTTTGGTGCAGTTGATTCCGAACACGGCGTATGTTAGGTGATGGTCTGATATACCGGACATTATATTCTGATCGACGTGGGTCACCTTCAGGTTATCAGAGCAGATGATAACGTCGATTAAAGTCCTTGACGTTGGCGTTACCCTCGTGGGCTTTGTGATTATTTGCTTACCGTGAGCCTCGGCAATAATGTCGTTTAAGAATCGCGTGTTGGGTTCATTTTGTTTCAACATATTTACGTTGAGATCACCAATCGCAACGTAATGAGCATAATTCAAATGAAAATATTGCACGATATCCCCAATATCGCTTAGATGTGTATACTTAACTTTAGGAGGTTTGTATGCGACTAATATCCCGACCTTCACCTTCTGTACGGTTACCTCGACAGCTAAGGCTTCGATGTCATTATATTTTTGAATAGGCAATTCGAGTGCTTTGGTCCGTGGGCGCCATTAAAATGACACCCTGTATATATGGAATCCAAGAAATTTGGAATATGAAATATATTAAGGGAAAATAAAATATATATAAGAATTTGAGAGTAGAATATAAGAAATTAGAATAGTTAGTACCAGTACTATGTGTTGAGCGAATACATTTTATGAGGTATTGTATGCTTTGGAGGAATGTTTAAGGTTCCCTATTTAAATTATATTTGGATTTTGTAATGTTGAACTAATGTAATCCTTAAATTACAATGTTATTGAGTCCTACTGTAATGATTGTTTCTAGTTGAACTACTATTTTCTAAACCTGGTTTAATATACCTGTTATTTGTTAATACGTACTTCTGAAATTATCTAATTTCTGTAGAGAGAGTGGAGATGGAAAGTGTTTGATGTTTTCTCTCTTATAATCCTCTTCTTGTGTCTTCTCTCGGCCTCACTCCTCCTCCTTCTTCTTACGAAGATGCGATGAAATTTACGGACTGTGTGCAAATGTTCTTGTGTTCGACTGTTGCGTTCAAACAATATCTCTTTGAGGCGTTTTGGAAGGGAGTAGAGTGCAGCCGCCCCACCAGCAACACCACCAATTTTATAGTCTGTCCTAGTTTACTCTTTACCGTCTGTTCAGCGAAAGTATTAACGTTGATATTTCACACCTATTCTTCCTACCTTGGGAAATACAATACAGGTGATCCAAAAAGTATAAAGCGTTGTTATCAAAGTGTTTCGGCTTATACACTGGTATCGCCATAGAATTTTGTTCGGGTGGGCTCGAGGGTGAATAACAGTGCACATTTCAGCCAAAAATCATCTGATTTTGTATTCTAAGGGGGAAGTAGGACTGGCTGATTGGAGGGGGGAGGTCCCCCTCTGCCTCCGCCATGGCACCTCCACTGTTTCTAATACACATATGGAACGCTGTACACGTGCCGTTTTCTTGTAAAATCACGATAATCTTATCGCTTCCGCCCTGTTCTAGTTTCTGCCCATGTTATTCTAAGAATCCAATGGTCTGTCATAACCTTTGCCACTTCAGCGTTATCAAGATGCACCGATGTGAACCATCGAAAGACATGAAGACTCAAACAGTAATTTTGATCTATTAACTTGCTTCTGCATAATATTTGTGTATTTTACATAGCCTCATTGGGCTCTTTAATAATACAAAATGACAGTTATTATTAGAAGGTAATAATAATAATAATCTACTATTTCAGTGACAATTTATTATTATTATTGATAGTCGGTTGTCACGTGGATGACTTTAATGTGTGAATGAAGAGGCTCTGGGGTGAACTCAGCCTCAAATGAATGGGTACCTTGTAGGGGGTAAAGGAAGCCGGAGAGGGAAAGTGGTGCTGATCACATCAGAATAGTAGGGATTGTGAATGTACCTTCCACATTCTCCATGTGACTTCATGCAATATTGCAATTTACAGGGCATAGTTTTACTTATTATTACTATTATTATAGCCCTATACTTGAAGAGACTTGTGCTTAGCACACTAGATGGGGGAAATTCTGACACAGCTGTTTTTCTCTATATTTTACAATTCGTATCGTTAGTGTACTAAAATATACAATTCCTCTAATTTGTTATTAACTTCTACACATCTCGAGGGAGAAAATCTTTGAAAGTCTGGAAAAGTTTTAGAGGTCAAGTTAACGATCTGTGAACTCGCACAAAAATAAATTCTAATTTTGCAATTTTAAAAACTAGACGATTTCTTGCATTAATTTTTCGACGTCCCATGTTCACCTATATGACCACTTGATTTCTGTTATCAACTGTCGTAACAATATGTTTTTTGCTTTATTTTGCTTTGTTCCGAACTTGAAATCAACAATGTCATTTGTGGGGGGAGAGGAGGGGTGTACCGATTGGATCGAACCCCCCTCTCGCGACGCCCATGTATAGTTTGATAGCTATTGGACATCAAACAAAAAACGCATTCCAGGTTAGTCTTGCTGTATTAAAGGAACGTGAATCAAATCCAAATGTATGTAACACGCTATCAATTGCACAGTGAAACCTGTGAGTTTCTGGCAATTTTCTGCCTTTGGAAGTAACGCAGTTACTTTTTCGAGTAACTGAGTTAATTATTTAACTCTGGTATTCCTAAACCCGAAGGTTTACTGCCACTCTGGACCATTCTTACCAATTTTCCTTTACGCTTATTTTCATCTTGTCCTTCTCACGGGTCTCTTACCATTAGGTTATCCAACAAGAACCTTATAGACACTCTTCTCCTCCCCCCCCCCCTGAATGATACATGACCTTCACACGGAAATCTTCTCGATGTGATCATTCTAATAATATTAAGGGTTGGATATACCGCATAGCCACAATTGCCGTACTCAGAGCCATCTGGAGCCCGTACGATGCAACAGATTGCGCTGAAACTTGGTATAGAGGCTATAGGGGCCATGGGAAAGCCAAAATGCTGAAGAAAATGATTTTTAAAAGTAGGAGGACGTTGAATCAAGTTTCATTTCTGTTTGTTAGTTCCTCATTGGCAATATTGTGCACCTAGGTAGGCCTATATATCCTTATTATTGGAAATATCCGAGACGGAGAAATACGACGCTACGGAATCAAGAAGTAGACAAACTGCCTATGTCTTAAATGCTAAGAATTAGAAATATTAATATTGATCTCTCCACCACGATAGTCTAGCTGTAAGACTCGTAAGCAAGTGGTCCCTGGTGGAGGCACATTTCATTATGTGGTTTCGATTTCACCATAAGCTGTAGGTCTCGTCTACATGGAGTGGATGTTAATACAAATCTAACCAACTAAATACTACAATACGATGCAAAAATTAGCACGCTTGGTCAGTTTTAATTCTTGTAGGCCTAGGCCTACATGTTCATTACATTTGCGAGGTTAGAAAATAATTCCTGCAGTACTGTGTCAGCAGCCCATTTCGATTACAGCGTGTGAAACCTAAATAGCTATATGTGAAGAGGATATTAAAGTTTGCACCTGTTTTCCAGTTCTTGTTCATCTAATTTCTAAATTAAAGGAAAGCTTAAGGACGGTAATGTGATATTTGGAGTTAGCCGTTTCAATTCAGAAAATGCCGATTTTTTTTAAGTACGAAAAGCTACAATCTTTCGCCGCCCACTAATTTTGTGATAGGTGATGGGAACGAGACCTTGACAATTCTCGTCTGCTCTCGTCTTGATCTACAGGCTGAAAAACGATGTAGAATGTTAAAGAAAAAGTACAAATTGATCTATCGACATTGCAATAAAATTTATGGAGACGATTAGATTCCTTATTTGCGTCAGTGGACAACCGTCACGCCATATCTTCCACAAAAAACAAACTTATCTTTCCGCTGCAAACCAGAACATTTCACTCAGAATATTGTTATGAAAGAAACATCAGACCCACTAACCAGACGCAGTGTTACATAAAACCACATAATCAGCATGTTGTAGAAGACCCCCTCCGTGCCACCTCCGGATCCTTGTTTCGGAGATAAAGCAATTAGAATATAGTAAAAATTCTTATCGTTAAAGTTCAAGCGAGTGTCACTCTTCTTGTCGCCTGGAAGAGAACTTCAGTTTTGTCTAGCTTCTGCCTCGACTATGGCGTCCACGTCTATACTGTGCCTCTCTCTTGCTGTCCTGTCCACGTTCCTCTTCAGGAAATCATCCAGCTATCCCCTCTTCAACGAGGTGTATTATTCCGATGAGGCTGAAGAATATTTCCCGTCATTTCGTCCTGAGGACAACGAGTATGAGGATAACCAGGACGCGTTCTCCTTAGAAATCCCTGGGATCTTAGAAATAGATCCAGACACAGGTAACATACTGGATATAAACTTTATGGCTGGTGACTCAGACGAGGATGTGTTAATAGACAATGATAGAGAACTGTTTCCAGGATCTAAACATATAGAAGCGGTCATCCACTTTGGAGAATACGATGAAGAAGATGACGATGATGATAATGATGATGATGAAAGCGAATATGGTATTTGGATACCTGACTTTTTCGCAGTGTTCTAGTGTATGGAGATCACCTACGGATGTGTTGGACGTAAGTATTTGTTTGCTCCTTGTGGACTAGTTTTTAACCCGTTGATAACGCATTTGGCATTATGTAACGCTATGACCCATTTCTTGGCATTGGAAACACCCAAATTCCTGCCTGCATGTTCCAAAGATTACATTGGAAAGAGGAACAGGATTTCAGTTACTGGGAAAGTCACTCACGGTTATGAATTCGTAAAACAACACTCTTGAGTGCAGTTTACCACCATGAATAATACTAAATCACGGTGCGTCAACATAACTTAAAGGTACCGGGATCGAACCATGGGATGCGTTACTTCCTAACAAGTAGCTTAGGCTTCCGTAGAGCATGCGAAGGATGTATAATTAACATAATCTAAACTAAAACTTAGGCTCTGTCCGAAATGTTCAAAGTACATACTTGGAGTATGGTCTTCGCGGAAGTGACGTCACCTAGTACAATTCGAAAGCGTTAAGTTCACGAGGTATCAAGATCACAGTGCAGAACACGCCAAGGTTGCAGGCTCGGTCACGTGACAAGTGGACTTGTTGTTCATTTGTTTGAAATCGCGGAGGTAGACGTAGAAAGTCAGCAAGTTGTTTGTTGTAGTTCTTCTAATGTGTGGAAATGTATGTATAAGTACATTTGCAAATGCTATGTAACTTCTGTGGTGAAAAACAAGTGTTTATATCGTGGAAAACCAATATGTCCTCGGTTAAATCTACTGATCGTATTTGGCGCTGCAGTCTTCCAGTCCATGACTTCAAGATCGCACTGTTAGACCATTCTCGAAGTATGCTCGCTTCAAGTACGGTCTTCCATCTTTCGGACACGGTATGAAATGAAAGGTGTCACACACAGGTTGGTTTAAATACCTTTACGGTAATTTTTAATGAAAGGGTTTACCTGTCTCGTGCAGTAGACCTCGTCATGTAGCTGCTCCTTAATCTCACACATACAGAAATCTATTTAACTGCTTGTCGATAACTTAACTCCAAATTACATATCTCTGTTCTCAAAGTCGTGAGAGTATAAAACTGAGTGTTCCTGCTGAACTTAAACGACAGACTCACTCCAAACTCAATCTCCAAAGCTACAACTGAACTTCTCTCCCCAAAACCACCACTTCTTGACCTCTCTCCTGATCCAAGCATTCGGTCATTACCCCTCAATTAAATTCTCCCATCTCCTCTTACCATTCAACGCTCCTAACAATGTACAATACATCCTATCTTAGTTGGCACATTCATAACTTTTTTGCCATCTGTAGAATGACTGAACTACACAGGAATGCTTAAGGATGATACGAATTGCTTCTTATAAGATGCTAATGTTCACTGTTTGGTTTGTCTGCCGTTAGAATTTCGCAATAAATCGAAGTCGGATTTTCCTGAAACTTTGTGATAGCTACGGTTCAGTAGCAAAATAACAAATTCTCGTGCTAGTGCGGACGCAGAATTGATGAATTACAGAATCATGTATTGCTAATTAGTCTATGAAATCTAAAACCAAACGCCGACCTCCGTGGAGGAATGGTTAGCACAACACGGTACAATGCTAAGACTCCTGGTTTCAAATCGCTGCCTTGACGTGGGTGTTCTTGTGAGTATCCCTTCATGAATTTCATCATATTAGCAATCACCTCTTCGTCGCGATTAGCCAATAGTGGAAGAAAAGCGACACTAAGTTAAAAAAAACGAAATCTAAAACAAAACGTTAAACTGTGGCCAAAATTTCAACAACCAGGACTCGAACCAGGGTCTCTTGCACACCGTGCTTTGGATTCAATAACTTACAAAGACATCTTTCCATATCTTCTCTTTCGAGCTCTTACCAATTATTGCAGTATTTTTCAATTTTTCATCACGATAAACAAAGATTCACATCTTACCCTGGGATTCGAACCGAGAACCCTGGCGTAGTAGCGCACTGCACTAACCACTCCGCCACGTAAATCGACTGGCTGAGCTACCGAGCCAACCATGATGCTTCTGCGTGATTTTTCTCTATTGCTATTTTACATGTACGTTATTCCCTTAAATTTCTACGTAGTACAGTTACTGATTCTATTGACTTCGAGATTGTTACAACCCTGAAATGTCCCTGACTGTCCAGCAATGCATCACAATCAATAGAAAGTCTCTGTTTGTTTCGCTTTATAAATGTAATTGACTTTTACAAATGAACGGAATAGTATTGGTACATAACATATCCTCATTCTTCTACCTTGTATTGTAAAATATTTTATGTGTATTTACGGAAACTTTTACCTGGATGCTTCCCTCTCTATCTCCTTTCTTTCTACCCTATCTCTGTTTCTTTCTCTATCTCTCACTCTCTTATTTCTCATTCATTTATTCTCTTATTATCCTTCTCTCATTTTCTCTTGTCCTCCCTGATTCTCTGTCTGTCTCTCTCTCTTTCTACTTTCTCTCTATATTCTCTATTTCTTGTTATCTCTTTTTCTTTCCCCTTCTCTCTACTTCTATTTCTGTCTTATTCTCTCTATTTCATTCTCTGTCTCTTTCTCCTTTCTAGCTTATCTGTTTCCCTTTCACCCATTTCTATATCTCTTCTTTCCCTTTTCCTCTCCATCTCTTCGTCTCTCATTCTCTATATCTCTCCTTTATCTCTTCCATTCTCTCCATCTATAACATTTCTATATTTCTTTAACTATATCCTCTCTATTTCTTTTTCTGCTCCATTCTATCGTTTTCTATTCCCCCCTCTCTCTCAACTTACATAAGTACGTAGATATTGAAGAGGTTATTCTTGCGTAGGATTTCCCCGATGACGTAGTCGACATAGAACACAAAATGTGTCACGCGACACAAATAGGTTTAATCTTTTGTCTCAGCAACTGCACAAACTTCTAACAATACACTTGTGACACATGAAAATACTCAGAGAAATGCATCAAAGAGTACTTTTATCAGCTGCAGCTCCTTACGATGCACCGAAAATTGACTCAACTGACCAGATTAGACATGAACATTTCAAAGAAACTGTGTCAATTGATGCACTCTTCATTTGATGTGTTTTGAGGTTTGTGTGTGGTAACGTTGTGGAGACAGTAGTTAGATTGTAGGCCCAGTGCCGGTTAGCCTATTTGAGCATAAAGTTGGACTCAAACTTCGACAGGCTGCAGTGGCGTTATCAGTAGCGCTGCAATGACCTTTATCATCTGTGCCCACCAATGGAACTCACTCATTCAACAGAAGGTATGTGTTTCACTCAAATTTCCACCTGGAGGCAAACATTTCAATTTCTTTTCTCTTCTGCACTCGCTTCCCATTGGTCTGCGTAGCCTTTACACCTCTACATCCGTTTCAATATCATCAAACGACGCTTAAATCAAGAAAACTGAAATTCTATGTCTTATGATAATTACAGTGAAGTTCCATCCCTGCCTGGTACTGGATCTTTGCATGCAGTGAGGCTTCTGAGAGGGCTTCGGCTACATTCCATAATATTATTTTGTTTTATGCGTTTCTGAAACTCTGTGATCGATGTGTTGCCAGTGTTTTCATTACCATTCTATCATTTTGTAAAACGGATTATAATTTTAAAAAGTCGCAAGCTAAAGAAGAATTATATTATATACTTAGTTTATTTTACTTCGCTTTTCATTCTTGGCTATTCGCGAACGCAGTCAATGAGATTAAGGAAATATGGTATATTTTATATTGTAGTGTTTATGTTTTCCATATTTTAACATGTCTTCTAAAACCACAACAGCCATAACAACATGAGCTTACGCCCTCCCGCTTACCCCGTCCACACGCCTGTGCCTACCCTTCCAGCGACACCACGCTTCGTCCCCAGAGGTGTTAATTTGGAATCAACCTCACCTCACCCTCGCCCTCCGAGATCGCAGTCGCCCTCACCCTCCACCGCCCTCACCCTCCGAGGTCGCAGTCGCCCTCACCCTCAAACGCCCTCACTCTCCAAGATCGCAGTCGCCCTCACCCTCCACCGCCCTTACCCTCCGAGGTCGCAGTCGCCCTCACCCTCAAACGCCCTTACCCTCCGAGATCGCAGTCGCCCTCACCCTCTACCGCCCTCACCCTCCGAGATCGAAGTCGCTCTTACCCTCCACCGCTCTCACCCTCCGAGATCGAAGTCGCTCTCACCCTCCACATCGCACACCCACCGAGATCGCAGTCGCTCTCACCCTCCACCGCCCTCACCCTCCGAAATCACAGTCGCCCACACCCTCCAACGCCCTCACCCTCCGAAATCGCAGTCGTCCTCACCCTCCGAAATCACAGTCGAAATCACCCTCCAACGCCCTCACCCTCCGAAATCACAGTCGCCCTCACCCTCCAAGATCGCAGTCGCCCTCGCCCTCCACCGCCCTCACCCTCAGAGGATGAGGTCTGCCCTCACGAGGGTCGCCCTCCGGAGGGTGAACATCGTCACTGCCTCCAGAGGGCTCGGTGTAGGGGAACTTAAGGTCTAACTACCCGGTACCAAGATAAAAGCTTGGTACATTCAAAGTTCACTCCTTACAATACCCATATCCATATGGAAGGAAGTTGATGAGATGGATGTAGAACATACGAAATAAGGTCAGGAAAAACTGGAGCGGAACTGCTCTGGGAAGAAAATAACTATGACATGAAGAACGTTCTCATTACTCCTGTTTAAGACGCAGCATCTAGCTGTATCGAGGCTGGTGTCCAAACCATCATGAATGTTCGAAAAGTAGTTACCCTCTTGCTTGCTCTATTGGTGGGGATGTCCGTGGCTTTCTACAATATGAAGGAGCAGGACTTCGAGGACATGCTAGCGACAGTCCTCAACGGCAGCGACTCCTCTTGGGACGTCATCAAAGTACCCGACAGAGGATGTCCTGACGGCTACCGCAAAGACGGACGAGGGAGGTGCCGAAAGATCCATTGAACCATATCGGTAAGTTGCGATCCGTATTGACGCTTTAAACCTTGCGCAACCCGTCGCATTTGTGATTCTATAAACTTTAATTGTCTTACATGTTTGGGTACAGTGGCGGCGATTGGGTTCCGAAACAGGTGTGTGTGTGGGGGGGGAGGATGCCAAACTGGGGGCCAAAGACAGTATTTTTCCCTTTGTAGATAAGATTTAGCACAGTGCGGGGGCAAAAGTAGAAAAAAGTTCGAGGGGACAGTTGCCCCCCTAATTTCCACCACTGTATCGGTACGAAATCATTATTTTCTGAAGATTGTTTCTCGTACAGCCACCTCCCGCCCTCACCCTCTGAACAGATTTTTTAAAAATGAAATTGTTCTTTCACATATTTAAAAAAAAATAATTGAGAAACCTGTTAATTATACGTCTTTCACTAGTACCGGTACTTGTATTTATAACACAACATAACGATAATTTATTTGGATTGGATATAAAGTTTAGTAACAGTTTCAAATTCGTTTTTCGTACGTGTACAAAACTATAAAAAACAAAAAAAGCCACCTTCATTGTTATACATTTTCCTGGAAAAGAAACTGCTCATTAAACAGAACATTTAACTACTTTTTTTTTAAATTATCCGATTTTACTTCGAACACAGAAAAAAACCTTTGTCGTTATTTTAATTTTCACTGAAACAAATTATTGATACACTTTAAATGTTTATGTATAAGAGCACATACAAATTCGGAAGGAAAGTTTTTCAAAGCCTTTCTTGTTTTCTGCCACTGCCAACTGCCATACATAACAATAACCATCGCGAGAAACATGTTTTTTTTTTAATTCTTTCATTTCTGTTTCAGAAATTTGATAATCTGTTTGATCGACGTTCATAGAAATCTTTTACTAGAACACGACACGATTTGTATGGTCTCTTCCAGTAGTGGGAGATGTAATAATGATAACAATAGGAATAAAATTGGTTTCTCTATTAGTTTATAAAGTTTTGTGCAATAACAATTATAATAATTATTACTATTGTTATTATTTCTAGATTAGGATAATTCCATTGTCAAGGGTGGGACACACAAACTAAATTTTTTACATTAATGTAACCATTTGACCAAAAGTTAAGCCATATTTTTCTTACGGTTTCTGTACAATGAATTTTGAAACTACTTAAACACTTGATGAAACATAACTACCCTTTGAATACTTTCCCAGAATGATAACTAGCTCGTGAAAAATTTTTGGTTTCCATCATTTCATTTAATTTTAAAAAAATACAGATTCAGGATAATGGAATGCTCCATTTTGATTTTTAAATTTTCACTTCGCTTTTCTGCCACATTTGACTTACTACCTGCGAAGATGGATCACAAACACACATGCACGGAACACAATTCTCAAAGAGGATTATAGCTACTGGCTGCGAGTCCAGAGGCCAGTTCCTCGTTAGCCTGCAAGAATGCAGTCCAGATTGAAAGAGGATCATCCTCTACACACCCGTTATATTTTCTGCTATTCAAGTTCTATCAATGGCTTGAGCTCCCGCCCCCTGTTCCCCTACAAATATTTCCGGCGACGCCTGTGAAATACTAAGTTGAAATGTACACCTGGCACTATCTTCGTTAACCATGTAGCTACCGCTGGTGTACTTTTTGACAACGAAAATTTCCGAACGGTAGCCGGAAGTCAAGATGGTCCCGATATGAGACTTCCCTTACCACACTTATGGAAGAGCTTTCGGCAAGTCGGTGCGATTGATTCAACACAGGAGCGATGAGGAGTTTTGGAACAGTGATATGCTTGGTTTCGCTGTATCTTGTGCTGTCTATGTGCATTGCGAGTGGATCTCGCGTGCCCCTAGAGTTCGTTGCTGACGACACGCCAAATTCCATCGAACCGAAGGTGTCTTTCTCCAGAACCCATAAAATCGTAGATGTCCCGGACCCTGGACGTTCCGTTTGTCCTCAAGGATACCGTTTAGTAAGGGGAACCTGCAGAAAGATATTTTACTCATAAATTGTACTGTAAGTATTTTGAAATGTACTGTTTCTATCACATATATTATATATATACATACATAGATTGATTAATTGAGTTGGTGTTTTAAGTGTACTTTATGCACAGTAGGGCTAATCGGTACTGGACCTACAGTTTAAAGTGGGATCCAAACCATTATGTGCCTCCACAGGGCATCAAACCCATATATATATATATATATATATATATATATATATATATATATATATATATATATATATATATAATATACAGGGAGATTCAGTAAAATCTTGCAATAATGAGTCAGGAAATGGGCGATGTAGCAATGAACAATTGGAGATAGGAAACCTAGGATCGGAGAAAAAAAAAACAATAATGGGGGAACCCCCGAATGTATCCTAACCTCCACCCGCATACATTCGAGGGTATGCGCATGTCCCAGTGCCTCTGATATAAACTGGGACGGCAGTTGCTCGTATTACGGTTCACCCATTATTGTTGCACACACTACCTTTATTTAAATTATCCTTTACTACAGTACACACATATATATATAAAACAAATATAAGAAGAGAAAGAAAAAAATATATATATATATAAGACACATACATATACATGGTTCCCAATACAGTGATTTGATTATTATATGTAAATTACAAGTCACAAATTACACATTACAGTATTGTTAGTGGTCTTCACAGATACCAGCACATAGTTATATTTTAGTATAATTGGGTCATTTTTATTTAGTTATGTTTATTTTATTTCTTTTCACATTCTTTTTCTTGTTTTATGTATGCACTGTGATCCGGATTCCGGACTCCCGGAATCTATAGTATGTTTAATCCATGCCGCAAGACGAACCGCCAAGGACAGATCGCAATAGGTTGAGGACCTTTAGTTATTTGAATTTATTGTTTGGGAGATTGCTCACCCCAGAGGCTAGGTGTTCTTATCCCTGTCGGTTCGTCCTACTCCTCCTATTTCAGTCCATGACTTATGTAGCTTGAGTTGCGTTTGAAATATTTTAAAGTTAATATTCTAGTTAATATCTATAAGTTCTAGGATCGGAGAAGCCAGTCAGGTTCTTAGTTTGGTTTCAAGTCTGAGAATAGTTGAAACGTCTTGTTTAAGATTTATCGGATCAACTCTAATATACAGCCATACTGATAGGTAAAGGATTCAGCCGCATTTATCCACCAGGGCTGAATCCAAGTAAGCATTGACTAAGGCTGGGTGAGCCACAGAGCTTTCTATGCAGGGACATTGTCGAAAAAATCTCCCCTTTAAATCACCCAGCCTCGGAATCGAACCCGGGTTTGCCGCTTGGCAGTCAGGCACCCTTACGACTGGATCACGGCTGCGACTATACAAATGCATACAGGGCATGGCCACTAAGAAACGTCAAACTTCCGTGTCGTGTACAGAACATCAACACTATTCGTCGTCCCGAACTAGTCTCATCTACCGGGGTCGGCGAGTATATGTTATTTTGCCCTTCCTTCTTGCTTTATAGCCGAATTATATATATATATATATATATATATAAAAGAATAAATCTCTTTTATTGCAGCGGATGTGTTTCAGCTTAGAGACAGTGTTGCCGCAACAAGAAAATAAAAGTACCCTTTTAAAGGTGCAAAAGTTATCTTTCTCTTCCAAATTTTCCTTCACATAAAATCAATTGAAATCGTGACCACAAAACGTTAGGGTTAGTACCTGTTGCAGTAGAATCATTACAATTATTCCTTGCGCTGAAGGACTTACTGAATGAATGAAAATAAAGCAAAAGTGAAGATTCATAATACCTGGTTGATTGATTGAGTTGAATTTGAAGTCTACTTTTATGCACAGATAGGCTAATTGGAACTCGACCTACAGTTTAAAGTGAGATCCCATCACTATATGTCTTCACCGGGTATCGAACCCTGGAACTCTTCATTACAAGGCGTTG
This sequence comes from Lepisma saccharinum, assembly GCF_977018435.1. Taxonomy (NCBI): domain Eukaryota; kingdom Metazoa; phylum Arthropoda; class Insecta; order Zygentoma; family Lepismatidae; genus Lepisma; species Lepisma saccharinum. The sequence continues at coordinate 56,828,822 of NC_139241.1, read as the reverse complement.
ATGTTACGACTATGCCATCTAGGAGGTTCTCAAATAACTGATAGCAAATCGTGAAAAACATGAGATATAAAAATTTTCACATTTATAAGGTTTATTACTTACCGAAATATTACAATTGTTTTAAAGGTTGATACGATAATGGGAAGATAATTTTCGAAATTTAAAATATTTTACTACATTTGTGGTAGGAATTATGTGAGAAGGAAAGAAAAATTTATTTCACATTAATTTACATTGGGTTAAATATTAGAACCGGGTCAAATTTCGCTGCAAATTCGATGTTTTTAACGAAATTGTATTTTGCGTGAATTTTCATTCAAGTAGCAACACTACTTCAAGGGGAAACACACATACAACAGAACGTAAATGAGTAAGTAAAGCTGTACACTAACAAATTAATAAATAGCAATCGAAGCAAAATAAATTAGGAAATAGGACAGAAAAATTGTCATGAAAATTACGTTGGAGGATAATAGCAAGATTATTTTGTAAAAATTTAGTTATATTTTATGTCTAATTATCGGTTTCAAAAATGTATAATTAGAGTAAAGACTACTAAAGAAACGATTTATCAAGTTCAATTGTAAGGTGGAAAGAAGGGATTAAATTGTCTCCTCCCATCTGGTGTCATTAAATTGCATTAAGAAGTAAGCAGCCGTCCAAAGAATATTTTGTTTATTAGAAGGAGTGCTTCAAGATAAGTACCGGATGATTGCCTTATCGCCACCACTTAACGATAATCTCTATATTTCCTGTGAGGTTATAAACAGGAAATTATCGACGCAATCTTTTCGAGAACAAACTTCCTGTTTTGGTAAATTTCTCGTAAGGGACAGACAGCTGAAATTTGCTAGTTCATTTAATTTGAATATTCGTACTTACGTATTATGCATTGAGAAACATTGCTGAAGGTGTCATTTCGCTTATTTCACGGAAATGAGCTCTATTTGCGACATATCGAGTAAGTTTTCTTCGTTTCTTTTTGCCTTCGGTAACACACAAAATGGCGGTCACAGTTTCAGTACCGTACTCAGCATGCAGTGTTTCCACCCCACTGCACCCAAAAATACCTACGTAGCCCCACAAACCATTCTCGCATAGCCCCACGAACCATTGATACATAGCCCCACGAACCATTGACACATAGCCCCACAAACCATTTGCGGAAACGTACCTTCTTCAGTACAAAAACACATGTTTGGAAACACTGACCGGATTACGTCATCACACACAGGCTACATCCACCTGGAAGTAAATGGATGCAAGAGCTTTCGTGCATCGGTCACACATTTATATCCAAAAATATATGATTTACCGGCAAAATTCAATGAACGTTGCGAGAAAACGCTTCCCCGAACTTCCAGAAATATAAAGAAACTGCATTCGGTAAGTAATTTCTCCTGTAAATTTGATGGAATCCGTCTGTCCCTTACGAGAAATTTACCCCTGTTTTTTTAAGGAATACTGACATTATGAATTCTGTAAGCACCCTTTCCGCTTATCTCAGATAGTTCAGAATGTGATTGCTTGCGTTAGAGTACTGCATGGGGCCATTTTCGTTCTCTCGTACTCACTCGAGTCGCCATGCTCGATCGTTTACAATGGAATATCAGTTTAATGTCTCAATAATTGTATGTAAAATATCCGCCTTGGCAGTTTCAGCCCATAATCATCTTTTCATTTTCATATGTCACTGTATTAGTAAGATAGACGAATTTTAACATGGAGATAATGACTATGTTTACTTAAGTTTCAATTTCACTGCATCTTTCATTTCACCATCCATATTTGAGGCCCCATTATCATAGACGATATGGTTATACGGTCATGAACGTCCGCAGGATTTTTTCCAGGGAGGGGCAAACAAGGTAATTTTTTTCCCGGGGTAAAGGAGGCATATTTTCACCCATAATAGTAATGCCCCCTCAAAAACACTGCTTCAGTCTGAAATTATCATGTTCCTTCAACACCATTATAATAACTAACATAAATTACTGTGACTGAAATGAAATTACGTGTGAAATATATACTTTTTAGGTGGACATTCATTTTCTAGGCGGGGGGTCGTGCCTCCCCTTCCGGACGTACATGTATACGGTCTTTGTATTACTGAGTTTCCAGTGTATACCGCTCTTTTTGCCTGTTCTAGCGTTAATCGCTCGCTCGAACGAAGAAGCTCTCAATTCCGTGCGCTGACTAGCGTCGTCTGTGCGAACTATTTGGCTCTCGAGCGAAATCTTCTCCACGCAGAACTCTATTAGGTACCATGGACAAGTTCCGCTAATCTTTTACCAGTTTGAACTAGCAGATGTGTGCATAAAATGGACTTTAATTGTTCTTCTTTTTTAACTTACACTGAGTTAAATTTCATCTCATGATTTTTTCGTGCTTACTTATCAATTATGGAGATTTTACACCAAGCGACAAGTGATACGTGTCGCTTGGAAACAACCTTTCAGATATAAATTCAACCTTTCATGACACGGAAAGCAGAACATATCAGCAGTTCCGTCAGTCCTTAATAAACAGCGTCTGTCGTTGCGCTTGCGCAGTGAAAGCTTCTTTACACACTGAAAGGACCCATCCATGTCACTTGTCACTTTGGTGTGAAAGATGCCTAAAATGGGAATTAGGATAGGATGAAGAACCTGGTCAGAAACCTGAGTTATACGTATGTCAAGGTGAAGAGAAAATTATACGTATAACTGAGAATTACTTACAAATCAGATTTAGATACCATTGTATTTTTATTACGTGTCTACTTTGAGGATCATGTCATAAAGTGGTAAATTAAAGAATCTGAAAGTTTTATTCTTAAATACACTATATTTGTCACTTTATTAGTGAACACTTTGAGACTTCAATGACACAGGTATGTGCTCATATCAAGTAATCCACCTATTACCATCTTAGTGTCGAAAATAAAAGGGGGTACGCCCACTTTGTGACCACCCTGTATTTCAGTTTTAGTTATATGTGGACTAGCGTCAACTTCCCGTTTAAATTTTACTTTCTGGCCAAGCATGTAACTTTTCATGGCCGACCAGGAGCAACTGTCACTTTTGTGACATTGTTGCAGCTTCGTTACGTACAAATCAACTATATTTTATGAAAATTGTTACAACACCGAATTACGTATAGATGCATTACGTACAAGTACAGCGCCTTGAATAACGTAGTGTGGAAAACGGCACTGTCCCGGGCTCTCTGGCTGGTTCCACTCAAATATGATATCGCTAGAGGCGCTGGTGTCGGTACAGCTGCATGGCATTCGTCTGCTTATAATGGAAGTAAATGGAGTTTTCGATGCAACGTCTGATTCTTTTACATGAAGCATTTCTATGAATGTGATAATTGCTATGATATTTGATACAGTGGTCGCGAATATATTAACGAACATTCTCGACAGTCGACCACGTCCTGCTATCGTTATACTTTCATTAATACGTAATACGGGAGAAAAAAATGCTCTTGGTAACTAAATTTTTGTATAAGAATTAGGTTCATAATTAATATCATCATCATCATCATTTCTTTTGAAGATATACAAACTGAAGCATTTGTATTTTTATATTTACTGTCTCTTTTCTTCCGCTTTATACTAATCGCGGCGATGATGATAATGATGATTGCATGAAACGACAAGGGGAAACCCAGAAAACTTCCTTAGTTCCATCGACATAAGTGTAAGGAAACTTTCAGACCAATGGGACAAGCGACACGGGATGTTCATACTAATGTGACTAGTGACACAGACACTTCCAGACTGTAAAATAGCATTCATTGCGCATGAGGGTCCAAACAGCAAACGACACGTTCATATGGCGTATTCGCGTGCTACTTGTTACTTCGGTAGACGGAAGCGACGCACCAGAGGGGGGTTTCCAACTAAGTGACAAGCGACATGGTGCCTTCAGTCTATTGCTGCTAATTGTGCGATTAACAGATCTAGGCGACACGATAAACCGCACGTTACAACAATAGATCTAGGCGACACGATACACCACACGTGTCGCTTTGTCGCTTGTGTGTCGCTCAATAGCTTGCAACGTGTTGCCGTGGTTTGTTGTTCCCGCATGCGCAATGCAATGAGTGTCTTGCTTTAGGGAGATTGAGCACCAAAGCGACAAACGGCACGCGACACTTTTCGCTTCAGGATTTCTCCAACCGAACGCTGGCCTGTGCTTCCCGTCATGCCACTACGATGTGAAATCTTGCTCTTGATTGGCTCGTCCCAAGCGACATGTGTCGCGTGTCGCTTCGGTATGAAAGTTGGCTTGGACCGAAAGACCCGTGTCGCTTTGGTATAAAATCTCCTTGAGGAAACTGTGCAGTCAGAGCTTGTGTCCCTACGGTTCGAAAGGTTGCATCGATTGATTACCGACTGCTCGCTTCCATTTGTGGTTTGTTGTCTCGGTATGAAATATCTCTCAGGATACTATTTATATTCTAATAACATAGAAAAATAAACCCTAGTACGCAATCCAACACGTGACGTCCGGAATCACATTGTGATGTTTCTTCGTGGTTACGCATGCTATTTATTTATTAATTTTATTTTACTTTTCTTTCCAAATTAATGCCATTTCGTGACTGCAAGTCACTCCACAAATACTGTTTCTGTCAATTCACGTACCGCCTTTCAAGATTAACAAATCTACACAATACCGGGTGTCCCAGAAGTCTTTCCCTGATTACAAACTTTATTCATATCCGCTATATGCAATGTAGAGATGTGAAAGTGGTGCCAAAATGTTGGAAAACTAACCAAGTTTTTTTTGTTCCAGGTTTCAGTAACGTGGCTGTAGTGTAGCAGTGTCAGTGCCCAGGAAACCGGAAATGTTCACAAATCAGGAAAAATCTCAGTGTGTCACGAGACCCGGTCACCAATGACAGTGCAGAGGAACTTTCAAACAACTTATGGAAAGATGCCGCCCGATGTCGAGAGCATTAAGTCGTGGTATGACAAGTTCAAGACCACAGAATCTGTTGCCGACTTACCGAGAAGTGGCCGAACCATCAACCTCAGCGATTTCAAACAATATAAAACATCAGCCAAAAAATTGTCTTTATGATATCTTACACAAACGTTTATTGTTTCGTGCATACGAAGTGCAAATCGTACAGGCTTTGTTGCCTAATGATACCACGGGACACACTGAGCTTTTGCCTGATTTGTGAACATTTCCGGTTTCCTTGGCACTGACACTGCTACACTACAGCCACGTTACTGAAACCTGGAACGAAAAAACTTGGTTAGTTTTCCAACATTTTGGCACCACTTTCACATCTCTACCTTACGTATAGCGGATATGAATAAAGTTTGTAATCAGGGAAAGACTTCTGGGACACCCGGTATATTCCAAAAACTAACTAAGCCGCATTACTTTCATAAGAAAATTAGCAGCCGTACTGATCACACTGCCATCTATGTTGTCATCCGTCTCGAAAACCAGTTTCTTGGGTCGTTTTCCACACTACGTTATTCAAGGCGCTGTAGTACAAGTAAGGTTTAATTAACACGTTTTTACATTATATTTTGCCTTGACCTTCAGAAATTTACCTATAAGACTGAATTACGCAGAACTGAGTTACGTATAAAGCAGTCTCATTTGTAAATGCGTTCATTTTGAATATTTTACCACCGGGCAAATTCAAGCATAGTCCTTTGGCCCTAACTGTTTAAGCAGGAAGGACTCTGTGTGAGCGGAAGTGAAAATTCAGGAAAGTTTCAGAATTGTGTCGGATGTTAGGCACGAATTGGTAGAAAGAAGTCACCAACTTTTCCTTGAAGAGTTGATACAGTGACGGAAAGGGATGAGTACAAGATGGCTGTTACTGGAGGTGTATTTACTCATACTCTGCTGTGTAGCGTTGGGAGAAACTGCTAAGGATCACAGGATATCTGTAAGGACAAGAGTGGCAATCGCCGCTCCTGATTGGTGCCCTCCGGGAACGCTTCGAGATCACAAGAACTCCTGTCGAAGAGTTTGGAGGGGAAAGCGGTCCAGGTAAAGGGAAAGTTTCATTGATTGAGTTAGTGTTTTAAGTCCATTTTATGCACATTAAGGCTAATCGGGACTGGACCTACAGTTTAAAGTGGGATCCGAACCACTATGTGCCTCCACCGGGTATCGAACCCGGGAACCCTTTATTACTACTGCGCCATCGGGGTGGCCCTTTACTAAGGGGAAAGTGAATAAGGGAAAGTACAGTTTAACCAAGATAGGAGTGCTCCTGTGGCGCTGCCGTTGAACAGGTGATGCAATCAGCTGCTTGCCGTCTAATCCTGCTGCTGCGTTGCCAAAATGTGCATAATTCTTCAACACATCGTTGTCATCTTTAGTCAGGGGCCAAGTGTTTGTTTCATCATAAAGGGTAAAACCGTACACGGCGATAATGTCTTGGGGGTGTAACGGGATGACTTTCAATTTCAATTTTCCTTTATTAAAGGGCGAGGTTCAGCCTGAGGCTGTTCTCCTAAGAACCCTAATGTCAACCTCGTTTGCACATAGTGCACACTGGTAAACTGTATGTCTGCAGGACAACTAGGCAGAGGCGTATTCTGGGCGCATGCGATGCATTGTGGGAAAAGAATTATTACTTTCTTTCACTTCAGATCCAAGAAATGTAATATAAGCTTAGTTGAGCGCTCTCGTGTAAAATAAATATTTCTCCTATATGAAGAAATTAGAATGTAGAAATGCTCATTAATGTCGTCACAGAGCAAGCTGTCCGATGTACCGCATCAGCGAAGGAAGATTTTAACGTGGGCAAGCGCTGCTCCCGTGCTTCTTCCCTCCCCTTTCCATTTCATCCCCTTCACAATGCGTGAATATCGCGTTAGCTGCATGCTGTGAGGTGACAGCTACAGGGAAGAGTATGCTTGTTGTTTCGTTGAACAAAGAGGTGGCAGCGATCATTTTTTCCCCTTGGAGGTACAGTGCAATGCACATTTAGTTTAAATTTTGGTTCATTTTTATGTCTGGGCCTTTTTCAAAGTTCCACATGGCTTAGTGCAGTATTTTCCCGAAATATTTTTAAAAAATGACGGAAAATGAAACTGAGGGTGTGATACAGGATTATTATTACTATTTGACTTTGTAAAGCTAAAGAATGAGTTGATTCCTCTCTATTCTTCCCCCGAGTTTGATAATAAACCTGTATACGTGTATGAACTAGTACCATATATAAACACGAACAATATTCATAACGTTATGAGTGAAACTTACAAGTTGGCTACACTCATTTTGTCAATACCAGCTTCAACTGCATAAGTGTAACGATCCTTTTCAGCATTAAGAAAAATTAATAAATATATTAGAGCAACCCAATCGCAAGAAGGATTATGTGCGCTTATCCATTGAAAAAGAGCTGCTTCTGAAAATTAAAGCGTTGCCCTCATTTTACGAAGATGTTATAAGGGAATTTACCACTTAAAACAGAAGAGCAGAATTTACATTTAAATTATTTTAATTAAGTCTGGTCTTTTGTTCCTGAATATCTGATTTAAATTTAGGCCTCTACTATAATGTTATTTGCATAAGCCAAACAAACCTAAATTGTGAATCCCCAATGTAAATATAAACTGTTAATAAATATCAAGTGATTTTATAATTTTATGAAGACTTCCACATCAGACATCAAACCTGGTGAGTTTTGAACTTCATTATCCATATTTCATTACTTTATACGTTATGCAATATTTAGTAATGTTAATGTGCAAATCGTCAACTATTGAATACGTATAATGCTATCCCCCATTCCATAATATATATGTTTTAAATTTATGTACAGCATGCCCTTTATGAAAATCGAGGATACGCCACTGCAACTAGGCTCTGGCACCTAGACCAACAGCCAGCGTAATCCAAGGCTGTGTGTTGTCCTGTGTTCTGTCCTTGTGCACGGTGCTCCTTTATAGTTTCAGCTTCAAGCATACGTAGATAAGAACATTTTAGTCCTCAGAAACATGTTTTGATTTCAATTATGATAAGGCGCTTGGCACCGTGCAAATGTGACAGGTGCGCATAGCTTAAGTGCTGACGCATCCACCATTTTATCTTCATTCATGCATTCAATATATCTCGTGTAAGCTATCTTGATGAACAGGACGTTAGACTATTTCACTAAGGGGCTACAGTCCTCCAGTGACAACGTCTTCGGGGCAGAGCGGAAAATTGGAGCTTTTAAGCGCCGGTAAGACAATTGAAATGCGGTTCTAATTATCCCTAGTGCTTCCAAAGATGTTGTTTTGCTGTACTCTAATTAAGCCATGTTTTCATTTTAAAGACACTAAGTTGCTGATCAAGACAGTTTATATCAAGATTTGAAAACACTTTATATGTAACGTCTCAACCCTGTATCAGGTTCTTACTCAGACTAAGAACTCTGCGTACAGGGTTCAGACGTTACATGTAAAGTGTTTTCAAATCTTCATATAAACTGTCTTGGTCAGCAACTTAGTGCTTTTTTTTGTTTTGGGTGTTCATAACCCTCATTCACCGTGATATTCTAAAAATACTACTACTAAGGTTACATAATTTAGAACTACATAATTTGTATTCATGTCCAGATATTATTAGAATAATTAAATCAAGAAGACTTAGATGGGCAGGCCATGTGGCATGAATGGGAGAGGAAAGAGGAGTTCACAGGATTCTTGTTGGGAAACCTGATGGTAAGAGACCTATAGGAAGGCCAAGACGAAGATGGAGGGACAACATTGAGATGGACCTAAAGGAAATCGGTAGGGTTGGAAAAGAGTATATAGATCTTGCTCAAGATAGGGAAAGATGGAAGGCCTGTGTTGCTGCAGCCATGAACCTTCGGGTTTAAAAAGGCTAGAGAGTTAGTTAGTTAGTTACTACTACGAATAATAAGATCCATGAAAATCTAATACCACTGATAATCAGCAACCTGCCTCTTTCGAAATCTCTTACTACGCTATTGCAAGAAATGACTCACACGATTTAGCCTGTGAGCGTTCATTTTGCTTTCTTCAAGGTTATGCATCCAAATATTGGTTTCTGAAAGAAAATAAGCAGTTATGTTGCCAACAAAAAGCTCTAACAAATCTAATTGTCACAGAAGGAAATGCTAAATGTTTCCAAGAACTTTCCCTCCATAAAACAGGTAAACATATGCGTAGTTATTATTACGAGCCTGTGCGTGATGACGTAATCTCTTAGTAAATTATGACGACAATAAAAGTTAAGCGAGTGTTCACGACAGGAGAAGAGTAAATATATCCCCTTCCACTAATCCCTGATAACAGAGACAATTTCATACCTAAATAATTCATTGTTACTACATCATAATTGATACAGTGCGTATCCTATTGTTGTTATTGAGTGTAATTGTTGACGTAATATACTCCGGCAAACTAATTGTCGGCGCTTATAACAATACAAATTTGTTGTTTCAGAGAGGTGTTGTTGACTCAGCATATTCTCGCAACTAATTTGTAGTTGTTTACAGCAATTGGGCTTCTGTTTGCAAGAGAGTTGTCAGTACCACCGACCTCCACGTACAGCGCTTTAAGATCATTCTGAACAAAGAAAGCCCTGTGAACGGAAATAGCGTGAAGATGAGACTGTATTTCGGTTTGTGTTTGTTGCTTGTGATTGTGTCTGTATCACTAGCGCAAATCTTTCGGTTAGGTTCTGTGATTATTGTACCAGGAAGGGCAAGATGCCAATCTGGATATCGGCGGTTACCTGACGGACGATGCAAACTCATGTGGAAGTAGATAACACTAAGGTTAGTCACTTACAAAAATGTTTAACACCATCCACGGTTGTATTAATAGGAAAATGATAGGGGGGGGGGTTAACTTTCAGCAGTACGAGGATAGTATAACATTTATAATTAGTGATAATAGTAATGTTAACAATAACTACTGATTTTTTGTATAATTTTATGCAATAATATACATGTCAGAATTTGCCCTTCTTGTTCCATGGCCAGAAAATATAGGTTTTTACATTAAAAGACCCTTTCAGACCATTTCTGAGAAGAATACCTGCATTTTATAGTGTTAGGTTTTGCCTATTCTACTCATAATTGTCTATTTTAAAGATAACAGCGTTTTGGGTGCATATTCCAGGAAAATGATGAAAAATCTGTCGATGTTCATTAATTGTAGTGTCTATTTTATAATTTCGGTACCTTTTGCCTGCCTATTTTGAGAGATTTGAGTGCCTATATATATAACCTTATCCTGGTTATAAGCCCTTATTCACGAGCGGCTAACGACAGACTTAGCAACTTGGAAGATATATAATAACAGCACCCAACCTAACCTAACCTAACCTAACCTAACCTACCTAACCTATCCACGTATGAACACAATAACTTAAATAAATAAAACAACCTGCCTAACCTCTTTACATACTTATTTCTGCTTTTCTATGCATACGTGGATAGGTTAGGCAGATCAGGTTTGGTGCTGCGATCGTCCCTTATCAACCGTTAGATAACGATGTGACCACGGATAGTGTACATCATATAGGGCACTGAAAGGTATCATATCATGTAACAAATTACTATGAAATATATTTACACACAGTCAGTAATTGTAAACTGGTTAATAGTTATTGTACATATTACTGTCTTCAAACAGTTTCGAATCAATATTTCTAAATGTCTCACTGTACATATCGCCTTGCTTGAATTATATTTACAATCACAATGTACACTTTGATTTTCAAACTTTTTAAATTATATCGCTGCGTTTTGATTATTTGTTTAATAATTTGTACGAGTTTCTGCCAATTTATAGTTTATTTTTAACATAATGAATGCTGATACAGTTATTCCGAAAATATGAATAAAATAAAATTATTGTGCACGAAGAATCTAAGACCATTGATTAAGTCTCGCTACCACATCTAACCTATAATGTATATTTTCAAAAATATTGCACTGATTGATTAAAATGTTGAAGCAATTTTATTTAATCAATGGAAGTAGTTTGGATCCGTTAAACACTCTAGTCATACACGGCCAATACACCAACACGTTTAAACCATGCGTCTCTATTCTTTAGACAAATTTATTACATTTTTAGTTTCAGAGGTTCTTATTGAACCTTAAGGGGGGGGGGGAATACAGAACAAATGAAAGTGTTCTTTTTGTACTTCGGGTAGTTGGGCTCACCTTCGCTAAAGGCACTCAAATATCATCCCCTCTTCCACTCACGCCAGGAGTCCTATCCCCATCTTCGCAAATAAGCCAAAAGTGGCACAAGAAGCGAAGTAAAATGAAGCAAATCAATCAATCAATATTCCACTCGGTACATCCTGTGCTGTAACCTGTACAAGTACCCAGTTAACTGCATCACGAGTTGATTGTTCTGTTGTGCTGTAAAGTGAACCGATGCTACCCACTTTGAAATCTGCCATTGAAGTTTCACTGTTGTGGTGGAGGGTGTTGAACCAGCCAGTGGTTTTAGCCAGGGAATTTCCTGGCGATAAGGTAAAGGACGAATGAAATGAGAGCTTTACTGCGGTGATCATTACTATTGAAATTCTTTTTCTCTTTCTCTTTTTATTTATTTCTTCCTTTCTTCAGTTGTTTGCTTCTTCGCCTGTTTCCTTATTTCATTTCTTTTTCTTACTCTCTTTTTCTGTACTTCTCCCTGTATCTCTTTCTTTATTCTTTTTCCTATCCATCTCACTTTGTGTCTTATTTATTTTCCCTGTTTCTCTCTCTTTCTTTGTTGTTCTGTTTCTTTATCTCTTTTCCTTTCTCCCCCTGTTTCCCTTTCTATCCACTTTCACTAAACATTTACTTATCTCTCTTTTACCCTCTTTTTCCTCCTTATTGTATTTTTCTTTTATTCTTGTTTCTTTATTTTATTTCTTTTCTTTTTCTGTCTTCTTGTGTTAATGCACCTTTCTTTCCTTCACACATTGTTTCTTCCTTCTCTTCCTGTTTCTCTTTCTTTCTCTGGAGGTACACAGCGGTTCGGATTCCACTTTTAAACTGTAGGTCCAGTCCCGATTAGCCATACTGTGCATAAAGTGGACTTAAAACACCATATCAATCAATCAATCAATCAATCAATCTTTCTTTCTCCATGTGTTCCTCTTTATTTCTCTCATTCCATCGGAAAATTCCTCACATAAATTATTTGGGTGGGCAAGAAATTGGGCGAAGACTATTTCACGGTGGTCTGATGGCGACGCCTTAGGAACTATACCCTGTACCAGCTAACTGTAGACCAGGCGAACGAGAACAAGTCTCTGCGCAAGTAGTGACGCGAGACAGCTCCACCAATGAAATGTGAGAGAAACGGGATTGCATAATGGGCGACTGGAGTTATCCGATTTCCCTGCTTCTCTCTGTCAGCATTTCAAACACTTGGCAAACGGACCGTGTTGTTGTCTCCAGTTCCCTACTCTTGGTTTAAGAATTTATTAGGCAAATATTAAGGGATAAAACAGCAAGTGCAAATTTTGACAAGCCGTGCATTAAGCGTACGGACTAAGTTCTGGACCGAACGTCCGTACATGCCATGAAAGTTTCGTACATGTACGGTCAGGACCGTACGGTTGACAACGCTGCGCTTTCACCACTCGATTTCCCCCCTCCTCTGCCGCTATGCGCGGCCCTGCTTTACAGTTAGATTGGACAGGGTATAGGAATTGCGGAATGTGTCGCAAGAGAGACGATTGACGTCATTACGGTCAACATTTTAACCCCGGCGACCCCAGCAATGGGTAGTACGTAAATATACAGTAGTGTCCAAAAGTTAAGCATGACGAAGATATGAGAAAATGTGTTATTGATGAAGTGCACAAAGCATAGTGAAAATTAATCAAAACGTTACATGAATTAACAATTGTTTTAGTGTGAAGACAAAAAGTCCAAAAATAAGAAAATTGAAGATCGCTTCCTTAACAAGAGAAAGAGGTTTGTATGGGGCGTGATCATCCCCAACAGCTACACATCCTTGCAACGACATAGAAGGTTGTTCAGGAGCACTACATTTACAGTGGAGCCATCACCATCAAAATTTGACCCTGAACGAATGGGGGAACATGCTCTTCACAGATCAGTCCACATTCAGTGTGCGAAATGATTCCCGTCGCACGTTCATCTGGAGAGAACCTCAAGAACGATTTAATCCCAGGAATATCGTGGAAAGGGAACAGTTTGGTGATGATGGAATACTAGTGTGGGCAGACAAATGGACGAAAGGAGCTGCACCTTTTTGCTGGAGGTACTGTTACTGCTCAGAAGTATAGAGACGAGGTACTCCAACATCATGTGCAACTTTTCAGAGGCGCAGTCGACCCAGATATACACGTAATCTTCTAGGAAGATAATACATGTGCGCGTCGAGCCAAATTGTTCGATGCCTTTCTTGAAGATGAAGAAATCACCGCATGAACTGGCCTCCGAGGTCTCCAGGAATAAATACTGTAGTGAATTAATGAGACGAGTTGCAGCCCGCCAGCCTTCACCAAAGACATTTCCAGAGCTCCGCACTGCTCTTCGTGGGGAATGGAACCAGCTGTCCGCAGAGCTCTTGAACCACTTTTTACGTCGTTGCAAGGCTGTGTAGCTGTTTGGGATGATCACGCCCCACACAAACCTTTTTCTCTTGTTAAGGAAGCGATCTTCAATTTTCTTATTTTTGGACATCTTGTGTTCACACTAAAAACAATTGTTAATTCCTGTAACGTTTTGATTAATTATCACTATGTTTTGTACAGTTCTGACACTTCGTCAATAACACATTTTCTCATATCTTCGTCACGATTAACTTTTGGACACTATAGTATATTGTGAAATCTAGAGTGATAACTACAGCGCCTAGAATAACGTAGTGTGGAAAACGGCATGCTTCTGCGCTCTCTGGATGGTTCCACTCGAAAATGATCCGCTAGAGGCGCTGGTGTTGACCCCGGTGCTTCATGTTCGACTGCTTATAATGGAAGTAAACGGAGTTTTCGCTGCAACGTCTGATTCTTTTACATGAAGCATTTCTATGAATGTGATAATTGCTATGATATTTGGTACAGTGGTCGCGAAGTTATTAACGAACATTCTAGACAGTCGACCACGTCCTGTTATCGTCATACTTTCGTTAATAATACGGGAGAAAAAATACGCGTGGAATGTTCTTCGCAACTAAATTCTTGTGTATGAATTAGGTTCATTATTATCATTATCATTATCATCATTTCTTTTAAAGATATACACACTGAGGCATTTTTATTCTCTTTTCTTCCGCTTTAAACTAATCGCGGCGATGATGATAATGATGATTGCATGAAACGACAAGGGGAACCCCACAAAACTTTCTTAGTGTCATCGACATGAGTGTAAGGCAACTTTCAAACCAATGGGCCAAGCGACACGGGATGTTCACACTGTCACACTAATGACACACACTTCCAGACTGTAAAATAGCATTCATTGCACATGAGGGTCCAAACAGCAAACGACACGTTCATATGGCGTATTCGCGTGCTACTTGTTACTTCGGTCGGAAAGCTCCTTAAAGGAAGGGTGCTGAGACCGAAGCGACGCGCTACAGGGGGAGTTCCCAACTAAGTGACAAGCGACATGGTGCCTTCAGTCTATTGGCAAGCGTTGCTTGCGAACAACAGATAGGCGACACGATAAACCGCACATTACAACAACAGATCTAGGCGACACGATAAGCAACACGTGTCGCTTTGTCGCTTCTGCGTCGCTCAAACTGGGCCATTTCCTCAATAGCTTGCAACATGTTGCCGTGGTTTGTTGTTCGCACATACGCGATGCAATGAGTGTCTTGCTTTAGTGAGATTGCGCACCAAAGCGACAAGCGGCACGCGACACTTATCGCTTGAGGATTTCACCAACCGAACGCTGGCCTGTGCTTCCCGTCATGCCGCTACGATGTGAAATGTTGCTCTTGATTGGCTCGTTTCCAAGCAACATGTGTCGCTTCGGTGTGAAAGTTGCCTTGGACCGAAGGACCCGTGTCGCTTTGGTGTGAAATCCTCGTATCGTTTGTCGCGTGTCGCTTTGGTGTAAAATCTCCTTGAGGAAACTGTGCAGTCAGAGCTTGTGTCCCTACGGTTCGAAAGGCTGCATTGATTTCGGACTGCTCGCTTTCAAGCGACATTTGTGGTTTGTCGCCTCGGTATGAAATATCTCTCAGGATACTATTTATATTCTAATAACATAGAAAAATGAACTCTAATACACAGTCCAAGACCTGACGTCCGGAATCACATTGCGATGTTTCTTCTTGTGTTACGCATGCTATTTATTTATTAATTTTATTTTACTTTTCTTTCCAAATTAATGCCATTTCGTGACTGCAAATCACTCCACAAATATAACTGTTTCCATCAATTCACTTACCGCCTTTCTAGAGAAACAAATCTACATAATATATTCCAAAAACTAACTAAGCCGCATTACTTTCATAACAAAATTAGCACCTGGGTCGATCGCACTGCCATCTACTTGTCATCGTCTCGGGGAACCAGTTTCTTGGGTCGTTTTCCACACTACGTTATTCAAGGCGCTGTAGTGATAACCCACCGTGAATTCATTGAATTGTGGGAAGTATGCGTGAATTATTGGCTCCGGGATTTCTGGGTGAATTTTTCTCTGTAGACGTAACAAATTGCAACTTTTATTATTCCAATCCCATTGAATTTATACATATTTATTAATGGCCTGAAGCAAGTTTTTCACAGTTCAGCCTTTATTTTTATCGAGCATGGAAAAGAAAAGAAAGCTGTGTGAAAAATAAAACTGAATTATCTCAATTCCTTTACTTTGTTATTTTCCTTAGCAGAACAATCTATCTCACCGACTGAAAATTATTGCAAACTAAGATATCTTGAAGTTGATTTGGTAAATTTGAGTTTGAAATTCTAATACAATTAACAATTTTTGTTGTAAATTAATTTATCCCGTAGCGTTTTTGATTTGTGTTTCTAGATGTACTTTCGAATTTGAGTATGTGAAATGGAAATGTAAATTCTACACCTTAAATTATATGTTATAAATTCTTGTGTTTGTGGCCTTGAGTTTTTGGAAATTTTGCCTTGAAAACCTTGAATTTTACTTGAATTTTATGATGGTCCTACAGTAGCCACCCTGGAAATCTATAGAATTAGAATTATTACTGGAAAAGGATCCGTAGCATGGATCAATGGTCAGTGGATTAAATTAAAGCTGTAGTGAAAATTATGCCCATCCTCCGCTTCCACGCTTCTTTCCACTTGTTTCACAACACCATTTATGTTTTCACCTTTCATTTCACTTGTCCCGATTCTTTTTTTCTTATTTCATTCCTTTTTCAATATTTTCTGTGAATCGTCTCCATGTTTGTTTTTCTTTATATCCCTTCCATCCATGGACTTGATTAGAAGAAGTAATAACAGCAATATTCATTATTTTACAATAATAACTATTATACGAGTCCACATTTATATAAATGGGGAAACGTCTGTACTCGATCCCCCAGAAGGGTGAATATAAATTACAACTGATTTGCATTATTTTCTTACATTTTATACAGTTAGTGTACTTAAATTTATAGTTAATGTATTTTGTTTAACTTATTAGGGGATGATATAAATACAATTAAGAATGATGCTAAAATATTTTTCAAAACTGCAATAGAGATAGGTTTGGAAGTTAACAAAGAGAAAACTAAATATATGCTTACAGGCCGAAACTAAATGTTAGGTAATAATCAAAATCTAATTATTGATAACAACTCGTTTGAACCAGTTTTCAAATTCAAATACTTAGGAGTAATATTAACAAATGAAAAGTATATTAAAGAGGAAATAAAAAGTAGGCTTCATTTAGGAAATGCATGTTACTTCTCTCTTCATAAACTTTTGTCTTCTCGTTTAATATCTAAGAAACTAAAAGTTAAAATATACAAAACAGTAATTTTGCCTGTAGTATTATATGGGTGTGAAACTTGGTCCCTTACATTGAAAGAGGAACACAAATTGAGAGTACTTGAAAATAAGATCCTTAGGAAAATCTTTGGACCTAAAAGGGATGAGGAGACAGGTGAGTGGAGAAGGTTACATAATTTAGAACTACATAATTTGTATTCATGTCCAGATATTATTAGAATAAATAAATCAAGAAGACTTCGGTGGGCAGGCCATGTGGCACGAATGGGAGACGAAAGAAGAGATTACAGGATTCTTGTTAGGAAACCTGATAGTAAGAGACCTGTAGGAAGGCCAAGACGAAGATGGAGGGACAACGTTGAGATGGACCTAAGGGAAATCGGTAGAGATGGAAAAGAGTATATAGATCTTGCTCAAGATAGGGACAGATGGAAGGCCTGTGTTGCTGCAGCCATAAACCTTCGGGTTTAAGAAGGCTAGGGAGTTAGTAAGTTAGTTAGTTACTTTTACACACCTCGTTCAAGACAATAATAAAGATTATAAAACTACAAGTTTTTTTAAATTTTGGAAACTGTAGAACCATTTATTCTTTGGGTTAAACAATAATTTGAAGATACGAGGAACACAGCTTACCTTAAATATACGTAGAACCATACAGCGTTAGGTTCTCGAGTCGCCAAAACAATGATAATGAGCTTGACAGAAGCTCTACATGCCTTCTAAACAAACAATCAAAGTACATGGGACAAATGTCACGATAACAAACATCAAAGTAACGCCATGTTGTTTCCAAAATCTCCACAGCTACACTTCCATCCACTGCAGGACCAAGAAGAAATGTTTTGTTTATGCTCGCGTCGCGGCGAAACTCTTGCTATGGGCAACACTAGCGTCTTCTTGCTTATCTTCAACGTTTTGTTTGTGGAGAGCGGCTTGACTGCTGGAGAAGCTAATGGACTTGCCAGTCAGAACAGTGTCTCATCAACCCTGTCGCCAGTCATACCTTACTATCTCATCAACGTGCCTTCCAGTGGTTGTCTAGAGGGGCAGAGACTTGATGCCAGGGGGCGCTGCAGACAAGTCTACAATTGTAAGTTAATGTTAATTCTCAATATAAGTTGCACCAGTCTCGCATCTGGTTTCGAGCCAAGACCTGTTTTTCTGAAAAGCTATGTTCTCACTTTTACCTGCAGTGTTTGGACATCAATTCATTCACTGCGACGTTAAACTCCCAAGGTTTCTACATTGTATAATAATAATAGGACAACACAATAACACAACCTGGCAAAGATAACCGCAACTGTAACCTCACGTTAATAAGTCTCTAAAGAAACTGAATTGGCAACATCGCATTTACTCCACGTGGACTTGACAAGAGCTGTCAGTTCCTAAAACGGACGCTATTGGTGGGAAAGGATTGAGGGGAGGATATACTGGGCTCCACGTGGACTTGACATATGGTTGTCGGAGGGAAACTAATCTTTCGGAACTTTCTTTGAAGTGTAGTTCGAATCAGGACTTGAACCATACAATATCCACATGACGGCAGTCCTTGGATCGTAAAGTAGGGTTGAAAGGGACATAGGAAATGGGATATCCACTCGTTGGACATGTTTTTAGAGAGTATTGCGATGGTGTTGCCAAAGTGGGCATTGGAGAAACAAATGCAGATTGATTGTGTAGGATGTCCACTCTGACAAGAAGTTGCAGACACTGGATATGAACTTTTGTTCATTATTACGTGATCGATACCCATTGGAAGAGTAAGCACTAGTACAGCTCGCGGTAGATTTGAGTTTTGAAACAAAGGACATTTGTTTCCGATTGGAGTTGTTGTTGTACGTACCAATCGTCCCATTGTTTTTCTAATTTGTTTTTGACCCTTCTTGGTAGGAAGTCAGTATACAGCAGTCGTAGCGGGGTGACGTATTCTAGTATCCATCTGTTGAGTGAAGAAATTTGTTATTGCAAAATGCAAACTGAACAATTAAAACTCACAATAATATTTTGAAGACTCGTAATCGTGAAAAATGAGTCATTGTGTGAATAAGTGTCAGGATGGGGAAAAGAAAGACATTGTTGCTCCCAAGTCTTCAGACTTCTTTATTAATCTCCACGAGTTGGATTAAGTGCATTTCAGTATTCGTGTTGTTGTCATGCCCAGTTCAGAGTCGGGAGTTAAGAAATGAAAATATTACTCGATATGACTTATTTGTTTAGTTGCAAATTGTGGTTCTTAGGTTGTTTTGGTCAAATTGATTCAATTTTGTATTCACTGTAGCAAGACCACAGACAACAGATAATACCATGAGCACTAGTCATCCAGAACATTTTAATACAAAGAGGTTTTGGAAACTGTAAAGAAATTTCCGGGAATTATAATCTTAAGCCTGCCAGTTTCATAAATATACAGTTACTCACAATGTTGTTCGTACAGATGAATTGTGAGAAGGAAAAGAAAGCAAAAATTATAATAAGCCTTGTACATTAGGTAATCTCCCTACATGTAGTTATAACACATGTGGTGATTTATTTACAATCGTTTGTTCCCACATAAACTTGATTACTAACGAAAAAACATACATTTTAGTGTAAGCAAGCTACTTGTAACATTTCTGTTCGTACAGTTCTCTTGTGCATAGAAGCGACCAAAGTCTTGCAGATGTCTGGGCTGATTTCCTCCCACTCTAAAGCGACTGCCCTCTTTCTTTTGACTCGTACTCATGTTTATGGACGCGTTTGTTTAAAAATGTCCATAAATGCTCAATCGGATTCAGATCTGAACTTTGAACTAGTGTTTTCAACTGTTTGGTACATTCAAAATCAACCACTCCCTGTTGAGTTGAGCAGTATGTTTGCTGTCGTTATCCTGGTGTAATGTGAACACACGTGGCAACCCCATTTGCTGGGCATTTTTTTCACGTTATTCTTCAGGATATTATTACAGACATGTTTCTCAATGATTCCATCAATGGCTTGCATTTTGCCAACTCCTTTAGTCGACATACATGCCCAGATCATAATGAATCCTGCACCATATTTTACCGTGGTCGTTGTATTGGAAACATTGTCCTGCGGATTTGCCTTCCTCCGCACTCTGGTCACAGTATATGATTCGTACAGGTTTATTTTGGTTTATTCGGAAAATATCAAGTTGTATCAAAACTTCTGATCCTTTTGTAAATGCTCCTTACGAAATATGTCTCTGTCGATAAGTTTGCCCTGTAAGAAAAACATTAGCCCCGTCTAGTTGGCTGCACTTTTTGACTCTCTTTGCACCGAAGCGTCTAAGTTGGTTGCACGGTGCAACACCGAGTCGTCTAGTTCGTTGATTTGGAGTCAAGTAGTGTATTTTGTATCTGCACCGTCTGCACTACGTTCTGGGTTGGTGTATCTTTGGTGTAAGGTCACGTGTTGAGTACTAACTAATCAAATGATCGTTTAAAGCAGCAGACAGGCATTTGTTGAATCTTCTGAACTTGAACACCGCTTTCCGTCTAGTTGGTTGAACGTCATTGTTTTGCACCACCCTTACAGCGGATACACCTGCACTGCACCGAGTATCAGAAAGTGCAGCCAACTAGACGGGGCTATTGTGAGTAACTATATGGAAAGAAGTTTACTATATTACAAGTGGCTCCTGCAGTTATAGTGGCGTTATACATATCCAAATTGAAATCGAGTCTCCATTAGCCTCTGTGCAACATTATTGTTTTTGAATTGAAGACTAAAATTGGTAAACGCTGTAAGTGCCACAATAATTCAAACTCAGTTTTCCACGTTAAAGTGTGAAATGTGCCATGCTTTATAATGTGGTAAACGTGAAATGTGGCTGGTATCCCTCTACGTAGTTCAAACGACGTGTAAAGAGGCACTAGTGTGAACGTTCTTACGGGCTGATGTGCTGAACGATGCGATAGCTCAACACTTTCGCTTTTGGCATTTAGAACGTTTACCACTTTTAGTTCTCAATTACTATTAACAAAAGACCTTGAGGGAGTAGCATACAAATTTTCTTAACATTTTATAGTTGTTTAAATAAGGTAGTTATGGAAATACTTATATTTTTATTTTTTACTATTATTTTCACTCAAACCGCGCTGGTTCAGACGGCAGGGCGTCTGACTGTCATATTTGATACCTGGTGTATCAGGACATTCTTACTCACGATCATTTTTACTCCGAGGTACAAATATCCTAGGAGAGATATACTAGGACAGAATTACTCTCTAATAAAACGATAATTTTTATGATCTTTCGTTAAATATCCATTAAAAATTAACCTCCGTATCAATATCTTGTTAACTCGTGGTTTAGCAGCGAAAGGGATAAGAAGTTTACCCCTTGTAGACAAGTTCGTTATTACATATTGTTGTGGTGAAGGAGGGGGGGGGGGTAAAATATCCTGGGACAAGTTTACCGCCTTGAAACAAATTCGTTATTTCTTGCATTTGTGGTGAAAGGGGGCTAAAAATATCAAGTTTACCCCATGTTCACAAGCTCCTTATTACGTCATCGAAGTTCCCGCGATTGAGTTTATTTCATCGGTTTACATCTCTCAAACTTATCGTCACTATTAGCTAAAAGTGGCAGACAACCACACTTACTTACTTACTTCACGGCTCTACAGCCCATGTAAGGCCTTGGCCTCCTTGGTGATAGCTGCCCACTCATCTAGGTTCTTCGCTTTAGTTCTCCATTCTCTTATGCCCTTTCGTTTGAGGTCTTCTTTTGCCTGATCGAGCCATCTCTTCCTGGGTTTGCCAACACTCCTCTTGTCTTCCTGTTTCCCTTGGTAGATCTTATATACCGCTCTGTCTGGTTGCATCCTTTCTACGTGCCTCAGCCAGCTATTCCGTATTTCTTTCTTATTATGTAGTTCATTTAGATCTATTAGGTTTTCTTGTTCCCACTGCCATTTCTTTCTTGTACATTCTCTTTTGGCTTCTCTTCTTTTCACTATCCAAATCTCTACACTTGCTCTGGTCTTTCTTTGGAGAACTTTATTTCTAGCTATGTTTCTTTCACGTAATGCTTTCTGGCAACTCTCGTCAAACCATTCCTTTCTTTTAGTTTCTTTCCCCATCCTATTGTCTCTTCTGCTGTTTTCTGAATGTTTTCCTTTATTCTTTTGCACTTTTCTTTTATCGTTACGGGATTTTGTATATTTTCAAAATTTTGTTTCAATCTGGTTCGATATTCTCTTCTTTTTTCTGTTTTTTTTTTATCAACAGTTTCACATTATATTTAGTATGCCTAATCCCGTGTTCTTTCTTTGTGTTTGAGTTCCGTTATCTATATCTGATGGTTACTAGGTAATGATCAGAGTCCACATCTGCTCCTCTGTAGCTTCGCACGTCTAATATATCACTGCCATGTCTTCTGGTCTATCTGATTGTTTGTCATACCATCTGGAGACTGCCAGGTAGCTTTATGTATGTTTTTTGTGTGCAAATGTCGTGCTACTCACAATCATATTTTTACTGGTAGCAAAATCTACGAGTTTTTCTCCATTTTCATTACAGTTTACGTGTAAGCTATGCTTCCCAATAGTTGGCTTATATACCGCGTGAGGCACCTAAAAGTACCACCTGAAATAGCGAAGAAACCAGAAACAGTAGCGATGTGAGGTTTGCGGGAAACAATAATATCAAATGGGGCTCGTAAATCGGAGGTATGGGGTGGGTCGAAAAATATCGACAAATGGGGCATCTGGAGCAAAGTCATATTTTTTTAAATGGAACGATATACAATAACATGCATAATATAAAAGAGCACACGCAGAGAAACACAACGCCGTTGGTCTCATGCATTTACTGCACATAGGAACGAAGATATGGCCATGTGAAAATATGTAAACAAACTAACAAGTGGCCCACTTGACCGTCAGTACCCCGGCATGTACAAGTATGAGATGTGGAGAGCCATTGGACAAGATGAAGACAGAACTTGTTAAAGGAAGAAAAAATACAGTAGACATCGTCAGCACCATGTATTTGACAGTGTTACAGCATAATGAAAATGACCATGACAGTATGTCGAAGAACCACTGCGTAAGAAGCGAAAACCTGTCAAAGTGTGTGTTCAAAGTGGTGGCCGTCAGCTGCGATACAGGCAACGAGGCGCCCACGCAAAGATCGTTGCACAGAATGTAGCATCTCGTAGGGAATGTCCCTACAGGCCGCAGTAATGCGGTGATGCATATCCTCTGGAGTTGTTGGCACATCCCGGTAGACAATGTCCTTCAGCTTTCCCCACAGGAAAAAGTCTAACGGTGACATATCTGGCGAATGAGCCGGCCATTTGACAGGCCCTCTACGTCCAATCCAACGATTTGGAAATGTATTTTCCACACATGCTGTAGCGCGTCTTGCACTGTGAGCTGGGCACCCGTCATGTTGGTACCACATTTCCCTCCTTGTCTGAAGTGGTATGTCCTCCAATAGTATAGGCAGTTCATGTTGTAAAAACTGTATGTATCGGTCAGCATTCAGTGTCCCTTGTATAAAAAAAAAGGCCAATGAGATGTTCACCCACTATACCACACCACACGTTCACACTCCATGGGCGCTGGCGTTCCACTTGGCGAAGCTAATGTGGATTTGTCACCGACCAATAGTGCATGTTCCTTAGGTTTACATTTCCATGATTGGTAAAAGTTGCCTCGTCAGTGAAGAGGATACGTGACAAATCGGGTGTGTCGTGTCGTAACATCCATGTGCAAAACCGAACACGGTCCACAAAATCATTCCCGTGAAGTTCCTGATGGAGGGAGATATGATATGGGTGAAACTTGTGTGTGTGCAGAATGCGCAATACACTTCGCTGACTCATCCCAGCATCCCTGGCAATTTCACGGGAGCTAACGTGCGGATTCACAGCAACAGCGGCGAGAACATTTGTTGCATCTGCCTCAACTGTAGTTGGCTTGTTCCGCACACGTGCTCGTGGTGTTACACTTCCGGTGTATCTTAATTTAATAAATAACTTACCAAACAGACGTCGAGATGGCTGTCGTCTGTCCGGATATCTCTCTGCGTACACACGGTAGGCTTCTGAGACATTCTTTCGGCATTCCCCAGAAATCAGGATCATGTCCGCTTTTTCTATGTTTGTCAACACCATAATCTTCGCTCTTACCACTACGACTGCTTGCTATGAACTAACACGATCTCGTGGACCTGCTATCAAAACTTGCTCTGCGTAAAGGCAGTTCTGTCAGGCACCTGAGAAGTCTTACATGCCGTGGTACTGACGGTCAAGTGGGCCACTTGTTAGTTTGTTTACATATTTTCACATGGCCATATCTTCGTTCCTATGTGCAGTAGATGCATGAGACCAACGGCGTTGTGTTTCTCTGCGTGTGCTCTTTTATATTATGCATGTTATAGTATATCGTTCCATTTACAGAAATATGACTTTGCTCCAGATGCCCCATTTGTCGATATTTTTCGACCCACCCCATACCTCCGATTTACGAGCCCCATTTGATATTATTGTTTCCCGCAAACCTCACATCGCTACTGTTTCTGGTTTCTTCGCTATTTTAGGTGGTACTTTTAAGTGCCTCACGCGGTATATCCTCTCTTCCTATCTTGGCGATGAAGTCTCCAAGAATTATTATAACATCGTGTTTTGGCTGCTTATTATATATGCTTTCCAGCTGCTCATAAAAGTGGTCTTTGTCCTTTTGGTATTGAAGAGTTTTGCTTGTACGTTCACTGACTGGTTCAAAATCTATGACAATCTCTTTAATTCTCTTTGTCACTAAAAAACCAGTTCCAAAGGTATTTTGACCATGTCCACTATAGAATATTGTGTAGTCTCCCGTATCAATGATACCTCTTCCTTCCATCTCATTTCTTGTAGTGCAATAACTTCGATATTATACTTCTCCATTATTTGTTTGAGGTTATACAATCCTCCTGCTTTGTTAAGGGTTCTCACATTCCATGTTGCCATTTTCCAATCGTTTTTCCTTTTACATTTCCTGTGTCGTATCTTCATATCCATCCGGCTGCTATCACTTGGTTTCGTAACAAGGATTTTTCTGGGGTTGGACTGTAAGGGATTGCCTCTCACAGCTCCCAGGATCGCCACTTTTCTGTCAGGGTTTTGTCCCTTAGCCTTTGAGGATCTCTCTTCTTACTACACGGCAGTAGTTTGCTAGTTTTGGTCCGCCCCGGATCTCTCCGGTACCTTCCATATCTGGAAGGCCTTCCCTTATCAGCCACCTAGGGAGGCGCCCGATGGGGGACTAGCATCCCTTCATGGGAGACAACAACACTAATAGTAACAATTCAAAATTCTGTTTCTCTCTGTGTGTATTTTCTTTCTCTTTCAAACCCCGTCCCGTATTTTCTTCCTGAGCACGCTCCCTATCCGGGTATTCTCGCTTTGTTATTTTTAAAAGCCCCTCGTATTTATTTTAAGCGTACCGTTCCGGTATATTGTTTCAAGCAGGCAGACACACGGCAACAGGGTATTTTGCAAGGGGCCAACAGTTCGGAAACACCGATGCCAAAGTTTACTCACACGTCAACGTTCAAGGCACGGTCAGCTCTATTAAGGCCGGAATCCTGAAATTTGGCAACGCTGTCTCACCGGCTTAAAAATCAAGCTAAGCATGGGCGCAAATAGCAAAGGTATTAGAAACAAGGGAATCCGTGTAAAATGTTTTTCTCTTTCCAAATCTGAACAGAAGATTGACATTATGATGTAAGTGGAAAACATACATTAACAATAGAAATTGAAATTTATTTTTAAATAACTGGAAATAAACAGAAAACGCAATGCCAACTTTACATATCATATGCAGCATGGAACGTTCCAATAATGTGTACCCTAGTTTTACCCTATTTTATTTGCTAGAATGTCGGAATGACATTAGAAACTCTTTAGAAACTAAATATTTAAGTGATGGAAGATCTAATACACTGGCTTTACAGTTTTTAAAGTAAGATGTAAGAGTAGTTAAGGATGTGCGATAAACCAGCATTGACGAGTATTACAGAGCGTAAAATGTATCTTGTACAGCGTCTTCATTTTAGCAGTCTATGACATAATTTTCCAAGATTTATTCAACAGACAATACATTGCAATTACTATGTGCTTATGACCATATCATTTGTTTTGTATAATGCCTTCCACGAAATTAATTAACTTAAAATAAATATTTCCTAAGAAGTGGCATTTTTTATGTTTGATGAAAAACTCTCGCATGCATGCTGGGTACATTAATTAACCAAATCCCAAGATTGCGTGACTATACTCCTTGAGAGAAAGTGGATAATTTTGCATGGTTTAGGAATTAGTTTTACATTTCCATTGTTTTTCTCTTGCGGAGATATGTTACAGTGAAGGAATGAGTGTTGTGTTCTACTGTTTTTATTAAGTTAGGCATGTTAAGCTTTTTGCTCTTAGAGGTTATACGATTTTTTTTGTGTTGTTTCGCCCTTGTACTTAATACGAGTATACTTGTTATAATGTTATAACATTAAAGCTTAGCGTGTGGTGCCTCATGCACACAACTTTTCTCAGCGTGGAATTTGCTTTTTACGTAAACATGCTAAGCCTCTATGTCATGGTTATAGCTCTTCGACGTCGCTAATTCATTTTGCACATGATAATTAAAAATAGTAATGACATCAATATTGGATATGTTTTATATTTGATGATTCGCCACATGTGAAAAGTATAGAATGCTCCGTGAAATGCTGGTACCCGTGCGATTACAGTGCACTTTGGTGCAGTGTTGCAACGTGAAGGGAATTTTCCCTTTTTGTAGGGAAATTAGAACCGAATTTAATTCCGAAAGGGTTTTCAATAAAAAGTATGAACTTTTCAGAGGAATTTGACGACATTAGACTCAATATTAGTAGAGAATATATAAGTGATTAGTGTCCAGTTTCGTATCCGTTAATTATTGCTAATCCTTCTTATTTCTACGGTTTATATATATGTATGTGTGTTTGTGTGTGTGTGTGTAAATTGTTTGCGTAACTTTTCTACATCTTCGGTTAATACCAACGATGAGGATGAATGATGAACTTGTGAATAGAATAATGTAACGAAGAAAATTGCACACTCCTGTTCACATAAATTAGCACACTTTATCTGAACAGGAATGTACATTCATACCTGACCAGGGTCGTTCGAACCTTAAACACCTTGCCCACGACTACTACTACTACTACTACTGCTACTACTACTGCTGCTTCTACTTATTATTATTATTATGGCCTACCCGATGGCGTAGTGGTAGCGTCGTCGCCTTGTAATCAATAGGTCCCGGGTTCTATACGCGGTGGAGGCACATCGCACACTTGTTTGCATCCCACTTTAAACTATAGGTCCAGTCCCAATTTGCCTATTTCTGCAAAAAAAAACGACTTAAAGCAGAAATTCAATTCAATATGAAGGGAAATTTTGTCCTTTGGAGAGGGAAATTATGTCCTTTAAAGAGGGAAAATTTTGTCCCTTAGAAGGGAAATTTTGTTCCTGGAAAGAGAAATTATTCCCTCATAAGGTGGCAACACTGCTCTGGAGTTTGCAGCGAAGATACGTATAAATACGAGTAGCCACCACAGCAAGACAAGAGATCGATCAAGGTCTCAAGGCTGATCAATTGTTGCATCCGGTAAAACTCCTAATACCACACGAGCTCAACAAACAACTTGCTTTGTTCTGCCAACGCCCGTGCAAGCTGCCAGCCATGATTTCAACCCGAGTCTTGGTGTTCACTCTTGTCGTCTTGGTCCTGTATAGTGGAGCTCCTGTGGTGGAATCTAGATCGATGCGGCCCATAACACCTGCTCCATGGCCTCATAGGACCGTAGTCGGGACACCATCGCGGCGTTGCCCTCCAGGTCAAAGACCTGATTCCAACGGGCGATGCAGGAAAAAATATGATACGGTGAGCTTGTTATTCTTATTTAAAAATAGACGAGGAGGAGGAAGGGAAAGGGATATATATATATATATATATAGTCAAAATCAATGTTTACAATAATCATTAGAAAATGCAGTGATAAGTGTTTTTTTTTTTTTTTTTAAGGAAAGAAGCATGTGTGCTCAATAGAAATAATGAAAGATAGTGAAAATTGTACCCTTCTGCTCTTTTTCTTTCCACTCTTTTCACAGCACCATTCATCGTGTCCGCATTTTTTCTTTGTATTCCTTCCCTTCGATCCATGAGCGTCGTCAGAAAATTTGTATGCGGAGGGGGCATGCCAATGAAAAAAAATCAACTGAAAGGTTAGGGAGCTTTGTTGTGCCTCTCAGATGTACAGTAACACAACATTCACTCGAAATGGCCACCTTTTGCCTTGACACAAGCCCGAAGACTGTCTGGCCATGCATCTATTGCGGCACGGAACACCTCCATCCGAATTTCAGCAGCTGCTTTCGTCAAGGACCGTTTCAGACTTTCCAAATTAGGGTGACGCTTTACACAGACAGACGCTTCGGCATTTGAGCTTTTTTCCAGATTTGTTTAATAAGCTCAAAGATTTGTTTCTTTAGTTATGCTCCTCCATATTTCATCATTTCAGCAGTCATTTGATCTTCTCCTGGTTCTTTGTTATTATTAAAGCTTTGTATGGCTCTTGTGACATCCTTTAGTTCAGGCAAGTCTTGTTCTTCATCCCATTGTTGATCATTTCTTACTTCTGATATCCTATTTTCATTTTCATCGAAGCCTAATAATTCTTTAAAATATTCTGCACATCTACTTATTATTTTCTTTTTATCTCCAATAAGATTTCTTTCTTTATCTCTGCACAAATTTGTTCGCGGTTGAAATCCATTCTTATAATTTTCTATTGTTTGAAACATATTCCTTATTTCTTTCTGATTATGTAGTTCATTTAGTTCTATTAGGTTTTCTTTCTCCCACTGCCGTTTCTTTCTTCTACATTCTCTTTTGGCTTCTCTTCTTTTCACTATCCAAATCTCTACACTTGCTCTGGTCTTTCTTTGGAGAACTTTATTTCTAGCTGTTTCTTTCACGTAATGCTTTCTGGCAAACTCTCGTCAAACCATTCCTTTCTTTTAGTTTTCTTTCCCCATCCTATTGTCTCTTCTGCTGTTTTCTGAATGTTTTCCTTTATTCTTTTCCATTTTTGTTCTATCGTTACGGGATTTTGTATATTTTCAAAATTTTGTTTCAATCTGGTTCGATATTCTTTCTTCTGGATTTTTTTTTATCAACAGTTTCACATTATATTTAGTATGTCTAATCCCTTGTTCTTTCCTTGTGTTTGAGATCCGCTGTCTATATCTGTTCATTCTGTGTATTTTCTTTCTCTTTCAAACCCCGTCCCGTATTTTCTTCCTGGGCACGCTCCCTATCCGGGTATTTTCGATTTGTAATTTTTAAAAGCCCCTCGTATTTATTTTAAGCGTACCGTTCCGGTATATTGTTTCAAGTAGGCAGACACACGGCAACAGGGTATTTTGCAAGGGGCCAACAGTTCGGAAACACCGATGCCAAAGTTTACTCACATGTCAACGGTCAAGTCACGGTCAGTTCTATTAATGCCGGAATCCTGAAATTTGGCAACGCTGTCTCGTCGGCTTAAAAATCAAGCTACAAAGCATGGGTGCGAATAGCAAAGGTGGTGTTGACTTTTAAAGAAACAAGGGAATCCGTGTAAAATGTTTTTGTCTTTCCAAATCTGGACAGAAGATTGGCATTACGATGTAAGTGGAAAGCATGCATTAACAATAGAAATTGAAATTTATCATAACTGGAAATGAACAGAAAACGCAAGGCTAACTTTACATATCATATGCAGCATGGAACATACCAATAATTGTGTACATACATCCAGTAGTTTATCTCTATTTAATTTGATAGAATGTCGGAATGACATTAGAAACTCTTTAGAAACTAAATATTTAAGTGATGGAAGATCTGATACACTGACTAAAACAATTATCAGTGAAATTATCAGTTGTTAATATAAATAAACAAGAGAGAACTAATGATGAACTAAAATTGTAAACTAAAATAAAATATATAAATTTTTCAGGAAAAGGCACACAAGTTACAAACTGCGAATGTCTGTTGATTTCATCTAAGAAGGAGAGGCTACGGTTTGGTACGGGACTTTGTTTAGTGGTAGGGTACCCTGTAGTTTTTTTCTATTATTAAATTAAAGGAATACACCATACACCTACTCGTCAGTATCCCCAATTTTTCACATTTTTCTCAGTTGTCACACATGTCATTTTGCTCTATGTTCTCTTTATTCTCATTGGGACAAACACAAACATCTATGCTCGAAACGAGTATTGATAATATCGCACGCTAGCCAACAATATCCGAGAAAAAGTTTGATACCTGGATCCCACTTTAAACTGTAGTTACAGTTCGGTATTAGCTTTCTTACTGTGCATAAAGTGGACTTAAAAAGAAGAAAAAAATCCGAGGAAAAGTGCTTGAAGGTTTCGATGGTTTCCAAGGGCCTTGATGAGGCGAAGCTATTGTATGACATTCAAGCTGCCAGGTGGCCCCGTGGTAGCGAATAAGTTTCACGTCCTGAAGGTTTTGGGTTCTACTGCACAATTTTTTTAAACAACTCAACAACTCATTTTTGCATTCTACTTAATAATTTATTTAAATACAGGTGAAATATTTACTATATTTTTGTTTAGAAATCTCTATTTTACCGTTTTCTATTTTATTTATGGAAATGATTTTTTACCTTAGTTTTCCACTTTTCTCATCATTTTACAAACATTTACATATTAAATTGTCCACGTGTTTTATTAAAAAAATGTTATGCCTGGCGAAAAGAATACATTTATTTCGAGAAAATGATCCAGAAATAAATGTAATACTATTCACAAGTAATTATCGTAAAAGTTTGGAAAACAAAATTCAATTCAAAATTCAACAATTCGCACAGCAAATAAAATAAGATTGTGCGCAATAAATAAAATGAAGTAAATAGTTGCTCGAGTTAAGAAAAAACTGGAGAAAATCAAACCATAATCGAACCCAGTACCTTCTAGGTGTCAATCTAACACGCTACCACCACACCACCGGGTCTTCTGACAAACGGACAATATATTCGTCTCATGAGTAACGCTTGCTAAGTTTCTAATCTTCGAAGCGCTTTTTTCTCGGAAATGACTGGCTAATGTAATGTCATGTAGTTACCTTTACTGCAACATTTGAGCGCACAATCGAAGCATAGAGAAAAATGTTTCTTTCTGCACATCATTACTTTTGTCTGAGTTCAAAAAATATCCAGAGTCCAAACTCACTGCTAGTTAACCAGTTATGTAAAACGTGCCGGGACTACACGGAGCATGCGCTTTATCAAGGATTCGAAGGAACCTCGCAAAGTTGCAGAAGGTTCTCTGCGATGCCGACGGTTGGCCGCGGAGTCACGTGGTATCTGCTTATCAGTCGAACTTGACTGTGTTCATTCAGACCAGCACACTGAAGCGAACGAAGGTATTTCATGTGATTTGTAAACTGGAACAAAACGTTCCACGCGTTACAACCGACAGAGGTTTGTCTTCAGCTTACTATTTTGGGACTGGAAAACCACATTAGACATACAGAGTTAAATGTAAGATAGGAGGTAATTATTTCTCCGTCTCCTCACACGGACAATTTTATTACCTTTTTTTAAAGTTATTTGGCCACAGAAACGGATCTTATTATTGAAGTCTTATCTCATGTTATGGCTTTGTTCAGTATGCTGATCAGGTTTCTTGACAAAAGCAGGACAGGCTACTCAAGAACAGTATTTTTCTACCTTTTATATCTGCTTCCCTTCTCATCCTGTATAAAGCATACGACACATACCACAAATGTAGCCGAACCCTGTGACCGAGTGGTTAGCACATCGCGCTGCCATGCCAAGGGTCTCGGGTTGGAATCCCACTCGGGCTTGGTTGTTTGTGAATGTCCATTCATCAATTTCATCATTTCATCACTCATCCCATCTTCGCAAATTAGCCAAGAGGCACAAAACGCAAAGTAAAATAAACTAAATCAATCACTAATAAGTAAGATAAATTTTTGTTAATTTGGTAACTTGTTTTGCAATGGAATTTCTATCATGAAGAGATGCAAATAAACAAAGGCTTTCCTTTTTAAAGATTACAATGAATAATGTTTATTTGATTAGGAAACTAAAAATGACTTCAGTATTCTCATGCAGTACACAAGAGATTATAAACACTCTCTAAAACATACTACTGCTCCTTGCAACACATTATTTCCACAATCAAGACACAAAATTAAGGGCATGCTCAAGTAAAATTATATTTCTGATTGGCAAGTGCTTTACGGGCTCAACGTCAATTTTGGATTTGTCGGTTATCCATATATTATTAATTTTGACAATACTCTATGAGTTTGTGGAATGTACCTGAAATTGAATGCCATATTTTAAATCGTGACGTGTTTTCTTTCTTTAATTAAATCTTTTAGTTTACAATTTAGTTCTTCAATTCAACCTGTGTTCTTCTCCCATGTTTATTTAGAGCAATAACTAAAAGCCCATTGAAGCATAGAAAAACCTTTCACTGTTCATAAGTCAGTCATTGTTCTCTGCAGTTTTCAATTTAACATTCAGGCTTTCTTATCGTGCATTTCAGGCTTCACATCAGGGTATGATCATTTAAAAGTTGGCTTAAGCGAAATTTATCACAACTGCAAAAACAGTTATTAATGGTTTCAATGTCATTTGCTGGGGAAAAAAAGTCGTATTACTTTGAATTCGAACATACAAACGCAAGTATCAAAGTATTTACTTTAGACAGCAGCACGATTTTGAAACGTGGAAAGGTAATCATTTTACGGTGAACGTGAAAATTGGTGTGTTGACAGAATGTAGCTACTGCCATATTAGCACTGGCGAATAGGAAGTTGTCTCAGTGATAGCATGGCTGCACGCATTTCGCTAATAACTGTGATTTTTCAACATATACACAAATACATCTTCGCTTCAGAACAAGAAATTATCATCTTTGCTGCTATCAGATTACCAAAATACGAAGTGGCATGTGATTCAAAAGGTTTTGAACCTGAGTTTTATAAATAAGGTTGGATGAAATTAGACAAAAAAGAATCTTAATTTACGCTGGGCTCGAACTCAGGTTGCCAGCATGATAGTCCGACATGATAGCCAACACTCCAAACAAGATAACACGAAACGTTTTTGAAATAGTCGACTAAAACTAAAGTTTATTTTCAGATTGCTAATTCCGAAGGTATAACATGCCTTGGCAGGTGTATCTTGCATTTTCTGTACTTTTGTTATTTGAGTAGCTTTGGTCCCTCCGTAGGTTAATCACGGGAAGATTGAGGAATGTTTTTTAGACGAGGATGATAAATAGACACTCAGGAATAATCACTCTCGCAAAAAATCCAGAACTCGAGCCTTGAACCTTCGATGAGAGGTGTGTTTCTTGTTCTAACTATATATGTGTGTGTTTTCGTTAGATTCGTGGTATTTCGTGAGTAGATATGAAGAAAGTAAATAAATAAGACAAGTGGGTGGAAGAGACTGGAGAATCGTAGCTACGGAACCATTGAGAAGATATCCTTCGCCAAGATAGAGACTCTTATATCCCTTGTGATAGAGAACCTATTATAAGAATGAAAGCACGACAGATTAAAATATTAAATTTGATGTGTGTCCTTTCGTCAAAATTCCTAGGAAACATATAATAATATACTTGTTCACTGCTAAAAAAATATAAAAATGAAAGCCCTGCACGCTAACCAACACACAAGAAATATCACTATATTTTCTTTTTTCCAGTCAGTCTGTTTCCTTCCTCAACACCTGAAAAAGCAAATGCATCTTAATTTAATTGATAATTGTTTCATTGTCTATTGATAGAAACCACGTATGTCAAAAATAGACCCATTCTTTCTGTGAAATATCACATGTTTCACACATCATCCTTCTCCGTTTACTGTTATTTGGACATTCACTTGGAAGTTAAAACTTAGCTTTGGCTATGTGTTTTCACGTGCATGTGTGTGACAAGAGTGGTGTGAACGTGTGTTAGATGTTGTTCTGGGTATTTTTTTAGTTGAAGCATTAATATAATTGTAAAATATGGAACATAGTGTAACGCAAGAAGTGAAAATATAAACCAAGTCCGTCATGTTCGTTCCCAAAAAAACATTAAATAAAGGAACGTAACGTGGACCGAATATTATTCTATGTCGAAAACACGAGACATTTCTTTCGACGATCTTCATCCCGTATTTCTCTTTGGCATCATTGCTCAATTTACAGAGATGTATACCCGTGACTGGTATACAAGCCGTAGAATTGAAATGTTGGTTCGGTTGTCTACTCAGAAGGCGCTTGGTGGTCAGACATCCAGGGCTTGCATCAGTGCTTCTTCAATGGGGTCGTTACAACCAAGAAGTGTCCGTGACTGTACGTACAAGGCAAAATAATGCCTTCCACTAAATTAATTAAGTTAAAATAAATATTTCCTAAGAAGTGGCATTTTTTATGTTTGATGAAAAACTCTCGCATGCATGCTGGGTTCACTAATTAACCAAATCCCAAGATTGCGTGACTGAATACTCCTTGACAGAAAGTGGATAATTTTGCATGGATTAGGAATTAGTTTTATATTTCCATTGTTTTTCTCTTGCGGAGATATGTTACAGTGAAGGAATGAGTGTTGTGTTCTACTGCTTTTATTAGGTTAGGCATGTTAAGTTTTATGCTCTGAGAGGTTATACGATTTTTTTTTGTGTTGCCTCGCCCTTGTACTTAATACGAGTATACTTGTTATAATGTTATACCATTAAAGCTTAGCGTGTGGTGCCTCATGCACACAACTTTTCTCATCGTGTAATTTGCTTTATGCGTAAACATGTTAAGCCTCTATGTCATGGTTATAGCTCTTCCAGATCGCAAATTCATTTTGCACATGATAATTAAGAATAGTAAAATATCAATATTGGATATTTTTTTATAGTTGATGATTCGCCACATGTGAAAAGTATGGAATGCTCCGTGCGATTACAGTGCACTTTGGTGCAGTGTTGCAACGTGAAGGGAATTTTCCCTTTTTGTAGGGAAATTAAAACCGAATTTAATCCCAAAAGGTATTTCTACAAAAAAGTATGAACTTTTCAGAGGAATTTAGCGACATTAGATTCATTATTAGTACAGAATATATAGGTGGCCTTTGGCCACGTCTTGTACGCTCGCATGCGTGACTTTCGGCCACGTTGTGGGCGCAATCATGTTATAGATGGGGTTCTTCATAGATCTTAATGACTTTGAAAATGTCTGCATGTTGTATTGGATGATGGGGAACATATGTATAAGTTTGAAAAGTTTAGAAAGTAACTTTATATGTGTATGGGCTCTAATAAGGTACAAATATTCAAAATATTATTGTATATTTTCTTAATAATGAACTGAGTAAGTAATAACCGTTTCAAGATAAGTAGTTGGATGTTTTGCTTAAACGAATTGAAAAGCGACTAAATTGAAAATGTAATATTTACGTGCTTTTTTATTTTCATATTTTTGAACGCAATTCGATAATAACTGTTTTCCGCCATTCCCCTCAAATTCCTACCTTGCCTCTGTAATAAATTCTGATGCTCGTATTTTGAAATTCGAAAAGTCTAGCATAATTCCCTTACAGCAGTTTCCGGGGTGAAAATGAACTTTCCTTAAGTTCCCTAGCAACGTCCGTTTCCATTGACAACAACAGGCACGGCAAGATCTAAGGAATTGCATGTCATTATACCCCGTAAACATTTAGTTAAAACAAGAACGATGTAGATATTTACGCATTGAGTATAACAATAGTATATACGTAATTGTATCTGGGCTGTGATTAGCCTTACTGTGCATAAAGTGGACTTAAAACACCAACTCAATCAATTATTATGATTATTATTATATTTCTTATATGAAGGGAAGTCGTCGCCTTGTAATCAAGGAATCCCGGGTTCGATACGCGGTGGAGGCACATCGCACAGTTGTTTGCATCCCACTTTAAACTATAGGTCCAATCCCGATTTGCCTATTTCTGCAAAAAAGTGGACTTAAAGCAGAAATTCAATTCAATATGAAGGGAAATTTGTCCTTTGGAGAGGGAAATTATGTCCCTTGAAGAGGGAAATTTTTGTCCCTTAGAAGGGAAATTTTGTTCCTGGAAAGAGAAATTATTCCCTCAGAAGGTGGCAACACTGCTCTGGAGTTTGCAGCGAAGATACGTATAAATACGAGTAGCCACCACAGCAAGACAAGAGATCGATCAAGGTGTCAAGGCTGATCGATTGTTGCATCCGGTAAAACTCCTAAGGCCACACGAGCTCAACAAACAACTTGCTTTGTTCTGCCAGCGTCCGTGCAAGCTGCCAGCCATGATTTCAACCCGAGTCTTGGTGTTCACTCTTATCGTCTTGGTCCTGGATAGTGGAGTTCCTGTGGTTGAATCTATGCCGATGCGTACCACAACACGTTTTCCACCGGGCCGTTATAAACTAAGAGAGGTTCCACAGCCGCGTTGCCCTGGAGGTGAAAGACCAGATTCCTACGGGCGGTGCAGGAAAATATGATACGGTGAGCTTATTATTCTTATTTAAAAGGAGAAATATTGTTGTTCACAGAAAGGGAGTAGGATGTTTTTAGGAGTCGAGTGACTTGGAAAGGAATTTTCAATCCGGAGTAAAGGTAAAATCGGTCAATTTTGGGACGACGAGAGGATGAGAAAGGGAAAGTTATATATATATATATATATATATATATATATATATATATATATATATATATATATATATATATATATATATACATACATACACACACACACAAATAATATATATAAAGGGTGCTTCAGAATTGCTATTACACACTTTTGTACAGTACCAAAACGGTAAGTTTCCGAACATGGGTTCCTTATCAAAACTTGATCTACTAAGTCCCCTCTACAACCCCTAGAAGTGTGTAATAGGAATTCTGAATCACTATATACAGGGTGTTTCTAAAGGTCGTTTACAACGCTTGGGAGGTGATTCCTCACACGAAAACAAGCAAAAAGTCTAAGTTCCATTTTCACGACTGACGCTTCGTTTCCGAGATAGGAGCCTCGCAAAAGGTGACAAAGTGAACGTCACACCTGACTGGGACGAATACTATAACAGATAGAGAGGCGGTTCCAAGGGAATCATAAAGGAATCGTATGTGCTCAGTCCGGAAGTCACTATGAAAAGTTCACTGCACGCATGCGCAATGGAGTCCTCAAAGGAATTGGGGATTTCCAGCAAGAACAATACATGGAAAGGGTATGTAACGCAGCAAGAAGGACCGTGACAATGATAAATGCGTCCAAGACAACACATCCCGACCTCAAACATCAAAACATGAGCACCGAACACAAAATCCGAAAAGTTGAGCATGGTTGCATACCCCAGTTACACGCAAGGAATGAACGAATCATGTCATGTGGCATACGAGAGACACATTACTCCACCAAGAGGAGGGAAAGAAAAACACAATATCAGATGATTGCGACAACGTGTATTTTTACACGCGACAACTACGTAATATCCCCCCACAAACACAACAAACAACAAATGCTACAATGTCTTATGCACAGACAGTGCGTGTCACTGTACACCAACTGAAGATGTCACTTTAACCACACAAAGGGGGTGGGGAGCAATACCAAAAGTGTTCGCACGCGATCATTGTGACGTAAAAGAGACCAGTTTTGGAAGCGCTGCACAGGCAAGTCTGGCTCTCGTAGTCTACGTTTGACCTTCATGACTGCTGTTCCCGCGAGAGGAGCTCGAAGGGTTGGTTCTCTCCGGCAGTCGTTCCAGTCGTGTTGCAGGTGCTGGGATATGATCAGCAGTTGTCATACGCATTGAAGAGTACTAGTATGTTTTATTGAAATAAGTTGACGTGGTGGAGTGGGCAAGTCAAGTATCGCAACAATTGGTCTGTGGTGTTCGTACGGTGATACGGCCAATTTGTGCAGTGTGCCAGTGTTAAGCAAAAACAATACTTTGCAGTTCCAGCTCCCTATTACACAGATAGCTGCGTATACGACCCAGCAGCTAGCAGACATGAATCTCATGTATGGGGAGTCACGTGTTAATAGCCGTGAGGCAAGGCGTCTTTATGGAGAACGCTTTCCACATAAACGTTTACCGTCTCACACCTTCTTTCAGTTAGTGGACAGTCGACTGCGTGAAACAGGGTCAGTGTTACCACCGCGGCAAGAAGTCGGAAGACCCCGAAGTGTACGCACACATCAGTTTGCAGAAGATGTGTTAACAGCGGTCGCAGAACATCCTGGCACCAGTACGCGAGTGCTCGCTCGGGCACGAAACACGTCTCATGTGTATGTTTGGCGAGTGTTGTCAGAGGAAGGAATGCACCCTTTTAAACTGCAGAAAGTACAAGAACTGTTACCTCGTGACTTTCACCCTCGTATGGAGTTTTGCCAATGGTTGTTGCATCAGCTGGACACAAACCCTCACTTCGGGGCAAACGTATTGTGGACAGATGAAGACATTTTCACCAGGATGGATGTCTTCAATAGTAGAAACAGTCATGTATGGGACTTTGACAACCCACATGCACCTTTTGTGGCCCATCACCAGCACAGGTTTTCAGTAAATGTATACGACACACATGTCACATCAGCTGAGGACCTCGTTGCTCGCATCAAAATCGCCGCCGCGACGGAAGCAGATACACCTGGCTTGTTTGCTCGTACTCGACAATTCTTGATTCGTCGCTGTCATCTCTGCGTAGAAGTAAACGGCAGATATTTTGAAAACCGTCTGTGATTATTGCCCTCGGCAAATCTCAGTGAGAACACTCTTGGTATTGCTCCCCACCCCCTTTGTGTGGTTAAAGTGACATCTTCAGTTGGTGTACAGTGACACGGACTGTCTGTGCGTAAGATATTGTAGCATTTGTTGTTTGTTGTGTGTGTGGGGGGATATTACGTAGTTGTCGCGTGTAAAAA
Source organism: Lepisma saccharinum (assembly GCF_977018435.1). Lineage (NCBI taxonomy): Eukaryota > Metazoa > Arthropoda > Insecta > Zygentoma > Lepismatidae > Lepisma > Lepisma saccharinum. The sequence continues at coordinate 56,789,925 of NC_139241.1, read as the reverse complement.
TACACGTTGTCGCAATCATCTGATATTGTGTTTTTCTTTCCCTCCTCTTGGTGGAGTAATGTGTCTCTCGTATGCCACATGACATGATTCGTTCATTCCTTGCGTGTAACTGGGGTATGCAACCGTGCTCAACTTTTCGGATTTTGTGTTCGGTGCTCATGTTTTGATGTTTGAGGTCGGGATGTGTTGTCTTGGACGCATTTATCATTGTCACGGTCCTTCTTGCTGCGTTACATACCCTTTCCATGTATTGTTCTTGCTGGAAATCCCCAATTCCTTTGAGGACTCCATTGCGCATGCGTGCAGTGAACTTTTCATAGTGACTTCCGGACTGAGCACATACGATTCCTTTATGATTCCCTTGGAACCGCCTCTCTATCTGTTATAGTATTCGTCCCAGTCAGGTGTGACGTTCACTTTGTCACCTTTTGCGAGGCTCCTATCTCGGAAACGAAGCGTCAGTCGTAAAAATGGAACTTAAACTTTTTGCTTGTTTTCGTGTGAGGAATCACCCCCCAAGCGTTGTAAACGACCTTTAGAAACACCCTGTATATATATATATATATTTTGTGGAACGATTCAAGGGAGACTCTGTAAAAAAGGTAAAATCTCTCGCCAGACATCAGTGCTCGGTCAAGCGACAATTTACATACACAAGATAACATTCCACAAATAGCGGAAACACTTGACGTCAGTAGACACAGCATTCTTCGATACTACCGGGTTCAAGCCCGTCATCGGCTGGCAAATACGGAAGTGCTATCCAGCAGCTAGGAAGTATTTGCCAGCAGCTTAAAAGAGCTAAGCAACAGAATTCGAGGCTCAGTCAAGTCTCAGAAGTCAAAGAACCTCCAGAAGAATACCAGCTACCAGGCGAAGACCTCGACACCTTTCAGGTCTCAGCCTGGCTCGGGAAACTGAGACGAAGCTTTCGCCTAAGGCAACCGCAGTAGATTCGCGAGTTGAATATCTTTAATTCCACGGCCTGCAAGTTGTAGCCGTCGGTCAGACCATCGTCCCGGCGCCTTTTCTAGGGCCGATACTTCAAAGACCAGCGTGTGCCTCGTCGCCAAGCCACGGGCAAGAAGACCGTGGGCCGTCGAACTCAGGACTCCGTACATTGTCGCCTGACGTCCACACTCAACCGCTTGGCCGAGAGGTAAGATGTACGTCGTCTACATCCCTTGAAATCATTCCACTCCCTGCCAGAAGCCTGAATTATAACACCATTAAGTATTGTTTCCATGATATGAAAAACTCAATATGCTGACCAAGGCAGAACTTTATTTTATTATAAAACATAAACTTCTAGCAAGGTCTTCTTCAGACTCTGTACTAAGTACAAATGTAACAAGGTACAAAACAGGACGATATATATAAACAAAATTACTCCCCTCCAGACTATTAGAAAGTTGTTCTGGAACATTCTAGCAGTCCCTTGTCAACTGTACTTTCACCTGAAAATCTAAACATTTTCTTCCATATGGAATGTGGTTGGACTCTTTATCTCACGCTCATTTTCCTTCATTCTTCTTCCTTCTTCTCTCCTCTTTCTCTCTTGTCCTTTCCACTCTTTCTAACACCTTCTTCCATTCTTTGTTTATCTTCAGTCCCCCATTCCAGTTCATTGTGTCTTCTTCACCTTTCTTCTCTATTTCCTAGGCCTCCTTCCATTTTCTCACTAGTATTCTGTCCTACCTTCCTATCTGCTTAGCCTCACTCCACTCTATGTCATGTCCTGTTTCTCTCGTGTGTTTAAATATCGCATTTCTCTCTCTCTCTTAAGTCGTACATACTCCCTATGTTGTTTCAACCTGTCTTTCAGCCTCTTTTTCGTTTCTCCTATGTACACACTCTGACATTCTTTACATTTCACTTCGTAGATAATCCCTTCCTCTTCCTCTTCTTGGTTTTCCTTTTTCTTGTTTGCATTCTTCCCTATTCCTAAGATGCTTCTCCATCCCTTTCTGTAAGTTGCTAGAAGGTTAAAACGTTGTTTAGTTTATGTTTTTAATAAAATAAATTTCTGCTTTCGTCAGCATATTGAGTTTTTCATAAGGGTAAATATTACGGGTCCTCCCCGATGTCGGAATGGTAGAGTCGAAATCAATGTTTACAATAATCATTATAAAATGCAGCGATAGGCTATTTTTTTTAAAGAAAAGAAGCAAGTCACGCCGTGTGCTCAATAGAAATAATGAAAGTTAGTGAAAATTGTGCCCTTCTGTTCTTTTTCTTTCCACTCTTTTCACAGCACTTGATTCCACGTTTCCCAATTCCTTTTCTCTTATTTCCATTCCTTTCACAGTTTGTTCCATTCATCGTGTCCGCGTTTTTTTTTTTGTATTCCTTCCCTTCGATCCTCGGGCGTCGTCAGAAATTTTGTATGGGGAGGGGGCATGCCATTGAAAAAAATCATTAATAGAATTAACAAGAACAATAATTATTATTATTACCACAGTTGTAATTGTTATTTTCCAATGATGATTATTATAAGCTATTAAAAATAAACAAATTTTCTTCCACATTTTTTATCATCATCATTATATAAATTTGGAGACTTTGTTCCTCGATCCACCAGGTGTAAATATCCAGCACGACAGTTTTTCTATTTTTCATTATTTTCTTACATTTCATACGCTAAGTGTACTGAAATTCTAATTATTGAATTTTGATATTAACGTTTACACACCTCGTTTACAAGTAGAACCATTTATTATTTGGGTTAAAGGATAATTTGAAGATACGAATGAAACGTCACTCACAGCTTACCTTTAACATTACCAGAACAACCCAGAGTCAAGTTCTCTAGTCCCCAAAACAATGATAATGAGCTTGAGAGAAGCTCTGCATGTCTTGTAAACAAACATTCAAAGTACATCGGACAAACGTAACAATGATAAACATGAAAGTAACGCCATCTTGTTTCCAAAATCCCCAGAGCTACACTTCCATCCACTACAGGACCAAGAAGAAATGTTTTGTTTATGCTCGCTGCAGAAGTTAATGAATTTGCGCATTCGAACAGTGCCTCAACAACCCTGTCGCCAGTCATACCTTACTACCTCATCAACGTCCTTTCCAGTGGTTGTTCAGAGGGACAGAGACTAGATTCCAGGGGGCGATGCACACAAGTCTGTAATTGTAAGTTAGTGTTCTTTCGCAATATAAGTGGCAGCAGTTCCAGTTTCTAGTCTTGTGAACCAACACGGAATTGGGGAGCAATAGCTTGTTGATTACGAAACGACGGTAAGAGGTGAGTTTAACCATTGAAAAGAATTGCAAATCTACGCGCTAGTGTTGCAATATGCAGATAGGAAAAAATTGTCAGAAACTGAACACACGAAGTGTAGCACACGAATACGCATTTCCTGAGATGTTTTCTCCTTTATAAGCAATAAACCCATGTGCAGTTTATGGCTTGAGATAGAATGAATATACTAACAGGTAGCTACTTATTCTACATAACGTGCAATAAAAAGTATTTCCCGATGTTTTAAAGAAGCAAAAATATGTTTTCCTGTTTCAATGTTTCAATGTAAACACAAAATGTAATACAAGTAATAGACACCATACAATGTAATTTGATGAAGATTAGTAAATCACTCTACAAGTTTCTTAAGCGCAGTGTGTGGCTTCGTAACTTCAAGTTCCAACCGTTTGACAGTGCTAGTGGCTACTGCATCTCCTTTCCCACAGGGTGTGCTAAACGTTCTTGCCTAGAGATTGTTCTTGTTCCGGTGTTTAATATGTGCATATTGAAACAGTGTCTTTCCGTCCTTTACCTGGCTTCATATTCAAGCGATACATTCACTTTACCGCTAACACTTCATTGCGCACAAAAACGTGACATTTGTCACGGTATTCAGTGACATGTAAATCGCAGTTCAATATTTTTCATTATGTATAATTAACCATAATTTGAATAGTTCATATGTATCTGTTGTGAAAATGAAATCCGAGCAAGACAACGAGAGTTGGGGGACAGGTTCTCTGAGTCACGAACAGAATCGTCAACAAGGTTCATCCTTACGTTGCACCTGTACGAATATCGACCTTATGAAATATCTCCCGTTTCCCGTCGACGGATCTACATGAAATTTGGACAACCGAAGCGGTACGTCATGAATGATGTCTGGATTTAATTTAAAGGAGATCAAATGAGTATCCACGACGTAAGGGCGAATTGGTTTTTTATAGGCGATTCATAGTCCAACTCCGGATTCCTAAGACAGACCCGAGTGAGGTGAGGACTTAATCCGCTGCACCTACCTGAAGACACGCTCTTGACCGAGCTGAAAAACAATAGATCCAAGGTTCATGTACCCCGGTGGAACGAAAGCGACGCTCCTTTTAGAGTCTTCCCAACTGACATTTTTTAATCAGGTATAAAATTGCAAGACAGTTTGGCAGGATTTTTGTGGCGAGAGCACCTCCGCGCTAGACTCCCGTATACTTATTGTTTTCGTGGACTTAGTTTTTTTGCGAACCGTCAGCGAGTGACTGCCAGTGAGTTGATTTGCGTATGCTTGATTCCGTGAGATCATATGCAGTGAATTGTTTTGCGAAACAAGGACTATCAAGAACCATGGCAGGCTAAGATGATAAAAGGAGAGAGGGACGTCGGGTCCCCGAGTCCCGCAACGACGCTGCCACTACCAACTTCTTTATGAAATGGGCAGGCTTGCCAACTTTAAACAATATAATCCCGTAAGATATCTTAACAGCGTCCAAACACGTTAGATTAAAATGTTCTGAAAGATTAATGGCTGGATATTAGCTGTTATCCGTTTCTGATATAGATACTCTGAATACAAAGTTGAATTAACTTGATGAAACAACTTAGCAAACCACAATTTGTAACTAAACACATAAGTAAAAGAAAGTATTATTTTTATTTGTTTTGTCGTGACTCCAAACACTGTAACACACTTAATCCAACTGTATAGTCATGGACCGCTACGATTTTTCTAGTCTCGGTGCTTTTGACCTCGCAAGTATGATTTTCTGTGCTCGCTCAAACTCCACTTTTCTCCGCTAGAGGCGCTGAAATCCTGATCAGTGCAGAGTTCGATTCCGTGAGACTCCCGGCCCATAACCAAGGTTACGCTTCTAATGGTCCCCTGATATAACGTCAAAGTTAACACCACCGCACAAACGGCAGGAATGCCAATTATGCAATATCAAACAATTCATGTTGAGTTCGGGTTCTGGACGGTAACGCTATCCTTTCAATGCGGGCAAGGTACCTTTATAAGGTAGGCCATTCCCGAGGTTCCGAGATTTTCTCCCATGATTCTGTGCGCGCTATGACGTCATTAAGCGGACAGAATGGAACTTACTTCGTTATCGTATACGGAAGCTTGAGATAAATGGGTCAATTATTTACTTATACACACTTTTTCTTGAATGCCGGTAGAAGGAGAACAAATCAATTTGTTTGTGCTCTTGCCACGTGCAATAATAATAGAAGAAAATCGCCTGGAATAAAGTGATCATCGCTTCCCAAAAACTTGCTGTAGCAGGATTGATTCAATTTGTTCCTCCAAATTTCGGACTTACCCAGTGGAGCAACCACAGGGGAGGGCAGGGGCATTGTCTCCCAACCTTCGACGGAAGTCAATTCTAGGGGGGGGGGTCAAACATTGATGGCCAAAGGCACCTGCAGGGGGCACAGAGGAGAAATTGCCCCCTTCTATTTCAAATTTTATACAAATAAAAACACATTTCGTAAAATTTTCTTGCTCGCTTTGCTTGCAGTGCCAGCTTTTCTCAGTCTCGTCAAGTTCAGAGACGTAGCTAGGGGGCGTCGGGAGTCGGCCATGGGCGCCAAATAATCTATTTTTTTAAAAAAATGTGAAAGACAGAATGCCTTGGCGCCATGTGATATTATTTGTTCCTTATTAAATCAATATTGTTTTAAATTGCAAAAATTGGATCAAAAAATTTTCTTTCTCGCTTCGCTCGCAATATAATTGTTTTTTGTAATGTGATGTATTTAAATAATATGTTTTGTATATATGTAATGAAAAAACTTTGAATACGTACATAATTTAGTGTTAGCATCTTGCATATGTATTTTCTTATTTTATGTCGCTCCATGTTGCATATGTGTAAAACATATGAAAGTTATACATGTTATATGTACAAGAAAAATATCTTCGGCATGCATTTATCATTCATTTTCTGCCATTCAAAAATACAGTTTTTGTACTTGTTTTAAATTATTAGCTAATGTAAAATTTCTGGTGTTGAAAAAATATTTCAAATCGTTTGTAATATAATTAAGCCTTGTTTCCATATTAACGTTACGTGTTAAGTGTTTTTATCTTAATAAACTGCCTTGGTCAGCAACTTATTGGTTTCAAATCGTTTGTTCAAAATAAATGCTTTAGCACAGACATCTACCTCCCTTTTGCGTAATTTATGAGGATAATAACGTCTTTGATACTACTACTACTACCACTAGTAATAATAATGCCATTATTAATGTTATTATTATTACTATTATTATTATTGGTACGTTTATCCTGGTACTTTCTCCCTCCAGATAAAAATTTGTGGATGCGCCTCCGGCCTTATCTTCCACACTCGCCTTCCATATCATCACGTATGCAACTTTCAAAAACCTTTACACAATCGGAACTCAGTTTCTAAGTATTGCTTCATTGAATATCGAGTGCAAGATAAGATTTATTAGCTTTGAAGTTGAAACATCGTCCGCGAAAATAATACTTTGAACATCTCGTAGGTAGCGAACACTAATTAACAATTGCACTGTTACTTTACTTTATGTGCGTTTGTTGAGAAATTGTGCTGAAAATATAATGTACGACTTACAGGACAGGCGTTTCTCCCCTGCACATCCTTTCAATCTTCTCGTCAATCAATGAGAAGAAATGTCATGTAAATAATGACCAAAGAAGCTATTCAATCAGGCCCGTAGCCAGGAATTCTTTGTGTGGGGGGGGGGGGCGAAGTCAATCCTAGAGGGGGCAAATTTTTAATATATTGTGTCGCATTGGCACATATTATGGTAGGGTACACAGAGGCACTTGCCCCCCTCTCCCAAAAGCTATAAGTAACAGAAAAGGGATAGTATCTTGAAACTGCAACGAAAAAAAAAACTTCGAGCAACATCAAATAGCAATATTTCGATAATGAATGACCTTTCCAGGTTGCCAAAGAATATAAAGTTTAACATAACTTTAACATGCCTTCGTAAGTATTTCTCTTCTTATATATTATCAGCACACTATTCAAGAAAACAAAAACCCAATTTTGCCGGATCCTGTGGCTGAGTGGTTAGCACAAGGGTCCCGGGTTCGAATCCCGCTTAGCCATGGTTGTATGTGAATGTCCATTTATCGTTTTCATCATTTCATCACTCATTCCCATCTTCGTAAATTAGCTAAGAGGAACAAAACGCGAAGTAAAATAAAATAAATCAAATAAAAAACAAACAAAAAAACTAATTTTATGTAGTGTAAACTGAAAAAATTAAGGGGGGTCTCCAGCCCCCTGATCCCACCTTGGGTGCGCGCTATTAACAATAACAGGGTTATAGAACATTCTGTGTCTTGGCTCGAAAATTATTTATCTCAAATTATCATCACATTATTTAAGAAGCCATGAACCTAATTTTATGTAGCGTAATTTCCTGAATGGGGTGCTGGAGTCCCCTGATTCCCACCTTGCATACATGCTTGACTCGATAATTATTTCTCTCCTTAAATTATCGTCACGTTATTTTATTTCACACCACAAGAAACCAAAAACCTCATTTTAACTATTGTAAACCGCAAACTTTCGGAGGGTTCAAGCCCCCTAAGCTCCCCCTTGGATACGTGCCTGCTGCGATTGTCCCTTCATCAATTTAAACTAATCATCACTCATCCTGTTCGTCGCAATTAGCCAAAAGTGGAAGAAGACACTAAATAACAAAAACAAATTTATCCTCATCTTGGCGATCAACTGGAGAATCTGAAAAGTAGCGTAAAAATATTAAAGGGAAATTCCAGGACATTCAGTAAAAAGTCATATCAGAATATGCCCGGACAAGAACTTTCCTTAGAATTAGACATTTAAAATAAATGCAATAGGTTAGCTGGAAAGAAAAGCTGGCAGTGGATTACAGCCTACAGGGACAAGATATCACGCATATAATGTATGAAACATAAACTATGCATTGTTTCGGAATAAGTGTATTCTTCTATCGCGTATTTGATCTCTTGTTGTCAAATTAAATTAACAGCTTTGGTGTATAATATCAAAAGATGCATGAAAACACAGCGTTTCATGGGCCATCTGTTACATTCTACTCATAGCTTTCTTCCTCTCGTGTCCGCTTGGTGACGTCACAAGCTCTAGCCAATAACGTGCAAGTCGCGGAGTGGCCCCCTCTGCAATGCGGGAATGGGGATAAAATAGCTAGAAATATATCACCTTGCATTTTACCTGACATCTGTCGGCACTAGAAAAAACACAGCAAATAGCATTGTACCTGATACACCTGGTACCTGTAAACATCAATGATAACTCGTACGAACAGTAAAATATGTATATATTGGAATCAAAATATTTACATAACAAACACCTTATAGGTCCCCCTGACTCATTCTTTCATTCTCTCACTCATTCTTTCTCCTGGGACATTTCAACATGAAAGTACACATACAAAGCTCGTATTTCATCAACGTATTCTTCCTTTTTGTGTAAATTCAACTTGAATTAGGTGTTTAATCTTTCTGGTCCTGTGCTCATTATTATCAATATGCGCCAGCCCTCGGAAAAAAACAATTATCCGACAAAAATAGGTCGGCGTGGTTGAACCTTTCGTTCAAATGAACATCTGTGCCGCAAGCATGACATTTACCCAAATTTCTCGGACGGGGGTATTACAACAAGCCTCTCTCGTCCTTCGAAAACAATTACACCTCTACTTAGGCTCCAGCTGCCGGAATATTTCAATTAATCATCGGTGGGAGCAAAAATTACAATATCACTCTACAATAGAGCATACCACACTTGCACGACCTGAGCAATTTGACATACACATTCAAGAAATAAAAGATTAAACAGTCAACCATCGATATTGAATCGACTGGGCGGCTGATTACATTACAATGAAGCACACATTCAAAAGTTACAATGGAATTTAACGCAACAAAGGAGCTATATCATAAAATACTGACATTTAACAGATAAAAAAAATATAAACATGAAACGACCTATGATATAACAATTACTCAAAATACAAGACACGAAAGTTAGGTTCGGAATTCCTGAGAAACATTGAGAATCGCGAATCAATGTGATTTCGGCTTTTGTGGTAGGGCGTTGACAGAAAACAATATATTCGTACGTGGATGTGAATCGACAGAAGAATACTACACCAGACTCTACTACATCGTCGGGTCGTCCATCTTTCCTGGGTGTCAACCGCGACGAAGAGCGGTGGTGATGATATTTGGCACTTTCACTTTCCCTCGACGTCGCGTATCTCTCCTTCTCTCAAGCGTCGGCTGTGCGTTCTCAACTCGGGCGTTGGCTGGACGTTCTCTATTGTGGCGATCGCAACGGATGATGTTAGCGTCGGCTGGCTCGGCTTCTGAAGTTAAAGTGGCGATATACATGCCCAAAGTGAAATCGAGACTCCATTAGCCTCTCTGTAATTGTATTGTTTTTTTTATCAACAACATCTTCTAAGGCAGTATCACAGAATTTCTCTTAGCCTACTGTCTTAAAGTTGTTTACATGAATTAGTTACGGAAATACTTTTATTAATTGTTTTAGTATAATTTTCATTACAACGGTGATGCTACAGTCTGTATAGCAGACCCGTTGTAACAGGACATCCTTACCTCTTGGTAAAAATATCCTAGGACAAGTTTACCCTCCCCCCCACCCCCACACCCAGAGACAAGTTCGTTAGTACTTCAATATTTCGGTGTTATTTTATAAATGTGGTATTGTTTGTATTACGTACTTTGCGGTGTTATATTTCTCAAAATTGAAGACTAAAATTGGTAAACGCTGTAAGTGCCACAATAATCCAAACGCCGTTTTCCATGTTAAACTGTGAAATGTGCCATGCTCTTTAATGTGGTAAACGCGAAATGTGGCTGGTAGCCCTCTAAGTAGTTCAAATGGCGTGTAAAGAGGTCTTTAGTGTGCACGTTCTTACGGGCTGATGTGCGGAACGATGCGATTTCCCAACAATTTCGCTTTTGGCACTTACCACTTTTAGCCCTCAATTCACGTCTTTATTTTAGAATAGTTTTATACCAAACTAGCTGATTACCTGGTGTTGCTCGGGTATTTATTTATCCCAATCTTCTATTAGACAGGAAAATAATGAATTCTAACTATAGTGTAAAATGTAACTAATTTTTTTACAGGTATTTAATAATATATGTACAGTATACAAATCATAAAGTAAAATCTTTTACAAATTCACTAGGAACTTGATTATGAACAACATTTTCAGTTCCACCTCCAGGAGCAAGAATAAATAAATTGAACGGCATTGGGAGTGTCACCATTCATCTTAGCGACCCCGAAAGCTGTGGATTCCACACTAATATCGGTCGTTTTCGATTATTTTTACATGTCACCCCTTCCCACCCCCAGCTCTAGGGGTGCCAGGTGTGTCTTACCCCCACAGCAGTTATTTCCAGATTGTAAGTCATATGTGTACCAAGTTTGGTTGAAATTGCTCCAGGCGTTCGAGAGTTATGACGGAACAAACATACATATATACACACATACATCCAGTTTTATAGATAGATATACCTAATTGTGCTTTTAAATATAGTATTTAAATTTGTAAGTCACGTGGCCTACCTCCTGTCTCTAGTGGAAACGATTGTTGAGGAAGTTGTTTTCTATTTCTAGGAAACCGATGATACGGCTCCTATGTGACGGTAGATGCGCACTCGATCTCCGCCACAATTATGTTGCTTTGATCGGTGATGCCAAAGAACATTCCGATAGATAGTTGAAAATCGGGTGAAACATCAATTTACACGTGGTTGTCTGTAACTGTTGGTATTTTTCCATCTATAACACGCACCATAGTTTTTTTTTTTGCGGATAAAATTTTGGAATACTTGCGCGGTATAACAAGCGTATATATGTGGTACATTTAAAATTTTTTTTTAACCTACTAGAACATAAGGAAAGTTGAATTTTCGAGGTGTATTTTTCTGATTTTAAGCACAAAATTTGTTGAAATTTGCGAGAAAGGTCACAATTCGCATTTTATGCGAAATTCGCGTTATTTCGCGATTTTAAATGCGCGAAAAATATGTTTGGAACATGACAGTACACATACATAAACACATTTTTACAACAATTAACATTTGTCAGTTTAAATGCATTTGCGAAAATCAACGTCCCTAGTTATTAAGTGTTGTTGTGCTTAAAGCCAGTAAAAGTATCATAGGACAAGTTTACATCCTGTCCGAAAGCTCCTAATCACGTCACCAAAGTTCCCGGGTTCGAGTCTATTTCATCGGTTTTACATCTCTTATTCCTTTCGTCACGATTAGCCAAAAATCGAATTCAACCACACTAAATAGCAAAAATACAAAACTCAATCTCTCTATTTCTCTGCCTGTCTGTGTGTATATTCATAATTACGGCTTTCAAAACCCGTCCCGTACTTTTTCCTGGGCACGCCCCCTTTCCGGATATTCTCAGTTTGTAATTTTTAAACGCCCCTCGTATTTAGTACTTATTGCAGATAAGGCCCTATTTTTGAAAAAGCATACCGTTCCGGTATACTGTTTTCGAGAGGTCAGACACACGGCAACGGGGTATTTCGCAAGGAGCCAAAACTTAGGAAACACCGATGCCATGTCAACGGGCAAGGTCAATACTCCATGCCCGTGATTACAGTGCACTCTGAAGCAGTGTTGCTACATGAAGGTAAATTTCCCATTTCACAGGGAAATTCGGAGGGAATTTTGATAAAAAGGTACGAAAATTTCAGAGAAATTTGAAATTAGATTCATTATTATTACAGAATATGTGGCTTTTAATTTCGTATCCATCATTTCTTGCTGTTCCTTCTTATTTCTACTTGATTTGTTTTATTTTACCTCGCTTTTTGTGCCACGTTTGGCTAATTTGCGAAGGTGGGGATGAGTGATGATATGGTAAAATTGATGAATGGACACTCACAAACATGCAACGGCCAGGATTCGAACCCGGGAGCCCTGGCGTCGTAGCGCAATGTGCTAACCACTCCGCCACGGTAGCCGGCCTTATCTCTACTGTTGTGTATATTTGTGTGTAAATATGTATCGTCACATTTCCACATCTTCGGTTTATAGCAATGATAAGGATGAATGATGACCTTGTGAAACTAGTAATATAACAAAGAAAATTGTACACTCCTGTTCACAAAATGTGACACACTTTTTCGGGATTAACAGTTGAAGTATATGCCACTATATTTGAACAGAAGTGTACATTCATACCTGACAGGGGTAGTTAGAACCTGAGACACCTACTACTACTATTCGTACATATTATTATTATTATTATTATATTTCTTAATATTTCTTGTGAAGGGAAATTTTTCCTCCCTGTTAGCGTAGTGGTAACGTAACGCCTTCCAATCAAAGGGCCCCGGGTTCGACACCCGGTGGAGGCACATCCCGCCTTGTTTCGGATCTCACTTTGAACTGTATGTCCAGTCCAGATTAGACCATATGTTCATAAAGTGGGCTTAAAACAACAATGTAACATGAAGGGAAATTTTGGCCCATGGAGAGGGAAATTTTGTCCCTTGAAAGGGAAATTATTCCCTCAGATGTTTGCAACTCTGCTCTGAAGTTTGCAGTGGACATTAAGATACGAGTGGTCACAACAGCAAGACAAGAGATCGATCAGGGTGTCAAGACTGATCGATTGTTGCATCCGGTAATACTCCCAAGGTCACACGAGCTCAACAATCAACTTTCGGTGCGTGCTTCGTTCTGCCAGCGTGTGTGCAAGCTACGAGCCATGATTTCAACCCGAGTCCTAGTGTTCACTCTTGTCGTCTTGGTCCTTCATAGTGGAGCTCCTGTGGTTGAGTCCAGAGCGGTGCGTACCACAACACATCCTCCAGTGGCCCCTATGAACATAATAGTGGTTCCAGAGACGAGTTGTCCTCAAGGTCAAAGGCTTGATTCCAGAGGACGGTGCAGGACAATCTATAATTAGACGGTGAGCTTGTTATTATTATTTAAAAGGAGAAATACTGTTGTGTTCAGAAAGGGAGTGGGGTCTTTTGAGGAGTGACTTGGAAAGGAATTTTCGCCTTGTAATCAAGGTGTCCCGGGTTCGATACCCGCTGGAGGCACATGGCACAGTGGTTCGGATCCCACTTTAAACTGTAGGTCCAGTCCTGATTAGCCTTCCTGTGCATAAAGTGAACTTAAAACAACAAATCAATCAATCAATCTTTCTTCCTCTCTGTGGTTTTGAAACGAATGTGAGGGGTGTAGTAGAAGAAATATAATTATAGGAGGGTTGTATTCGCAAGGGGGGGGGCAAGGGGGACAGTTGCCCTCTCAAATATACTCATAGAAATTCAGAGTAAAGTGATTTTATCGCTGCTGTTTTCTTAAGAAAGATGATGACGCATTTTCAAGCCGATTGCATTGTTCTGGAGTGGTTGGTTGTGTCAGCGACAATGTGGGGCTGTTTAAACTCTTGTCCCTACTGAACGAAGACCAACATTGAACAATAGGATATTTCTCGAGCGACTGCAGAAATTCATTCTAATATTAGACCGATAGTGTTTCATGAGGCAACCAATATTTGTAAATCTAGTTGCATTCAATTCGCAAGCATATGTATACCTAGGTAGTGAAACTTTGAGTTTTTGATGGACTGTGAATTTAGTTTAGATTCGGCTCTCCTTTACGGTGTACATTTAGAGTTTAGCACACTTAGAATATTTTTTTAGGCGTAAGTATATAGTACATGTGATACCTGTGATGCAGAAATTGAATTCGTATTATTTACTAAATAATTATTTACTAAATTTACTAAATACTACGAGTTCAATTTCCACATCAGAGGTATCACATGTATATACTTACGCCTAAAAGTATTCTAAATATGCTAAACTCTAAATGTACACCCTTGTTTTGCAAAATCGCAAAATGGAATGTTTTCCCCCCGACTAATTTCGTCAAGGCTTTTGACCGCGTTTGCTGTAGTCTAAAACAATCCTACTTTTTTGTCCTTCATTGTTGAAACAGCTGTAAACAATTCACAGATTGTGGAGCCAAGAACCTTTCAGTTATTTCGTATTTGTGCTGACCTCAATGTGGCTAGCTCCACACTTGAGAGCTTGCATAAATGGCTCTTTAACTGCTATACATTGTGTAACACTTACGAGAGATTTCAGTATTTTTGCTAGTTAGTCCACCAGAATTTTCATTGATTACAATCATTGAATGTGGGAAAGGAAATAAACAAAAAACATTTTATTTTTGTTTCCCAACTTCATATGCCACTAACCTTCCATTGTAAACACCTTATGTATTAATTTTAGACCTTGGCGCCACCTATCCGCAATATTGAAAAAGTTTTGAATAACTTTATCCTGCGTTTCAAAGTAAATGATTAGTTTGAGGAGTAAAATATATGTAAAATATCTTTACATGGTATCTTTCGAATGCGGTGTCGTAACCAGAGTTCAAACTTGTTTACAACATCCCTATGAGTATCAATATATCTTTTTTCATCGTTAAGTCGTCATGACCTTCAAAACACCCGCCATTTTTTTTTCGAAGTGTTAAAAGTTCATGCGATAATTCACATCGCAAAATACACTTATCAGTCCAACGCGACCTCTATGGACCGTCTATAATATTGATCATGTTCTTTAAGAATGTCCATCACGTGATATTAATGGAAATTGCCAGAGCTTTCGATGGAAGATTGGCAATTTAAGGAGACTCCATCCAGAGGTTAGTAGCCATGAAGATTTGGAATTTCGTCCTAGCCATTCTCCTCGTCTGCACGTTGCTCTTCTGTGAGCTGTCGACAGTCGAGTGCGCTCCTAGGAGGAATCGAAGCGTCAAGTCGTTGAACACTGGAGCCGTAATAGTAGCTCCACTCAGAAGCAGAGGGAGTTCCAGTTGTTCGCCCGGCCAGAGAAAGGACAGCAAAGGACGGTGCAGGACCTTGTACTAGCTGCTGATTGGAGGCAGGTACTTCAGTGTTGCTTACTTTACATTTTTATTTTTAAAACTGTGTCGGCTATTTTACGTGGAAACCTCCCCGATAGAGTAGCGTTAACGTCGTCAACTTGTAATCAAGGGGACCCGAGTTCGATACCCGGTGGAGGCATATAGTGGACCACGACGATGAGGATAATGAAATGGATTGTAGAACATTGATACATCATGCGTTAACTAAGATTTGAACCTAGGACCTCTGGTTTCGTAGCGCGGTGTGCTGAATATGTCGCCACGAATACATCGAGGAGCCTCCGATGGCGTAGTGGTAACGAAAGGATCTCTGGTTCGATACTCGACGGAGGCATATTACAGTTCCGATTAGCCTATCTGTGTATAAAGTGGACCCAAAACAACCATTAACGAAGACTGCAGTGTTTCCAACGCTCAATTATAGTTACCAGTGTGCAATAAACCAATGCAGCACAAATATCCGAGAGACATTCATTGGATATCCACAATATGTATACCATCCATGGATGTCCATTAGATGTCCGGTTTCAGATATCTGTTTCTGAATATGCACTTCACCTTTTGTGATGTCTACAATATGTCTAACGTGAAATATTCGTTGCATGTCAACATACTATCTATAAGTCTACGGTACATATCTTTGTTATATCCATGGGATATTTTGGATATTTCAGACGGATAACCTTCCGTCTGAAGTTCGTTCATTCTCATAGAGTTAGGCAACACACATAACGCCATAAGATCTATCAAGATCTTGATGTGTTATTTATATTGCAGCTGTCTGTACATATTACATATCGTGTAATTCAAACTCTTATGTTATTTACATCCGGATTGTACACTGTATCATGGGCATCTTGGATGGCGTAGTGGTAACGTCGTCGCTTTGTAATCAAGAGGTTCGGTACCCGGTGGAGGCACACTTTAAACTGTAGGTCCAGTCCTGATTATCACATCTGTGCATAAAATGGACTTCAGCCCACTGTCGACCGGCGTGGAGGAGTGGTTAGCCCAGGGCTTTGAAGCGTTCGAGTCCCTTCCAGGGCATGGATGCTCTTTGTGAGTGTCGGTGCATCACTTTCTCATCGTCACGATTAGTCAAAACAGGCAGAAAAGCGACGTAAATAACAAAATCAAATCAAATATTCCTACAAATGAAGTGATGGGTGCATATAGCGCCAGTGCTGGCGTACCAGAATTTTAGCAGCAAGTACGTAATTAACTAATGCAGACGGAACTATAGGTTTCTCTGAGTAATGGGGTTGGTAGATTCATTCAATAAGTTGTGCAGGATTAGTATCTTACTAACTTTCGCCTTGGAGTTACAAGGACACCCTGTATCTGTTTTATATAAGATACTGCAATGTCAGTTCTAGCGACAATTTAGAAATTTGATAAGCGCTTTTTGTTCCCACTGATGAAAGTCTTAGAGAACCACAAGAATCTAAACATTGTTCAGAGTTTGGTAACTAATTAGTAATGACGCAGAAACCGTTATTGAATAACAGCTGAAGGGTCTTGCTCTTTTCCCAGCATCCTTTGCTAAAACAGAGAACAAATATAGTCTTTAGGAACATTTCCAGGAGGTCAGATGTTTTAGAAAGAGTATAATCTGTATCTGGCATGCATGATGACCTCTTGAGCTTTGTTCCACATCAACAAGAAACTGAATCGTACTTTGGTCTATCCGAAACCCTTGCTGGAATTGGATGTGACTAGTTATCAGTTGTATATTGCCAGAAGCAATTGACGAAGCAGTACAATGTTGTTATCTGAGCGGCTAGGCAACGGCGTCGTTATTGTGCATATGCATGTAAAACATACATAATTGCTTCACATTACAAATAATCGTCGTTCCCCTCTATTTCACAGACACTGGATTCATGGAGAAAAACATTCCTATTTACAATTGAATGTTACACTTTCGTAAAAATGTTAATAAACTATAGCCCATCCGGATTGACAACAAAGCTTGTCAAATTTATTGGAAACTGAATCTTTAAATTATATAAAGTCTTGTAGGAGATATTTCTCTCTCAATTATATTGGTGTTATCTAGGATTCGAACCTACGACCTCTCACGTGGGGACCAGCTTGTGTGTAACTGCCATATTGATGATATTTTTTTTTAAATACTAAAATGCATTGTTATTAACTTTTATAGTTCTGAATCAATAATAATCGAAAGTTATAACCATGTAAAAGATTTTTTTGTCTTGAAGTTGAGTTATGTGATCTCACATCAAAAAATTCATATATATGAATAATATTATGATGATTTTTACTATTAAGTTTTATACCAACGGCCTGATCACCCTATAGAAATGTCTGGTGACGTCATGCAAAGGCGGACCCCCTCTGGAGGACAATACTACGGACTGCCTTGAGTGGCTCTCTTCCAATATACCCTGTCCCAGCTACCCCTGGAGCAAGTTACCACGCTGCTGGTAACTGCAGTTACTGTTTAACTGTTTTATATATTATTTTAATAATAATAATAATTTTTCTTAGGGCCAAAAGGAATGTACTTTTTAAAATGGAGTGCAGAAACATCCCATTAGTTTTCCGTTACTCTATTTGAGACAATAACAACCAACAATAATATAAATAGTTGCGGAGCGGTGTTACACTGCCAATCTAATGTAAAACTGTTGTTGTTATTGGTGTTAACTTTCCTGCCAACAAAACCATGTCTGCCATGGTTCTTATTGTTTTAACTGTGTTTCTGTCACTGTGATCGCTTAGAACAGCATGTGTTAAGCCTGTGTAGGAAGACAAAACATATTGTAGCTATAGTTAAAGTGATTTAATCAATTATACCTTGAACTTATTGTAACTTTATTGCTTTGCTCTGGTTGCAAAACATTACTCAATTTATAATACCCCTAAGTATTCACCTCGTACTTGAATGCTACACTTATACATTGATTTCTATGAGCAAGAGATAACATTGCCAATGACCAACTTTGGTAATTGTTTGTAATAAGGTAAACAATATACTGACTTGTAATGTAGTCAAGATATCAGTAATATTGTTATCAGTGCAACAATTTGAAGAGACAAAACTGATATTGTTATTGCTGCATTAGTAACTGGCAGGCCTGGATTTAAGGAGACTTGGAGCCTCTGCAACGAGAACTAGACTGAGGAAAAATTGTTCTGAGAAGGATAAAACAATTTTAAACAATGAGATAATTGAAATATGGTAAAATATAGAAATTATACTGACATAACTTGACCTACAAGTTATAACTGAAATTGTGTATGTTTATGTGTTTAAGACGCAGCTTATGTTGTTTTCGAATCCCTATCATAATCTATATGAACGACTCTTTAAGGGTATTGGGTGAAAATAATGTGTGTGTGATTCTTATGATTTTTTAAAAATCATCTCCCCCTAGGCTACCCCTTCGCTAACCACCCCTCCAATTTTTGACAACACCCCATTATAGATTTGTTTTATCATTTTCGCCCTAAATTTACCTTTGCAGCCTTCTGTAAGTGTCATTACAACCTTAGAAGGGAAGCTCTATATAACCCACGTTACATCTAAGCAGGATTTGAAATGCATCAAAATTAAGGTAGATGTACTTGTGATGCTCCAAATGGCACAGTTTAACTTTTAATTTTTGGTTTCTTTGACATGATCGTTTCTGATCTTCTTAATTGATGCATTTTCAAGCAGACTTTGATGCATTATGTGTATTCTGATGCACTATTTTGGATTCTTGTATTCTCTGCTCCATTTCTTCCTGTATTTTCTTGTATTCACTGTATTTTGTCTTATCTTTAGAGAGACTATCCAGAGGGTGGAGACCTAGGAACTGGAGACTATTCTTGGAATTTCTAAAAGGAAATCTTCGAAGACAATAAGTGGGCTTCGAAGAAACTACTTCTAACATCTGCAAAGTTATTCCTTTCTTTTTACCCTGGTGTGTGTATATATAAATATATTCTTAATATTTTTTGCACTTAACTAGTACATAATTTAACAAAACTTCACAATGTCAAGCAATCCAAAACTCTACGTTTAAGTTGCATAAATATTAAAAAAATGTACAAATTAATTGTAACATGCAATACGAAAATATGAGTTGATTTCTAAATGTGATAGTTCTCTAAGAACTATGATGCATATTTACACTCTTCCTACGGGATTGGTATTCTTGTGCTCAAAACATGAAAAACAAATCTGTTACAATGTAAACTTCAAAGATTAACAATAAAATATTTACAACTTTACTGTGCATATACATTACTATTCTGCACCATGCTTCATATTATTTTACAGAAAATGGGTTGAGGTACATATTAACATTTGTAGCTACATTTTTAAGAGTCCTTGCATATATATGATTTTATTTAATAGTTTGTATAAACACCTTATAGTACAAAATCTTTAATTTTTTTATTCTTTTATTGAAAGATGCACACATTATTAACTTTTGTACATAATAAAGTTTTAAAGTTCAGTAGATATTAATATTGGTGGGTTGCGATATTCCTTTTTAGTAGATGCCTGGAATATTTAATCTGCAGCATATATCATTGAATAACAATTCTTAGTAATTGTGCATAATTTTGTTGAATTGTAGTTTAAACTATTAGCATACATATACTATCTTCCATTCACTTACCTATAAGGAAAGTACTTATCAGCGAAGCAGTTACTAATTCACATATAAAGAAAAAAACATTTGTTTCAATTAACAAAACACGTTTGTTTAAGCATTTTGGTAACTGAACAAAATATTTAGTAGGTTTTAATAATTTGGTAATTTTGACTAAATACAGGGTGTCAAGAGTCAGGAACCATAGTGTTATTCACGTCAGCTTATATTATCTATATGATATGCTCAATATGTTGACCCTCTTCAGCAAGGCAGATGTCCAGACGACGCTCCCAGTTCTTCAGGACTCTGAGGATTGTGGCAGGCGGAATTTGCGCGGCACATTCCGTTACCCTCTTTTGCAGATGCTGTAGGTCGCGAATCTGGGTGGAATAAACCGTTGCCTTCAGGTGACCCATAGGTAGTAAGTAATCCATTGGTGTGAGGTCAGGGAACTTCGCGGGCCACTCAACGAGTTCTGCCAATCTGCACTCAGGAGGATCGAGGAGAACACACATTAGTCCTATGGTTCCTGATTTTTTACTCACCCTGTATATTGGTAACTCCAAGCAAATTTGCACTGTTTCTAAAATAATTTGGCTCTGGTATACAATTATTTATTTGTTGCCCATTTAATCAAATGTATGTTATGAGAAACAATTTGTTTGGTTAACCAAACTTTTTTTTCTGTACGCATTGCTGCATTTCATTCATTTCCAAAGGGGGAAATTCCTCTAAAGTCTTTTGAAGCTTAAGTATATTATAAAAATTATGCAGAATTCGGAAAGCTATTTTTTAAAACTAACTTAGTGACAATTACAATTACTTGATATTGATTGATTTATTGATTTGCTTTATTTTACTTCGCTTTTTTGCCACATTTGGCTAATTTGCGAAGATGAGGATGAGTGATGTCTAGACCTCGGATTTTAGGTTTCTAACCTATATATTTTTTTACAGATATGTAATAAATAATAAGTTCTGTCTGTCAGCGTTTCGTTAAAAAAAACGCAACAACTGATGAAGTTTTATAGTGTTTAAAAAAACTATTTTGCTTGTTAGAACCTATTTTAGGTTTGTGAGCCTAAATCAAGCCTTTTTTAGGTTTTTATATATTTTTAAAGGTTTTTACAGGATTTTTATGTCACACAGAGGCATTTGCTTTGTTTGGTCATGAAAAAATTCAATGAGGAACGTGTTTGTAACCAACTCTGTGTCGATTTCCCTTCCTCCGAGTCCATGGTGACTTTTCAAAGCTCTAAACAAAGCAAAATGTGTGGTGCCACTGTTACCTGTACAATTCTTACAGTTTTTAAGCCGTTTTTGTCCATTGTAATATGCATATAAAAGCATACATAATTGCTTCACATTACAAATAATCGTCTTTCCGCTCTATTTCACAGACACTGGATTCAAGGAGAAAAACATTCCTATTTACAATTGTACTATGTTACACTTTCGTAAAAATGTTAATAAACTATAACCCATCCGGTATAACAACAAAGCTTGTCAAATTTATTGGAAACTGAACCTTTAAATTATATAAAGTCTTATATACGATATTTATGCTCCTACGGGAATCTGCGAAACGGGATACCGAATGGATTCTTTCGGACGTTGTCGTAAGATCTGGAAAGTTGATTAAGAATTCTGAACGTGGTCAGCCTTCTTTACCAGGTAGTGTAAGATAGTTTCAATATCAATACAGTGTAACCCCCATTTTACGTGTTTCAAAGAACAGAGATGAAATCCGGAAACGTAAAATCGGGGTTTCACTGCATGTTTGTAAACTGTATAAAGTTACCGTGAAATTTACAATATTCAACCGTTAATATTTAACAGTCTGCTTGTTGATTTACAAAAACGCGCATTTATGTCGTCAGAGGTCTGTACGGTGTCTAGCAGAAGACAAACAAGGCATCGATAACTACTTGAAATATTACATACATACGCACACACTCAGTACACCACTGAGACATGCAAAGGAGAGAAAAGTCTTTCAAATTTAACTTTCAATATTTTTCAGACATGTAGAGAATAGAGAAGGCAAACCACGCAATGATTTACTTGAATTCTCTAAACACATGTTATTTCTTAGAATACGGAAGTGGTTTTTCGAAACGGGTCAAAATTTCGATAAAAAGTTTGTTGCAAGAGGCCACAGTTCAGGCAGGTATTCTGGGTGGAGAAAAGAGCGATTTACGATCTGCATATTATTTCTATTAACGTTTGTAACACTTGTTTATTAATGTTGCATTTTTAATGTGATCATGCTTGGTACAGTCACGATATAAATTTAGTTGCAGTTGAATTTTTTTTTACTCTTGTGATTTCATGGCTTATCCGAGAACGGGTTAAACGTTTCTTTTTTCCTTTTCGCGGATGTTATTAACAATAATAGGGATAATTATAATTATATTTTATTACCTTTGTAGCTGAAAAAGTTATATGTTCGTTATTATTTCTATTCTAGTTTAATTTTGTTTCATACTTTCCTCTTCTACTTCTTTTGTTAGCCGCAACGACGAGAATGAATGATAAATATATGAAACGGACAAACATAGTGATACATCAGTGAGTGGGGTAATCAAGGTTAGAACTTAGGACCTCCTGCTTCGCGGCGGCGACGCTTGACAAGCTGCATAGGCTACATATGTATTTTATATATATGTATGCATGTGTGTGTGTGTGTGTTCATACTCTTCTGTGAAACCTATGTCATCTTCTGCCCTTTCATGTTAATCACAAATATAGGTATCGATGATGAAACATACGCCGCAACCGAATTGCGCACACTTTAGATCCAGAATTGCGCACCACTGATAAAACCGAAAAAGTGTGCGCAATCCGACTGTAGCCAATTTTCCACCTGTTTACGTATAACGTTTCGCACATTTGGAAGTTTTAAAGCGGTGTAATTATTTCGTGCTACCTTACGCAACTACCAAATACATTTCATAAGACTGTTCTGGAGACGAGACTGCGACAATAAAGAAGCATTTCGTCTGTTGCAGTATCACAGGAAGAGAACATCGTCCTGCAATGTTCAAGCCTCTAGATGGAAGTGGTTTTTCGAAACTGGTCAAAATTTCGATAAAAAGTCTTTGTTGCAGAGGCCACAGTTCAGGCAGGTATTCTGGGTGGAGAAAAGAGCGATTTACGATCTGCATATTATTCCTATTAACGTTTGTAACACTTGTTTATTAATGTTGCATTTTTAATGTGATCATGCTTGGTACAGTCACGATATTAATTTAGTTGCAGTTGAATTTTTTTTTACTTTTGTGATTTCATTGCTTATCCGAGAACGGGTTAAACGTTTCTTTTTTCCTTTTTACGGATGATATTAACAATAATAGGTAATTATAATTATATTTTATTACCTTTGTAGCTGAAAAAGTTATATGTTCGTTATTATTTCTATTCTAGTTTAATTTTGTTTCATACTTTGTAACGAGCCGCCCTGGATCGTACTTGGTTCGATGGGTCTATTGAGCCTCGGCTTCACACTCAGTATCGCTTCGGGGCTTGAGTCTCCTCGGCTCAAGGTTCGGGTTATTCCGGCTTCTTCAATCCTCGATGTAAGGTCCCTCGTAATTCTAGGTCAAAGGTTCTCAATGTACTTATAGATCTTGACCAAGATTCTATAAGCAATCAACAATCCTTTTTCCCACTAGGTTCTGTCGATATTCGGTTAAGTATCCAACTTCCTTTTCTCTTTTCAGCCTCTGACCAGAGAACTGAAAATTAATCCGTGACCACAGAATAAGAAAAGGTGTTCCCTGACCAGGGACACAAACGTTGACTACTAAGTCTATCGACCGATCCCGAATTCTGGTATATCCTAAGACAATCACAATCCTCTCAATTATATCTCCTGACCAGGAGCATAGAACCGAGAGAACATAAGCCTTCTGACCAGAAGAGCTAAGTAATTGTCCTAAGGTAATCCAGAATAAACTAATTCCTAGTAGCGACGTGGAAGTAAGCGCAGAAATACGGGTGTGAAAAGAAAAGACGGTAATACGAGTTCCGTATTTATCTGGAGTTCGAATACAAAAGGCCACGGGCCACCGAGCTTCGCTGCTTATATAGCATTTCTCGGTGCCGTGAAGGATTTACCAACTTTTATCTTAACATCAATTTTACATTACAATAAAATACATATTAATAAAATATCAAGGAGGAACATAATTAGCTACATGTAAAAATTACTATTTTTAACCTTTTGTGAATATTAAATAGGCAATATAATTTTAATTGTTACACTCAGCATTTAATTTGACTAGGGAGTATGGCTTCTTCCAACTCCCCTCTCTCCCTGCAACAGCCCCGCGAAAAGACAACAAAGAAAAGAAAGAAAATTTACAACGTCAAAATGTTAAGCAAAAATTATTTAAATACAGGTTTTGTCTTGCGCGGGCATAACTTTCGTTTACCTTAACGTAACTAAATTCTGATTACACCGTCTTGCAGTAAAAGAAACAGGGATTAATATGATATTAGTTAAATTACTGTCCGCCAAGGGACACGACAGATATAGCGTGGGGAAGACAGCCTAATCTTTCGTCTTTTCCCCGGTTTCAACGTTTACATAAAGTTGAGTCTGCCTGGCTTCTACACAATAGCGATTGCTTTCTCGCATTGTTGTCACCGATAATGAAATTCCAGCTCACCTTGCTGGCAGAAAGAAACAAACTCTTTGAACTTATATTTAACATCAGGATATATAGTTTATATACGAGGTGTGTTCCACATTCCTTGGTAATTAAACATTAACACATACAATTTATAAGTACCAAACAAAGAAAAATATTAAGTTTATATACATCTCTGTAACGTGAACACTGCTACACGTTACAATTGCCCCGCTTCCTACGAGAAAATTTGAACAATTTTCTCTTTCACAGAAAAATTGTGAAAATTTTCAAAACTTCACTTAATGTTCATAAACAATTCACTGGCAAGTCTTGAGGTTCCACACTAGTCACAAGAAATCTGGCTTTCTCCGAGTATTTCTCTCCGTCGTTCCTGGGAACAGGTGAACTTCTTTAGGTTCTGGTAGTTAACCCGATCTACAGGCTCCTTTGTACACGGCTGCAGGAGAAGTGCGGAGTTGTCCTTCATCTGGGTAGCGATGTATGGACCGACGTACACCTCGAAGAGTTTGGAAATGGTTTGGAGACGACTGGAGCTCAGCTTACGGTTCTTCACTAGGACCAGATCTCCTTCCTTCATGGTCAGGGCTTGTCCTTGATTCTTCACTCTTCTCCTCTTCTGTTGGGCCTTTTCTCTC
Organism: Lepisma saccharinum; assembly: GCF_977018435.1. Classification (NCBI taxonomy): domain Eukaryota; kingdom Metazoa; phylum Arthropoda; class Insecta; order Zygentoma; family Lepismatidae; genus Lepisma; species Lepisma saccharinum. Next base: position 56,764,801 of record NC_139241.1, on the reverse strand, counting down.
CCTTGAGCTTGATATAATTTAAAAGCCCAAGTCGTCTTCTCATCCTGTGGTACAGGCCAATAAAACCTTTCATGAGGTTCCTCCGGGATGGCTCTATTGAAGAAAAGTTCAGAAGGAGCATATCCCGTAACAGAGGAGACGGAATTGTTCAGTAACCAAACCACATCATTGATGAAGGTGGCCCAACGAGTATGCTCTCTGTAGCAAAACAGCCGCAAAAGACGGACGACTTCTTGGTTAATTCTCTCTACCACATTACTGCTGGGATGATAGGCTGTAGTGCAGACATGAGTAATGCCCTTCCTTTTCATGTACTCGCTCCAGGTTGTCGAAGTGAACTGGGTACCTCGGTCTGAGAGGATGACTTTTACTCGAGGATAGTGAGCAAAATACGTCTTCTCCAATAAGTTCACGATCTCCTGATATGTAGCTCTCCTCAGAGGATAGACCGAAACGAATTTCGTGCCAATGTCAATGGCGGTAAAAATGTAGGATAACCCATGGGAAGTTGGTAGCTGGCCTATAATATGAATAGACAGCATCTCATGAGGATCCTTGGGTGAAATGTGAAGCTTCTCTCTCAGGATTCCTATCTTATCCACTTTTGTCTTGGCACACATCTCACAATCCTTAACATACCGAGTAACATCTCCGGATAGTTTGGGCCAAAAATATCTATATTTTATTCTAGCTTTGGTTTTTGTAATGCCAAAGTGTCCTAGGTTATCGTGATTTTCTCTAAGTATCTGGGAAACAAATATTGCCGGCACACAAAGCTTCCAAATAATGGATTCACCCTGAACTCTTCTGAACAATAAACCTCCATGTAGACAATAATTCTTCCTAGTTCTACCTTGAGTAATGGTATCAGTCTCTTCTGGAGCTTCCAAGATGCTCAAGATGCTTTGACAAAACAAGTCCTCCCTCTGGGCTTCAATCCACTTCTCCAGTTCCTCAGTTTCTTCCCGTTCTTGCCAAATATAGTTCACCTTAAAAAGTGTCTTCGGACTCTCTCCTTCTGGTGAATCCGACACAGGATACCGGGAAAGAGTGTCAGCTATCTCATTATCCTTTCCTCTGACTTAAATAATCTGGAATTGGTAAGCCTGTAGTTTCAAAGCCCATCTAGTTAACCTGCTATTAAGATCCTGAGAGTTTTTTAACCAGACGAGTCCCTTGTGGTCTGAGTATATTTTAAATGATTGGCCTTTTAGATAAACCGAAAATTTCTCCACACCAAAAATGATACTCAGACACTCCAGTTCATGGATGGAATAGTGTCTCTCATTGTTTCTCAACTGTCGACTTGCATATTGGATAACATTTACAATTTTCTCGCCACCTTCTGGTTCTTGGAACAATATGCAGCCTAACCCTTTAGCAGAAGCGTCGCACTGTAGACAAAAGCTTAAATTAAAGTCTGGCTGAGACAATGCACCAGTAGTAACTCACGTAATCTTAATTTTCTGGAACGCCTGTTCTTCCTCTTCACTCCAGCTCCACTTAACATCCTTCCTTAGGAGGTGACTTAAGGGTTCTACATCCTGTGCTAATCCAGGGTAGAATTTTCTTCTCCAATTAGCAAGACCTAAGAACTTCCGGAGGTCCTTCCTACAAGTCGGTCGAGGAAATCTCAAAATGGCTTCATTTCCAGCGGGGTCAGGTTTTACTTCCTCTCCTGATACTATATGCCCTAAAAAGCGAATCTCCTTTTTGACAAATTCACATTTCCTTAATTTAATGGTCATTCCACATTTTCTCAATCGTTCTATGACCAATTGTAAATGCTGTAAATGCTCTAGAAGCGTCTTGGAGTGAACAAGTAAATCATCCAGATACACGGTAAGATACTCCTCACTCTCTGGACCAAAATATTTGTGCATGACTGAGACAAAAGTGCTGACCGCATTCGAAAGTCCAAAAGGCATCCGAGTAAATTCATATAAGCGACCTCGATAAGAAAAAGCGGTGTATTTTCTATGGCCGGGGTGTATTTTTACTTGCAGGTAGCCAGACGCGAGATCCAAGCTGGAAAAGTACCTGGATCCTCGGAAACGTTGCAAAGACTCATGGATGGGTTCGACGGAACTTCTTGGAACTATCATTTTGTTGTTGAGCTGGCGAAAATCAATGCACGGGCGTATTTGTCCTTGAGGTTTATCCACTACAATTAAAGGATTCAAATAGGCAGAATTCGAAGGTTGAATGACTCCCCATTCCTTCCATAGATTTAGTTCCTTTTCTAAAGCTTCACGCTTGGCAACAGGGATCGGATAAGGCTTCCTAAACACTGGCTCTAAATCCTTCAACCATATCTCACACTGAACGTCTCTAGCACAGCCAGGTCTTTCTGAAAATACATGGTGATATTTCATAAGCAAATGGAACAAACTATCCTGTTCACTCTTGGACAAGAACTGACTTTCTTCAACCTTTTCCCTAATTTTATCTTCACTGGCACTCCACTTATCCAACACAGCGACGTTTACTCTGGCTTCCTTGCCTCCGTCGTAATCTATATTAACAGTGAGCGGGGTGCAGCTACTTTGCAGTGTCAACTCGTTCTCCAACAAACAGATATTGGCTCCATAGGGCTTAAGGAACGGCATGCCCAGTAAAACATCAACACCTAACTTCTTTATCACAAATACTTCAGTGTTCAACTCCTGGTCCCTAAATTTAATGCTAATATTCCTCCTCCCACAAATCCTTATCCGATTCGAACCGGTTACTCCAACTATTCGAATTTCTGGATCCTTCTGTAGTTTCATTCCTCTGTACTTCTCAAGTAGTTCCATCCAAATGTCGAAATTTAACAACGAAGCCTCGCTCCCAGTGTCGAGTAAGCAAATGACAGGAATGTCTGCAACTTTAACTTTAACTTTGGGCGTACTATGGAAAGTAGTTAATTCAACAGACCTCTTAATCCCTTCTTCCACAGCTTTCTCTTCTATTTTGGTTAAAGAGTAGCTGTAATGGATTTCGTAAGCCCTGTTAAAAGTTTCGCCATTGAATACTAATCGTTCCTTACTACTTCGTTGCCCAAGCGGAACGGAACTTAAGCAAGATTCCCATTTAAACCTTGGTTAGTGGGAACTACTGGAGCGCTCCAATAGAACTGACGAGTCTGATCAACAGCTTGTTGTTGCTCAAAGGTCCTCGGTAACTCTGATTCATATGTCTGAGACCCTGAAGTCACGAATTGCCGGTTAGGAGAATTATAGACTCTTCTTCGAGGAGGAGATGCTGAGTTTATTCTTCTCTCGACGTAACCTCCTTCTGGTGCTCTCGTCTCGGGATCAGATCTGGGTTCTTGTCTATTAGGCCGACTTCTATACCACGTCCTTCCTCTAAACTCCCTAGTTTGACGGTAACCATTATTACCTGTCCTTGGTTCCTGATGGTTACGGACGTTGTTGTTAATATTTCTCTCCGCAGGTCCGTGGTTTTCTCGGACGACTTGTCTCACTGCTGTATTTCTCTGCATTGGTTGCTGATTTCTAAACCTTCCATTATTACTGTTCCCAGCTTCATTTCTCTCGAACCAATCTGCTCTCCAGCTTTCGGCCTCCTCATTCACTTCATATCTTTTCAGGAACGCTGCTAACTCTTCCATTGTCTTCGGTGGGTTAACGAGGCAAAGTTGTCTGACTTTATAAGACATCTGTTTAATTATCAAATTCAAGACCTCACTTTCTATGAGTACGGGAGAAAGATTCTTAAAACCAGCATAGATTCCCCACGCATACTCTTCCATGGTTTGATTGGAGCCTTTAGTGTACTTTCTATTTCTCAAGACGTCCAATTGTCTTTGTTTTGCTTCCTCTGAAGCAAATGTAGCAGTAAACGTTTTACAAAATCCATTGTAGTCCCTAAACTCTTCGTAATGGGCCTGGAACCAATGCTCGGCTTGTCCGGTAAACAATCTGGATAGTAACTGGAGACGATATTTCTCTGGAACTTGCATAAGCTCAAAGTTAACATTTAGTTCCTTCAAATACTTCTGTGCACTTTGAGCTTCAATGTTACCACTGAACTTAGGGAGTTGATTTAAGTCAGATATTCGAGGTAATTTGACATATCGTCCTCCGATTTTTTTTTATCTAATTCCGAATCTGAAGATGGAGTTGAGTTCCTTCCAGGTTTCCGTCTCTTCCGACGAATCCTTCCCGGTGGTCTTTCGTCCTCGGAAGAGGAATCACAAGAAGGTCTCTTCCGATTTTTTCTGTCTTCGAGGTTTTTCCAAACCTACCAGCATCAGAGTTTCCAATGGAGGTCACAACTTTACTGTGATTAATTATTTCTTCCATACCTCGAACAATTAGATCTTCCACTGTGGGCCTAACATTATTCTTCCTCGAGATCTTTCTCTTACTCGGAGGTCCGAGTGCACCCTCACACTCAACGTAATCTGACGTCTCTCCAGCTGACTGATGGTTATCAAAGCCATAAGGTGACTTAACAGCGGTTTCCTGTTGAGATGGATCTACGTGAAGTCCTTGAAGCCTGTCTCTCAGGGAGCTTATGTTTTGTTCCACGTTTAATTTTAGCTGACGTAACTCGGTGGCCACACAAGTGTTATTCTTTGCAATGTTATCCACTTCTTCACGAACGCTGGTTATATTGTGGGTTACTTCTTCACGGAAGCTGGAAATACTAGTATTTATCTCTTCACAGAAAGAGGAGACCTTACTCTCTCCTTGACGTAGTTCTTCACCAAAATTCTCTAACCTCTCAAAGCACTCAGCAACCTTAGAATTTACTTCCTCATTTTTCCCTAGATAAGCAGTCATCTGTTCCTTAATCTCGGTTACACTCACTCCCAGAGTGTCCATGGAACGAGTAATTCCTTCTATTTCACGCTCTCGCTCAACTGTAACCGTTGTGTGGAGTACCTCCCACTTCTCATTATTTTGGGACAGTTCCTTGCTTAGAGTTTCATGTAGCTGTTTCCACCGTTCTTCATTTTCAGATCTATCAGCTTGTCGTTTTCTTTCTTCTTCGGCTTTCTCTTCTTGTCGCTTTCTTTCTTCTTCGGCTTTCTCTTCTTGCCGCTTTCTTTCTTCTTCTGCTTTCTCTTCTCTTAACATACTCCAGAACTGTTGCCACCTGTTCTCTTCAGCGATTTTTTAGCTTTCTCTTCCGCCTTCCGAGCTTTCACTTCTGCAGCCTTTTCTATTTGACGTTTTCCTTCTTCTTCTACTTTCTCTTCATGTCGCTTTCTTTCTTCTTCTGCTTTTTCTTTTTTTCTTTTCTTCTCTTCCATTTCGGACCAAAGCGTCAACCAGGGAGGAAGTTCAATAGCAGGTTCCTTATTCTCATCTTCATCGCCCTGGCAACCTTTACACCGGACGGCATCTAAATTTTGCCCTTCCACGGATTCAGACTCAAATTCACAAACGAAATGCTTCCACTGGCTGCAGGAAATTCACCTAAATGCCCCCTTATCTTCATCTTCATCGGAGCAACAATCAAAGTGCAAAATTCCGTGTTCCTCTACAATGATTGGCAATGAATTGCGTTTAGACTTTCTTGTTGCCATCTCGATGTTTCGTAGTATCAGAAGAACCACCGGATATATACTTCGAGCCCCAAACGTTGCAGCGCCACTTGTAACGAGCCGCCCTGGATCGTACTTGGTTCGATGGGTCTATTGAGCCTCGGCTTCACACTCAGTATCGCTTCGGGGCTTGAGTCTCCTCGGCTCAAGGTTCGGGTTATTCCGGCTTCTTCAATCCTCGATGTAAGGTCCCTCGTAATTCTAGGTCAAAGGTTCTCAATGTACTTATAGATCTTGACCAAGATTCTATAAGCAATCAACAATCCTTTTTCCCACTAGGTTCTGTCGATATTCGGTTAAGTATCCAACTTCCTTTTCTCTTTTCAGCCTCTGACCAGAGAACTGAAAATTAATCCGTGACCACAGAATAAGAAAAGGTGTTCCCTGACCAGGGACACAAACGTTGACTACTAAGTCTATCGACCGATCCCGAATTCTGGTATATCCTAAGACAATCACAATCCTCTCAATTATATCTCCTGACCAGGAGCATAGAACCGAGAGAACATAAGCCTTCTGACCAGAAGAGCTAAGTAATTGTCCTAAGGTAATCCAGAATAAACTAATTCCTAGTAGCGACGTGGAAGTAAGCGCAGAAATACGGGTGTGAAAAGAAAAGACGGTAATACGAGTTCCGTATTTATCTGGAGTTCGAATACAAAAGGCCACGGGCCACCGAGCTTCGCTGCTTATATAGCATTTCTCGGTGCCGTGAAGGATTTACCAACTTTTATCTTAACATCAATTTTACATTACAATAAAATACATATTAATAAAATATCAAGGAGGAACATAATTAGCTACATGTAAAAATTACTATTTTTAACCTTTTGTGAATATTAAATAGGCAATATAATTTTAATTGTTACACTCAGCATTTAATTTGACTAGGGAGTATGGCTTCTTCCAACTCCCCTCTCTCCCTGCAACAGCCCCGCGAAAAGACAACAAAGAAAAGAAAGAAAATTTACAACGTCAAAATGTTAAGCAAAAATTATTTAAATACAGGTTTTGTCTTGCGCGGGCATAACTTTCGTTTACCTTAACGTAACTAAATTCTGATTACACCGTCTTGCAGTAAAAGAAACAGGGATTAATATGATATTAGTTAAATTACTGTCCGCCAAGGGACACGACAGATATAGCGTGGGGAAGACAGCCTAATCTTTCGTCTTTTCCCCGGTTTCAACGTTTACATAAAGTTGAGTCTGCCTGGCTTCTACACAATAGCGATTGCTTTCTCGCATTGTTGTCACCGATAATGAAATTCCAGCTCACCTTGCTGGCAGAAAGAAACAAACTCTTTGAACTTATATTTAACATCAGGATATATAGTTTATATACGAGGTGTGTTCCACATTCCTTGGTAATTAAACATTAACACATACAATTTATAAGTACCAAACAAAGAAAAATATTAAGTTTATATGCATCTTTGTAACGTGAACACTGCTACACGTTACAACTTTCCTCTTCTACCTCTTATGTTAGCCACAACGACGAGAATGAATAATAAATACATGAAACGAACAAACATAGTGATACATCAGTGAGTGAGGTAATCAAGATTAGAACTTAGGACCTCCTGCTTGGCTTCGGCGACGCTTGACAAGCTGTATAGGCTACATATGTATTTTATATATATGTATGCATGTGTGTGTGTGTGTGTTCATACTCTTCTGTGAAACCTTTTATGTCATCTTCTGCCCTTTCATGTTAATCACAAATATAGGTATCGATGATGAAACATACGCCGCAACCGAATTGCGCACACTTTAGATCCAGAATTGCGCACCACTGATAAAACCGGAAAAGTGTTTTCCACCTGTTTACGTATAACGTTTCGCACATTTGGAAGTTTTAAAGCGGTGTAATTTTTTCGTGCTACCTTACGCAACACCAAATACATTTCATAAGACTGTTCTGGAGACGAGACTGCGACAATAAAGAAGCATTTCGTCTGTTGCAGTATCACAGGAAGAGAACATCGTCCTGCAATGTTCAAGCCTCTAGATATTTTCCATTAATAGTGACTAATCACAATAATAAGTTAGAAGAAATAACTCGCATTTTCACAACTACCAATATTCTCGTCTTTCTTCATCACTTCGGAAATTATTTCTCGGAGATAGCTGCTATACTACAAAAAAACAATTCAAAACTAAAATAACAGTTCAACTACATGTATACCCAACGACAGTTACAATATTGGAGGGACAAAATACTTAAAAATTGTTGTTATAACGGAAGGTAAGGGCGTGGTCTAATGGTTAGAGCTCTCCACTCCTCTTACCTCCTCTTCTGTCTTCGATTTACGACTCCACTGAACTTCTCTCCTCTTCTTTTCGTTCTTCTCTTTTTTCTCTATTATTCTACCTTCCACTCCTCTCTTCTCGTCTCCTCCCCTCCTCTCCTCTTGTTTTCCTCCTCCCTTTTCTTCTTTGCTCCATTTTCTTCATCTCTCCTGGAATATTTTTCTCTCTTCTCACTACTTCTCCTCTCCTCGCCTATCCTCTCTTTCTTCTCATCTCTACTTTTTCTCTTCTCCTTTCGCTTTCTCTTTCTCCTCTTCTTTGTAACCTTTCGTTTTCTCTCAGCTCTTGTTGCTTGTTTTTTTTTTCTCTCGCGTGTTTCATAAATGTATATTGTGCATGTGGCAACCCAGAAATTGAGCCTAACTCTACACGCAACCTGCCAATGCCTTGTGTAAATTGGGTTGCCTAGTTTAAAATGTTGTTGTCCTAAAACTTTTGAGAGACACTGTACAACTGTGTCGGCTTACATGGAGGCCTCTCCGATGGCGTAGCAGTAACGGCGTCGCCTTGTAATCAAGGGGACCCGAGTTCGATACGGTGGAGGTCTATATAGTGGTTCGGATAGCACTTCAAACTATAGGGCAGTCCCCATAACCCTATCTATGTATAAATTGGACTTAAACGCAACTACATTTTACGTCGATATTCTACCTCTTGAGTTAAGCACGACGATGAGGATGTGTAATGAAATGGATTGTGGAACATTTGATACATCATGCGTTAAATAAGATTTGAACCTGGGACCTCTGGCTTAGTAGCGTGGAGTGCTGAATATGTAACCACGAATACATGCAGGAGCCTCCGATGGCGTAGTGGTAATGTCGTCGCCTTGTAATGAAAGGGTCTCTGGTTCGATACGCGGCGGAGGCATCTTGCAGTCCTGATTAGCCTATCTGTGCATAAAGTGGACTTAAAACAACGATTAACGAAGACTGCAGTGTTTCCAACACTCAATTATAGTTAGCAGTGTGCAATAAACCCATGCAGCACAAATATCCAAGAGACATTCATTGGATATCCACAATATGTATACCATCCATGGATGTCCATTAGATGTCCGGTTTCAGATATCTGTTTCTGAATATGCACTTCATCTTTTGTGATGTCTACAATATGTCTAACGTGAGATATTCGTTGCATGTCAACATATTATCTATAAGTCTACGGTACATATCTTTGTTATATCCATGGGATATTTTGGATATTTTGGATAACCTTCCGTCTGAAGTTCGTTCATTCTCATAGAGTTAGGCAACACACATAACGCCATAAAAGGGAGCCGCTCTATCAAGATCTTGATGTATTATTTATATTGCAGCTGTCTGTACATATTACATATCGTGTAATTCAAACTCTTATGTCATTTACATCCGGATAGTACACTGTATCATGGTCATCTTAGATGGCGTGGTGGTAACGTCGTCGCTTTGTAATCAAGAAGTTCGGTACCCGGTGGAGGCACACTTTAAACTGTAGGTCCAGTCCTGATTAGCCCATCTGTGCATAAAATGGACTTAAACACAAGAAAGCATCCAAAAACTAATTTTACAAGACTACTCTTTCTCCTTCGCTCATTGTTGAGGAGGAGTGGTTAGCGCAGTGCTTTGACGCGTTAGAATCCCTTCCAGGGCATGGATGCTCTTTGTGAGTGTCGGTGCATCACTTTCTCATCGTCACGATTAATCAAAACTGGCAGAAAAGCGACATAAATAACAAAAATCAAATGAAATATTCCTACAAATTAAGTAATGGGTGCACATAGCTTCAGTGCTGACGTACCAGAATTTTAGCAGCAAGTACGTAATTAACTAATACATACGGAACTATAGGTTGCTTTGAGTAATGGCTTTGGTAGATTCATTCAATAAGTTGTGCAGGGTTACTAACTTTCGCCTTGGAGTTACAAGAACACTCTGTATCTGTTTTATACAAAATACTGCGCTGCCAGTACTACCGACAATGTAGAAATTTGATAAGCTCTTTTTGTTTGCACTGATGGAAGTCTTAGAGAACCACAAAAACTAAACATTGTTCAGAGTTTGGTAACTAATGACGCAGGAACTGTTATTGAATAACAGCTGAAGGGTCTTGATCTTTTCCCAGCATCCTTTGCTAACACAGAACAAAGATAGTCTTTAGGAACATTTCCAGGAGGTCAGATGTTTTAAGAAGTGTATAATCTGTATCTGGCATGCATGATGACCTCTTGAGCTTTGTTCCACATCAACAAGAAACTGAATCGTACTTTGGTCTATCCGAAAGATCCTTGCTGGAATTGGATGTGACCAGTTATCAGTTGTATATTGCCAGAAGCATTGTTGACGAAGCAGTACAATGTTGTTAAGTGAGCGGCTAGGCAACGGCGTCGTTATTGTGCTTGTGCTCCTCCTGTGCACTTGTGTTTTGGCACTGTCGGCAACAGAACTTCACCCTGTTGGCACAGACGCGGAGGAATCGGTTGCCAGGTTGAAGAGGGCTTCTGTGCGAAGATTCACCACAACTATAGAACCTCGGTCGGGAAGAAGACGATCTTCCGGACATCGTAGGCGGGTGATCACCTCCTCTAAGAAGAAGAAGAAGAGTAACCACTCGGTGCGTATTGTCATGTCCAGTACAGTGTACCATTGGGCTCTGCGCTAGGTAGTTCGTACTCAGTCAGGGCCTCTTGGGTTATGTATACGAGATTTTCTACTGAATATTCTATCTTCCTCCCCATTAAGATTGAATATATCGGGTGGAGCACCTAAAAGTACCACAGTTCCTGGATCACCTGGAACAAGGATAACAACCTGCCATTACATGGCTGACAATCCTACTTAGGCCAATACTAACTTTCTTCAGAAGGACGTTATGTAGAAAACAACTTCTGTTTTGTGTTTCTGAGTCAATTCTAGCCTGAAATCATGTATCATATGACCCCCTTCCCATTTCAAGAACATGAGCTGAATCCAAGATGGCGGACTTCAAGATGGCGACTAGAGACCAGACATGCTCTGTCCACTGGGTCCCTTGACCACATTTACATCGGTGACGTCAGAACTGTAGTAAACCTTCGTGTTTTAGAACTATTCGCTGTGGTACTTTTAAGTGCCCCACCCGGTATAGGTGGGTTTCATGTGACGTCAGTGATATGCATATCCGCCATGTTTGCGGCCAATTTTATTTGTCGTTTTCAAGGAAATATCACATAGAGTTCGTTACATCTGCACCAACTGCACGTTTGTTTTAAATCGCGAATGTCTGTATTCCGTATGCTTACAACAACTGGCCTCAATCATGGTTGCTCGAAATCACAATGCAACAATTTGTGACGTAGGTGAAACACACCTAGAGATGGTGATGCTAGAGATTTTAGAGCACGGAAATGTGTAATTGTGGAGCCACAGTTATAGCGCGTTTCCAAACGCCATGTGTTTATACAGTGTGTTTCAACCCAAACTTTGATGGCTCGTAACACGAAAATCGTAAAAGATATTTACTTTGAGTTTTCTGCATTATAAAGCCTAATCCAATGCTTAACATTATCAGTTCACTCCATACAGAAAAATCTATAATCTTATAAATGGCGGAAGTCAGCGTTAATATTTTTTTCCACAATGCCACTTTTGGGTGAGAAACATAATTATCGGATGGTCATATTTAGACATCTGATGACAGATACCATGTTAACCTGTCATTTACGACCAATGTGGGTCATGCGCTGCATTATATGGGTTGGGGATTGGCGATTGGAATGGTGAAGTGAAAATGTGCTTTATACCAAGGACCAATAGCGTGAAGCTTTCTAGAAACAGCTAATTGTCAACATCTCTTCCACCCAGTACACCCTGGACTGCATTTAACAGACTAACGAGGCTCTGGTGCCTGGACTTGAAGCCAGGATAATCCCTTGTAGGAATTGTGTCGTGCATATATGTGTGTGTTTGTCCCTTTATACATCTCATTGTTTCTATTCATCCCCACCGTCGCGATTAGACAAATGTGGCAGAAGAACGACGAAAAATATCAAAATTCACTCACTTAATCAAAAAACATTGACCAATGAAAAAAATACACATTATAATTGTTATTTTTAGAGGGAGCCGCTGAACCTAACTGCCTAACCTACTCACCATAGCAATTTCCTGCGAATATTTTTAGGGAGAGACACAGGACGTAACCGTTTATAGTCAAGCTCAACGATCCATACAGATATTTCTCACATTTGAAAGTACATGACGAGCTACCAAGGCAGTGACGACGCCAGAGGGGGGGGGGAGGAGCAAGCGCCACCCAGTCAGACACTTCGCCCCCCCCCCCGTCTGCACCCCCTCCAACTGAAGTTAATGAAATATAGAATAATAAGAGGGTACATTTCTAAGAGTATGACGATTTTCACTATTTCTAAGTGGTGTATTCTGCATGATATAATACGAACTTGACTAACAAATATTAATTTGTTTTAGTATATACATTATGTGTGTGTGTGTTTGTGACTTCCGTTCAAGATTCTCATTCATTTATGTCCTGTAATCGTCGCGATTAAACTAAGTTTTAACCAGAACTGGAAAAAAACGTTGAATGTGGATGGTTTTAAAACATCACGAACATTCTGAGGACCACATCTGTAGTACGGGCAAATTATTTTAATCGTGGGTCGTTAGTGACAACGCTATTTAGTAAAATACATTCAAAGGTGATTCAAGATTTGGTGTTTTTAGTCCACTTATGCACATTAAGGCTAATCGGCACTGCACCTACAGTTTAAAGTGCCTCCACCAGGAATCGAACCCAGGACCAAAAGTGATCCACTACATGTCAGTTGTTGTGGATTCATCGCGGTTTCTTACTATTCAAGGACTTGATTTTCGAGATGATGAGTCTGAGGCAAACCTTAACAAAGGGAATTTCTTCGATACTCTTGCAGTTAATTTCAAAATGAGGGGATATTATTCGGAAATGTATTGAACTTGCGCCTTAAAATGCAAATTACACTCAAAATTATATTCAAAACAAATTAATCTGCGTTATGTCCACACTTATTTTCCGCAAAATAAACTAGGAAGTGGAAGATTGATTGATTGATTGTTGTTTTAAGTCCACTTTATGCACAGTGAGGCTAATCGGGACTGGACCTACAGTTTAATGTGGGGTCCGAACAACAATGTGCCTCCACCGGGTATCGAACCCGGGACCCCTTGAATACAGGAAGTGGAAAAGACGAAAGTATTTGCACTGATGTCAGATGAAACAAAATACATTGCGAGATAGGAACAAGAAAGATATTTGTATCGCGGGCAGGTAAAAGAACGCTTTTTAGCATTTGCCACCCTTCAATCATTAGAAGCAGGTTCGCTTTTTCTCGTACATATCAAAATCGAAGAACTTCTTCCCAAGAACTCCATAGGTGCATGTAATTGTGTAGCACAAACATACGTTGGAGTGGTAGAGTGAGAGGTGCACCAGGGTCAGAATATTTCTTGAATTATGAGATAACTGTAACCTTTTTCAGATTTTTATTCCTGTGATAACATTTCCCTGAAAAATGCAATGCAGATTTTGCCCAAAACTCTTCAGCGTTACGAAGATGGAACGAAAGTACTCCACTTAATGGATTGAGATATCTTCAAAATGCTAGGAAAGTATGAATTGGCATTTCACAAGGCTCACACTTCCAGTTGTATTCTCTACAATGCAGCATGTGAAAGAACCATTTCGTGTTTGAAACCTTTCAAATGCTTTGCTCGAAACAGGATGTCGGATGCAGGCTGCCTCATTTGGCTGTCCTTGCTATTGAGAAGAAATGTCAAGTCCTGGACGTACCGAAGGTGGGCAATGTGTTCTCCAAAGCACATACAGCAGAATTCTCCTACAGGAGACCTTCACTAAGTGACTTTCGTTGTTTCTAATACTTAAGAAGATTAATTTCTGCCAACGTCATGTTTATTTGCAAGAAAATTAAACTCTTCGATTTTTTTTCAAGAGAGACGATGAATTATAAAATTATAAATGTCTTCCAATACTAAAATAGGCCCGTAACGACCGCCATGTTAGGCAGATTTCAGTCGTATATTGGCATTTATCTTATTCGTATACTTTTAAGTTAAGAACTTGGATTAAATTATTTATACTTAATTGTTTTCATAATTCATGTATATATTTACGTTTTATCTTATGTTATAATATTATTCGCGTAGGTTTGCAACATTTACTCAGAATTTATAGGCTAATAATTATTCCAAATAATATATGCAACGTTTTCATTGTTTTTCAAATCCAAAATGGCTAGGATTATTACTATCTTTTACGCAAATTTTGTTGTTTAAGCACAAGTGAAATACATTTCTTCTTAATATCGATTTTTGTTCAACAATGTACAAGATTAAAGTAATTTGTCTTCGTTATAAACTAAATCTTTATTTAATCATATTTATGTGCAAGGGCAAATATGAATTATTTGATAAAATCAGTTTAGTTATTTCTATATAGTTTAATATTGTAATATTATAGGAAAGTATTTCTCCCTCGTTTTCAATAAAATATCGTTTTCCTACTGGCTGTTTATGTTAGGAGTTGGGGAACCACGCTACGTGTTTTTGGCGATGTAAAAACGTCCACGTTGGCATTTTTAATTGTTGCCAACCTTAACTTTAGCTTACTATCATTGATGTGTTATATAAATTATCAGTTTTTCTTGTGTTATTTTATGTTATGAGTTTATATTATTGTAAGTTAGAACAATCTGTTATGCTGCGCCACGCGCTTGAGGTAGGCAGTTGAGGTCTTGCAATTAACTGTGAAGGCGATGCGCGGACTCTCGTGTTAAATAAGTTGCTTATCACTGCCTACGAGCGTTCATGACCCAACAAATTATAATTTTATCTTGTGCGAATCAGTATGTACGCGCTATTTTGGACATTTTAATTATAAAGTATTTGAATTTTATTTACTGTCACGTGTCGCAATTCGGTGGTTTCCTTCCTGGAGGAATGTGGATCGTCTTAATCCCGATCCCTGGGTGAGAACTGGTGCTTCCAACTGACCAGCCGGAGCAAGGAGCAGTGTGTTGCCAAATCGGATCTCCATACCCTGGAGTTAAAGTGGAGGCATGTTGCAGGCCACTAGAAACAACGCAACTTGCAACAGTTCCCACGAATAAAAAAAAGGAATTAATGCCTTTATTAAAGCGAATCATATTGAGATAAACTAATAATCAAGAAGTAAATTTAGACAGTAACCATCCACACAATCACAAACCACCATAATGATTATAGCTAATAATAATAATTATTATTAGTAATAATAATGATATTATAAGTATTATTATTATATATTTATATATAGTGTTTTCGGGCGTTTCAATGTGACTGCCCCCAACAATATTTGCGCCCCCTTCCCCCGCCCCAGTCACTTTTCCCTGGCGCCGTCACTTTGCGAAGGGCCTATTCAATCTCTCATGATAATTTATTTGTTCATAAAAGCTTTAAGCTGTTATTGCTTGTAATCGACAAGCAGACGGGCAATCAAACATTATGTCGGGTTACACTTATATTTGATATATCTTTAGTTTTAGAAAATTTTATATCCACACAATTTGAGGTTTCTGAGATCTTTTGGAGCAGCTACTGTAGTTGCCCAAGGAGCTTTCGGTGCCAGCTAATGATTGCGTTTCAAGTGCATTAAGAGATTATCCAGACGCGATAAAGTTATCCGGGTTCATGAGGAAACGTGAGGAAATAGAATATTGGAAACTGCTACTCATGAAATAGAGTACCAAGAAATTCTACGGGTGTTGTACGTCACTACACACAAGGTTATAGTCTGTCTGGGACTACCGGATGCACAAGTTCCCGTGAACAAAGTCTGGCCAGAATTTCCGCCAAATTGAACGTTTCCTTAGTTTAATAAGTGATTTACGTACGGCATGATTGTTTTATAATAGCGTAGTGGCTAATGGTCTCCCCTTGTAATCCGGCGTTAGCGGGTTCCATGGCCGATTGTGTCCAAGTGCACTGTTTCGGTTACTACACACAGAAAACTAAATGCATCATATCGATTGATGCACCAGAATGCATCGATTGATGCACTAAAGTATGTTTTATGGCTTCTTCAAAGAATCAGATTCATATTTGATGCATTTGGGTGCATTTTTGTATGTCGTGAAAGAAACACCAAAGTGCATCATTTGATTCAAGTGAGGATTTCTTTCAGTCGAGATGCAGTTCAATGCATCAGTTCCTCGAAGCACCTTCCTGCATCTTTTTGGATGATGCACTTAAACGTTTGGTCTGAGCTACAGAGTTTATGTAGTTCAGACGAAACGTATAAGTGCATCATCGTAAAATATGCGTTCTGGTGCATAAAAATGCATCAAGGTGCATCAAAACGCATCAACTAATGCATTGAAGTGCATCTCGACTGTAATAAGTCCTCACTTGAATCAAATGATGCACTTTTGTGTTTATTTCACGACATACAAAAATGCACCCAAATGCATCAAATGTGAATCTGATTCTTTGAAGATGCCATAAAACATACTTTAGTGCATCAATCGATGCCTTCTGGTGCATCAGTTGATATGCTGCATTTAGTTTATAACGATAAAATCTTGCTAATTATCAGGTAAATCAATTAATCATCGTAATAAGCAATAATATGCATTGGATGGTGGCTGTTCACCGGGACTTGGACGGCAGAGTGCGAGGACTAGCCTGTTTCCCGAGAGAAGAGGCCGACCCTCGGGTAAAGAAGCATAAAAATACAACTTTAGTACCAATGATCAGATTCAACTGAAATTAAAGACAGCCCAGCAGCAGATTATCATCGACGAAATCCCCAAAGCAGAATTTGATAGGAGATAAATTAAGCCCGATATTAAAGGTTAAACAGCAAGACTGGATAACAATAGCTACAGACTCCCTGGCACTGTCTTCGGAACGAACGTGCAGGTTACAATAGGCCCGGTCTTAGGGTAACCTCTCTTCGAGGTGCTTTTGGAGAAGGGTCAAAGAACTCCAAATATACGGGCGAAGATAGCAGGACAAGAGCCTACGACTTGAGGACAATTTAGCAACGCTTGGACAGAGAGGGTACCGTAACGAACCTTTTGAATCGCAAATAAATAGACGAGCGGAGAAGCGGAAGACACAGTTTTACTCAGATTTTCTTCGGCGTGTTATCGTGCACAATCTCTCGCGAACCACCCGCGTACAGTATCCGCTTTGTGTGTCGCACCGTTCCGTGTTGTGTTTATTTCGCACGTGGCTGTTTACTATCAAGATGGAGTAGAGACAGAGAAAGGCCCTGCTGGGGGGGGGGGGGCGTCCGACCTAGTTGCCAATCCTTGAAGATGCGGAGATCCAATCTTATCGCCCGGAAGCCATCTATTGACCACGCCGCAAACATCCACGACTCCACCACGAGGACTTTAGCCTGAACCGACAAAGGTAAGCCGGAATGGACGTGAAAATGGATAAGCTTCGTTAGCCCCGTCGTGACATCCAAGGAACTCGCTTAATTACATAAAAAATCACGTAAACATTACCAAGACATTGCTTATTACGGTGATTAAATTGCATCAACTATATTTTTAACATGTAAAACCGTACAGCTTTCATTTATTCAATTATCCAAAGTATTTAACATTCAGATTGTACGACGCTATAAATTGTCAATATAACTATATAACAGTGATCCTAGTTAACCGCAAAAAGTATCAATATAAAGATTAACATTCAATTACAACAACATAAAAGGAGTAGTGTTTTGTCGTACAGGTTAAGCTCCTACCGGAACATGGTTTTCCCGGAAAGCAAAAGTAAATGTCAAATTAAGAACAGTTTAATCAATGTAGCTAACTTTAAACATGCCGCCGAACTATTATTGTACTAATTACTCATGTCTATTGGATTGCCGAGATATGAATGCGTGAGTGAATGTATGAGTGAAAGGTGTCACGGGCTGCTAATTTAATAAATAACTAATTAACTCAACTAACTCAACTGAGCTGAGCTTAGCAACGCAACAACGAAGAATCTCTCGCCTCACCTGCTGGGCGAATTAAACATTACATGAATTATAATACGGTCAGGATAAGTGCCTAACAGTCGGAGTTACCGAGAATATACCTAGGAGGATTTGATTTTAAATACCTGAAATGACGTTACATAATACTACGGTGTTTCTGAATATACACATATATTAAAGCACAGATAAATAGACATTACATCTTGCCCTCTTTCACTCGATCTCACATTCATTCTCTCATTCTATGGCATATTGCGACAATATGACAAATACAAAGGTTAGATTACTTACTACTTTGACCATACTCTTGCTATGTCTTGGCTACATTGCCTTTTACAATTTATCGTTTAGGATTTTAAGTATAAAGTGAATAATTGTTCCTTCTGCGAACCCCTTCTATCTTTTCTGAAGGTATAAATATATTCAATGAACTATCGTTTGCTGTTAACATAAACTCTCATCTTAAACATTGATTACTTCCGCCGGAATACCGATGTCTAGGGTTGCCATAGCACTGATTTAAATTATGCAATGATTTGATTCACGCAGATTCGCGGTAGATAGTCGTCATCTTTCTCACACACGCACATGGTTGGATCTTACCTTCGCTGCATTCCCTCTGACCTGGGTTGGGTGAAAGTGGTCCTACAGTTTTGGAAGGCCCCCACACTCCATCGTTGCACCTCGCGGTTATCCTGGTTGGCGAAAGTGGATCAGTCGGCAGCTCCATCTGGCATCATCGGATCCTGACTTCACTCGTGCACTTCGCAGGGACGTCCCGGACGGTACACGTTCACTGTCGACTCCATACGACAACTTGCGCAATAATAGGTCAGTTCTTCGCGGTCACTCGTAAGTACAGATTCGTGACTTGGGCGACGAGACGAACATACGCGATGAGCCATTCGCGGTTTCACATGGATATCAAATGTTATTAACTTTCACTACTTTGGACGTTGTTTTCGGACGATTGAAACAGGTGGACGTGTCTGGCGTTATTCTCACATAACCACACGTATGTGCACGGATGCGTTGACGGCGAGGGGGAGAAGGACCCCCTGGTTCTATTCTGCTCTACTCCATGGCTCTGAAACACTCACTCGAGGAAAACAAATCCAGACCTCGCAGCTAGGTCGCGCGTAGCTCACACTCCGGTGGCGATTGTAGGCAAAACTGTGTCAAAACTGTGTCTCGCTATTCCAAATCATCCTTTTTATTCCAGATTTGAACGTAGTGACGCGCTACCCTCTATGATCAGGTGCTTGTTT
Source organism: Lepisma saccharinum (assembly GCF_977018435.1). Classification (NCBI taxonomy): domain Eukaryota; kingdom Metazoa; phylum Arthropoda; class Insecta; order Zygentoma; family Lepismatidae; genus Lepisma; species Lepisma saccharinum. The sequence continues at coordinate 56,745,653 of NC_139241.1, read as the reverse complement.
ATTGTTTCTGGTGCTTTGACCGTTGTCCTCCTATCCTAGTCAATGCTCACTCCGGTCCTTAACCCTTGGTAGCAGCCCCTCGCGCAGAGATTAGGCTAACTCTTCCTCCATTGTATTCAGTCACGAAAAGCAAGGACAACTCAGTAGGGTATCTTCTCCCTTTCAATCCAGCGATGAATCTTTAATAATTCATAACTCCCGTATTTCTGTTCTGATTAGGCTCAAACCTTGGAATCAGTACTTTCATGATGTGGTCTTCCGCTGGTTAAAATCTCATCCAATTCGGTCCATTGGTTTAGAAGTTGCATTTTTCTTGCTATTCCCATAAGAATGCATGTAAATCCGAATTCGGGCGGAAAACGGTGGTTGAGCAAGCTAGTGCTGGCTAAGACAGTTCGCTAGACACCTGTATTCGCGACGGATATTAATATTACCAATTGCAATTAATTCCTACTAACGGGCAATTAGATTAATTACTTGTCACTCAATATTTGACCGTTATAAAGGGGCAATGATGTAATGTTTATGCATGTGCTCTTTTATAGAAATTACAGTATATATATAGAACTAACCCTGTGGTGTGATTTGTTCTACCCTATGTAATCTCTTGGGCTCCAACTGATGGCACTTACCCTGGGACAAAAGGTAAATAGGTTATTAATGATTGCCTTTTGTTTATTTGTTTCATTGTTTTTGTGGGTTTGACATTACCATTGTAATGTAGAACCAGATCGACGTCAGGCACGTTAAATAAGTAGACGTCGCGTTACATAAAAAGTTCTCTGAGTGTAATTTAAACAGTAGATCCAATCCCAGTTAGTCTATACCCTGTCCCATTAATCTCTGGAGCAGCGAACGAGAACAAGTCTCTGCGTAAGTAGTGACGCGAGACGGCTCCACCAATGAACACACGAGAGGAACGGGATTGCGTGGAGGGGGTAAAGCAACTGCTGTTACCAGCAGCGTGTACTGCCAACTCGATTTCTCTCCCTTCTCTGCTGCTATGGCCGCCCTTGCTCCAGAGGTAGCTAGGACAGGGTATATTGGAAAGGAGCCACTCAAGGCAGTCCGTAGTATTGTCCTCCAGAGGCGGGTCCGATTTTGCATGACGTCACCAGACATTTCTGTAGGGTGATCAGGACGTTGGTATAAAACGTAATAGTAAAAATCATCATAATATTATTATTTTTGGACGGACTCTTCTATCCTTTACACCTGAGTCAATATTCGGAATGTTAATTGTTTTTTCTAAATACTAAAATGCATTGTTATTAACTTTTACACTTCAAGATAAATAATAATCGAAAGTTACAACCATGTATAAGATTTTTTTGTCTTGAAGTTGAGTTATGTGATCTCACATCAAAAAAATCATTTTTTGAATTTTGAACGGAACCATTATTCTGATGGATGAATTTATCGAACTACGTTATTACGCCCACCATAGGTGCATGGCGTTTCTCGTCCCGTCCCTCTCGTCGAGAAGTTCCTCTAACTTGGCTGCGTATTGGACACAGCCGTCTCACTCATGGTCGCTTGCTGCAATGGCTGGACCTCCAATATGTCGTATTTGTAATGTCATTTTAAGTGTTCTGCATATTTTATGGGATGTGGTGATGTTGCTTTCCTCAGCTGTCGGGAGATGGCGACAGTGTTTTAACAAATGTGTTTAGTTTTTACGAAGAGCTAGACTCTTCCACTGTAAGTGAAGGGAATTTTAGTTTATTTATACTTTTTAATTTGTTTTGTTCGTCTTGTGCAGGTTCCTTTCCATCCTGGCGATTTAACCTTTTTCAAGGGACGTTTTACACCCCTTGTTGTAAACTTTTAAGTACGAAGTTTAGATAAGGGTATATTTACCTGCATACACACTGAAATTTTATAAAAAGCCTTCCTGATCACTTGTCTCCTTGCTACCATATTGAAGATTGAGCGCATATCATTCCACCTAAATGAGCTTTCAGACTGAAGCGACATGCGACACGTGTCAATTTGAAACAAACCACCAGGTCTAAATGCAACCTTTTGTTCTGAAGGGTCACTACACGCCTATTTCTAATCTGTGACTTCACATTAGCTTGTCGCTTGCGTGTCGATCGGACTGGGTCGTTTTCTCAATAGCGTGCATCGTGTCGCTTCTGTCTACTGGTCGCGCATGCGCAATGAATGATTCAGACTGAAGGTGTCGTTCGGTCGAAAAAAATTACTAACATATTTAACCTCGAGGGTTGTTCGGGCTGGCCCTAGAGACTAGATACCTCCAAATACATACACTTCTTTCTAGCCTCCGCGATGGCGTAGTGGTAACGGCGTCGCCTTGTATTTCAAGGGGTCCCGGGTGCGATACCCGTAGGAGGTACATGGCACAGTGGTTCGAATCCCACTTTAAACAGTAAGTCCAGTCCCGATTAGCCTATCTGTGCATAAAGTGGACTTAAAACAACAAATCAAAAACATACCTATCTTCCATGTATTACATCCTAAGCTGCATTCTGCAGGCTAACGAGGTCCTAGCGTTTGAAGTGTGAGTTTGTTTTAAGACCACTTTATGCATAGATAGGCTAATCGGGACAGGACCTATAGTGTAAAGTGGTATCCGAACCTCTATTTGTCTCCACCGTGTATCGAACCTTGATCACAAGGCAACAATGCTACCACCACGTCATCAGGAGGCTCTGTGTAGAACTTTTGTTGTGCCCCTTCCATATGTGTTGCGATTATCTTTTCACCCACTTCATCTTATCACCATTCATCTTCATCTTCGCTATCCGAAAGTGGCACAAAACCGAAGTAAAATAAAAATAATAATAATCGACCAGGAAATTCCTACTGCTCCTAGATACACCGTCTGGATTTCTTTTATTCTGTCGGTATCTTGACAAACAAAGACCCCTGCAACAGGAACTATCAACTGACGCATTCTTTGAAGTGTTCTACGTCATAGGAAATTGCTACTAACGTCTCCCCACCGTCAAGGCCAACATCCCTACGGGAACACCACCTACGCATCTGGGCAGTCCCTTATAAGAAGTTGGGATTCAAACTTTGATCAAGATTTTTGAAAATTTCTTTCCGAAGAGATGGGTTTGCGAGCTCTCATTTACGTTCTTTTCCTCTTGGTGTCTTTGGTGCTTGTCGCACAGGTGCCAGAGTCTTTTGGGCACCCTTCTTACTTTCCTGACCGTTCACCACGCACTCGCTCGTGCCCCAAGGGTTACAGACTCGATTCACGGAGGAGGTGTCGGCAAATCTGGAAGTCTAGATTTGGAAACAGGAGATTGCTGTTAGTTTGAAGCTTAAGGTAAGTTCTGATTTTTAATTTCTCGTTCCTTCCAACCATTCAAAGACTCATTTCTTCTCATTTTGAGACTCGTTTGGGCCTTTGGTCGACGCCAGCGAAGTTGCTCCTCTTGTTTCTAAAAGCGGCTCTGGGTTCACCCAGCCTCAAATAAATGGGTACCTGGGGCAACCCTAGGGATAAAGGTAGGCGAAGCGTGGTGCTCCTCACCTTTAAAATGTCACGATGCAATAAGCAACTTTGTCTTACCTTACCTCCTCATATCTATTTAACATAAAATTTCTTAACGTTGAGTGAATATTGTGTAGGTGTAAAAGATCATTTAGAATGAACATTACCTATTCAATCTTTTATTTTAAACCTAACAGTTTTAAGCCGATTTTTGTCCATTATAATATGCGTATAAAAGATACATAATTGCTTTAAATTGCAAAATATTCGTCTATCCCCCCCCCCTATTTCACAGATATTGGATTCAGAGAGAAGGAAGTTCCTATTTACAATTGTATGTTACACTTCCGTAATAAACTTTAACTCATCCGAACATCCCGATTGACATCAAAACTTGTCAAATTTATTGGAAACTAGAGCCTCCCCGATAGCGCAGTGGTAGCGTCGTTGTCTTGTAATCAAGGGGTCCCGGGTTCGATACTTGTTGGCGGCACGTAGTGGTTCGGATCCCACTTTAAACTGTAGGTTCAGTCCCGATTAGCCTTTCTTTGCATAAAGTGGACTTAAAACACCAACTCAGTCAATCAATCAATTATTGGAAACTGAACCTTTAAATTATATAAAGTCTTATATAAGATATTTCTCTCTCAATTATATTTTGGGCATTCCAGTATTATGTGTTACTTGTCTGCACTTTCCCAGTCACGTCTCTTACTGTTCATTATTTCAAATATGTCTAAATAGCCGGCTCCAGTGGCGGAGTGGTTAGCACATCCCAACCTGAGCATGCATGTTTTTGAGTGTCCATTCATCAATCTTATCACATCATCAGCCGTGCTCATATTTGCGATTAGTCAAAAGTGGCACAAAAGCGAAGTAAAATAAATCAAATGAATCCAATTCTGAGTTATTGTTGTCTAATGCTTAATGACCTGATCTGTCTGTTTATTAATACAATTATATTTGTTGTACCACTGACATGATGGAACCATGGTATATGGGGCTTGAATTCAACAGTTGATCTGTATAATTCTCAAACTCTAACAAGTTCCTGTCGATTTTCAAATGTAATTGTTTGATTAAAGACCTCCGTTTCATAGCAACAAAATAATTGAGTACGCTGCCACAGGCTCACAGAACGGACGTAATTAGCAGCAGCGACATCTATGCAACATGACCCAAAAGGAAACTTCCGTTGTCGTAACAAAACACGACATCCGTGACGGAAAGAAGACCAAACCACAAACTTCCTGAACACAGCTCACCGTATCAGATCCGTGAATTAATTATAGCTGTTCCTACAACAACACAATGTTGGCCGACTGCTTTCCGAACTGTGGTCATTGGACTCTGCGTCAAGAAACGCGATGGCACTCAGGTGTTTGGTACTCACCACGATTCTGCTAGTTTGCCTATTGAGCCTTTTTGGTCCCCCCACCGCTTGGGGGAATCCTAGCTACTTTCCTGATCGCACTCCAGGACATGCTCCTGCGGGAATCTGCGAAACAGGATACCGAATGGATTCTCTCGGACGTTGTCGTAAGATCTGGAAAGTTGATTAAGAATTCTGAACGTGGCCATGCTTCTTTACCAGGTACTGTAAGTTAGTTTCAATATCAATGCAGTGTAACCCCGATTTTACGTGTTTCAAAGAACAGAGATGCAACCGGTGACGTAAAATCGGGGTTTCACTGTATGTTGTACACTGTATAAAGTTACCGTTAAATTTACAATAGTCTTCCGTTAAAATTTAACCGTCTGCTTGTTAATTTACAAGAACTGCTAATTTATGTCGTCACAGGTCTGTACGGTGTTTAGAAGAAGACAAACAAGACATCGGTAACCACTTGAAATAGTACACCCCCCACCACACACACATACAGTACACCACTGAGACTTAAAACGGAGAAAAGTCTTTCAAATTTAAGTTTGACAAATTTTTATGGCATGTAGAGATAGCGAAGGCAAACCACGCAATGATTTACTTGAATTCTCTAAACACATGTAATTTCTCAGAATATGGAAGTGGTTTTTCGAAACTGAAATTTCTAAAAAAAAATCTTTGTTGCAAGATGTCACAGTTCAGGCAGATATTCTGGATGCAGAAAAGGGTGATTTACGCTGTGCATATTATTTTTATAAACGCTTGTATTCCTTATTAGTACAGTTGAATTTAATGTGTCCCCATACTTTGTACAGTCACGAGATTATTTTAGTGGCAATTCAAATTAATTTTGCTTGTGTAATTTTATTGTTCATCTGAGAACGGATTAAACGTTTCTTTTTCCTTTTTTGCAGATTATATTAATAACAATAGTGTTAATTACAATTATAATTTATAACATTTGTAGCTCAAAAAGTTATATCTTCGTTATAATTTCTATTCTAGTTCTTTTCTATACGTCCCTGTTCTACTTTTTGCATTAACCGCAACGACGAGAATGAATGATTAATACATGAAACGGAGAAACACAGTGATGTAACCAAACTTCGAAGCTAGGACCTCTGGCTTCGCGGCGGCGACGCTGAAAAACAGCTTTGGCTATATACTTATATGTGTGTGAAACATTTTACGTCATCTTCTTCCCTTTTAGGTTAATCGCAAGGATAGGTGTCGATGATGAGGTACCCATCTCTACACATACACACACACACACACACACTTTCTCTTTGGTTTTGTTTTTTTTGTTAATCGCGACGATGAGGATGAGCGATGGACTGATGCAACCAATGCTGGGACAAAGGCTATGAGAATTGCTGACCAGGTTTCGAACCTAAGCTTCCAGACTTAGTGGCGTTTAACGCTGACCACTACACCACGGAGGTCAGCTACATCCTCACACGCAAGCACCCAGGATTAGAACATAAGACCTTTCCCGCGGAGACCAGCTTGTGTGTAATTCTGCCTTACCATATTAATGATAATATAGTATTTTTTTACTTTTCTGAAGCATAAATCTGCACACAATAGTGTTTATTATAATTACGTTTGCTGTTTTATATATTATTTTTCTTAGGGCCAAAAAGGATGTACTTTTTAAAATGGAGTGCAGAAACATTCCATTAGTTTTCCGTTATTCTATTTGAGACAATAACAACCAATAATAATAAAAATAGTTGCTTAGCGGTGTTACACTGCCAATCTAATGTAAAACTGTTGTTGTTATTGGTGTTAACATTCCTGCCAACAAAACCATGTCTGCCATGGTTCTTATTGTTTTAACTGTGTTTCTGCCACTGTGATCCCTTTGAACAGCATGTGTTAAGCCTATGTAGGAATACAAAACATATTGTAGCTATAGTTAAATTGATGCAATCAATTATACCTTGACCTTATTGTTCCTTTATTGTTTTGCTCTGGTTGCAAAACACTACTCAATTTATTATACCCTTAAGTATTCACCTCGTACTTGAATGCTACACTTATTCATTGATTTCTATGACCAAGAGATAACATTGCTAATGACCAACTTTGGTAGTTGTTTGTAATAAGGAAAGCAATATACTGACTTGTAATCTAGTCAAGATATCAGGAATATTGTTATCAGTGGTGGCTAAGCAACAATTTGAAGAGACAAAAAGGATATTGTTATTGCTGCATTAGTAAATCAATTTAGGGGGACTTGGAGGGGCTACAGCATGTTTAAGAAGCAGCTTATGTTGTTTTCGAGTCCCTATCATAATCTATATGAACGACTCTTTAAGGGTATTAGGTAAAAATAAAATGTGTGTGATTTTTAAGATTTTTTTTAGAATTCATCCCACCAAGGCTACCCCTTCGCTAAGAGCCTGCACCCTAACCATCCTTCAAATTTTTGATTTTTTACTAATTGAATTTTTTACGATCATTTTCACCCTAAATTTACCTTTGCAGCCTTCTGTAAGTATCATTACAACCTTATAAGAAAAGCTCTATATAAGCACATGTTACATCTAAGCTACACACAAGCAGGATTCGAAATGCATCAAGATTAAGGTAGATGAACTTGTGATGCTCCAAATCGCACAGTTCAACTTTTAATTTTTTTCTTTGACATGATCGTTTCTGATCTTCTCAATTGATGCATTTTCGAGCAGCCTTTGATGCATTATGTGTATTCAGGTGCACCATATTGAATTCTTGTATTCTCTGTCCCGTTTCTTCCTGTATTTTCCTGTATTAACTGTATATTCTCTTGTCTTTACAGAGGGGATCAAGAGGGTAGAGACCTAAGAGCAGGATACCATTTTTGGAAAATCTTCTGAAAGGAAATCTTCGGAGAGAATAAGAGCAATCATCTGCAAAGCTATTCCTTTCTTTATACCCTGGTGTGTGTATATATAAATATATCCTTAATATTTTTTGTACTTACTACATAGCTTAACAAAACTTCACGATGTCAAGTAATCCCAATCTCTACGTTTAAGCTGCATAAATATGCAAGAAATGTACAAATTAATTGCAACATAGGATACGAAAATATGACTTGATTTCTAAATGTTGATAGTTCTCTAAGAACTATGATGCATATTTCCACTTTTCCTACCAGACTGGCATTCTTGTGCTTAAAACATGAAAACAAATCTGTTACAATGTAAACATCAAAGATTAACAATAAAATAATTACAACTTTACTGTGTATAAACATTACTATAGTGCACCACGCTTTATATTCTTTTACAGAAAATGAGTTGAAGTACATATTAACATTTGTACATTTTTAAGAGTTCTTGCACATATAGCCTATATATATGTTTAGCCACCTGGTATAATTTTGTTTAATAGTTTGTATAAGCACCTTATAGTACAAAACCTTTAATTTTTCATTCTCTTATTGAACTTTTGTACACAATGAAATTTTAAAGTTCAGTAGATATTAATATTGCTTGGGTTGCGATATTCCTTTTTAGTAGATGCCTGGAATATTTAATCTGCAGCATATATCATTGAATAACAATTCTTAGTAATTGTGCATAATATTGTTGAATTGTAGTTTAAACTATTAGCATACGTATACTATCTTCCATTCACTTACCTTTAAGGAAAGTACTTATCAGCGAAGCAGTTACTCATTCACATATAAAGAAAAAAACATTTGTTTCAATTAACAAAACACGTTTGTTTAAGCATTTTGGTAACTTTAAACAAAATATTTCGTAGCTTTTATTAAATTTGGTAATTTTTACTAAATACAGGGTGAGTCAAAAGTCAGGAACCATACCTTATATTGTCTACATGATATGCTCAATATGTGGACCCTCTTCAGCAAGGCACATGTTCAGACGATGCTCCCAGTTCTTCAGGACACTGAGGATTGTGGCAGGCCGTACATTCCGTTATCCTCCCTGGCAGATTGTGTAGTTCGTGAATCTGGGTGGAGTAAACCGTTGCCATCAGGTGACCCATAGGTAGTGATCCATTGGTGTGAGGGCAGGAAACCTCTCGGGCCTTTCAACGAGTTCTGTCAATGTGCACTCAGGAGAATCGAGGAGAACACACATTAGTCCTATGGTTCCTGACTTTTGACTCAACCTGTATATTGGTAACTCCAAGGAAATGTGCACTATTACTAAAATAATTTGGCTCTGGTATACAATTATTTATTTGTTTCCGATTTAATCAAATGTCTGGTTATGAGAAACTATTTTTTTGTTAATCCAAACTTTTTTCCTTTATTGCGGCATTTTAAACATTTCCAAATGGGGATATTCCTCTAAAGTCTGTTTAAGCTTAAGTATATTATATAAATTATGCAGTATTCGGTAAGCTATTTTTTAAAGTAACTTAGTGAACAGTTACTTGGTATTGATTTGCATTATTTTACTTCGCTTTTTGTGCCACTTTTGGCTAATTTGCGAAGATGGGGATGAGTTGAAATTGATGAATGGACACTCACAAACATCCATGCTCAGGCCAGGATTCGAACCCTTGACCCCTAGACAGTTACTTGGTTAAGACAGTAACTTCAGTTAGAGTTTTACAGGAACTCGGTTACAGTTACTGGAACTTAAAAAGTAATTTAAAGTTACTTTTACAGTAACTAGCTGCTGTAATAATTCGACTTCAAGTATGCAAAATCTTGTAATTATATCTACAGTTGATTAAGAACTTTAGGATGCTAACTAAACTCATTCTAGCAAAATGGAAGAAAGGGCTATATATTTTTTGTGAAATTTTCATTATAATAGGAAAGTGGAGTGAAGAAAAACTTTCAGATAACACTTATCAAAAAGTAGATACTTGAAGCTTTCCAGTGAAGTAGGTAGATTTATACAGGGGTCCCGGGTTCGAATCCTGGCCTGGGCATGCCCATTCATCAATTTCATCATATCATCACTCATTCCCATCTTCGCAAATTAGCCAAAAGTGGCACAAAAGGCGAAGTAAAATAAAGCAGATCAAATCAAATCAAATCAAGTTATTTCTATATTTGATTTATTCCCTCCATTTACAATTCTACAAGCACGTAAACCGAGGCCTCGGTTATTTTGACGTGGATAGTTGAGCCAAACAATTCAACTATGAAGTTTTTAGTCATCCTGTGAAACAATACAATTCTGTCCAAACATATTCAAAACCTAGTTAGCAAATACTTAATTTTTGGACTTTTAGCAGTTATATCCTGAATATCTCAAATAGTACAATTTGGTGTAGATAGAAGAACCTCTATTTATCTGTGCTACAATTAAAAAATTGATTGTGCGAGGGCAATATATAATTGTAATTTGTAAAAGTACATACGGTAAACTTAATATTTTATGTAGACTAACGCCTAAATTGCAAATTCGGACAAGAACCATAAGAAAATTAATGACTTGTCACATTTACAAACGCATCAGTAAATAGATTAGTTCTAGTTCTGTATTGTACGCTTGTATTTACGAGTACAGCAGGTGATAATCAAGCTGACATCTGGTGGGAAGAAATGACAACGGTCTCTTCTGGTTCTATTTAATTCGGACATAGTTTTGGTCTGCTGGCGCGCTCATTGAGGTGTATGGACAGATCTGCATCCTGCGTTAGTACCTAGGTACTGTACTATGACGTCATGCGTTAAAAGGAGGGGTAATTTATAACAAAACTGTAAGGCTTTCAGAGCATGCGACCAGGGACGGCGCAAGATAAAATTTTCACCCGAGCGAGATGGATTTTTTGGCTCCCTCGCCCTAATTTCTACCCTGCCACTTCCATAACTTTGTTCCTCCCTATTGTCCACCACACCTCAATGAAAAACATGACCATGTTAGTATATATTTAACGTTTTAACGAGGAAAAAGGATAACCTTAATTTTAAATGTCCTTAAGTGTTACTATTAAAGAACACGTTTATGTAGGCATGAATTCATTTAATCAATACATAATTCATCCATCGTACATAATGATGCCAAAATAACAATGATCTCTTAGCTTAAATTGTTGCTTTATTTTACAATATTCTTGTTGTGGAGCAGTAACTTCAATTAATTTTTGTCTACACAAATCCATTTCCTTTTAAAACAAATATCCACGCTCTTATACAGAGTGGCCCAAATAAAATTATACCCATAGTGGCTCAAACAAAACTACAAAATGAGAACATCAAGTAAGCACAGTTTTATTTACTGTAATATTGTACAAGACATTGCCTACAGCGGGTGTCGGAAATGACCGACCTCAGGGAAGGGACAGGTCGACTCCATTTTCATTTGGACCACTATGGGTATAGTTTTTTTGGGCCACCCTGTATAATTAGGAGTAAGGTATTGACGCTACTCAAGAAGGACGTCCCTTCGTCGCTCCCGAGGGTGGCAACCGTGTTTCAAGCCGTTCTTACATGCGGCACACCACTGTTTGTCGAGAGTAAATGGGGACAAGAATATGACTCTCGCTGTGCATCACATGTTTAAAAAATATCCGCTAGATGTCCCGCCTGTTCACAGACAATATTTTTCAAAGTTATCCTAAAAAATATAGTTTCAACCTTTCTTAGACAAAAGAGTCTAGGAGAATTTGTTGTGATGCACACATCCTATTTGCCTACGGATATAAGAGTTTTCGCAGGACGTGAAAAACTTGAAGAAGTGATTATCTCGTGATGGAACAACACGACACCTCTTTCTTTTTAAAATTCAAATAACCATGTCCATCAAGGGAGATGAGCTATCTTGCATGCAGGATGCTGCAGGCTGGACCATTTTTATCCGACGGAATGGGAAGTTTTCTCCGTCGGAACTGAAGTGGTTGCTGCGATAAAAATGCATCGCATTTAGGATGAGAGAGTGTAAAGATGATCTTGCACCCGTTCAACGTGATGGAAAATCTGGTCCTTTTTGTTGCCTGAATTTTGATGAGGTGTTCTCGTGCACTGGATGAGTTTTAAACTCCACGCTTGGTCAATCGGTATGGCGTCTAACTCCAACCCAGGAAACCCTGGTTCGATTCTCGGAGTGAGTGGTCTCTATTTGGGATCTTAATGTTCTTTCTTAAGGCAGCGCTGTGGGTCGTCTCAATGCTAATTATATTATCTATGCTGGTAGGTGATGACAGTGTTTTACCAAATATTCTAAGCTTTTCAGAATTAAGGGTCTTGTACTTTCATTGTCTCTGAGGGCGAGTTTTAACCTTTCTCAAGGAATTTTTTACACCCCTTGTTACTTGCTTGGCCCCCACACTTTACCTCCGCACTCAAGGTTCGGTGCATTCCGTACTCGTCTCTGATTTGTCTAGGAGTATCTTTCTTTGTAGGACAATGCACGTGGGTTGCAACAAGTCAACATAATTATATAATTAACTGCAAAATAACAAGAGACAACGGATATCCTTTACGAAACCTTATTGTTATAGGGGATAAATTATCTTGTCCAGCGAACCGTGAAATGAAAAATCGAAATTTTTAGATATTTTCTAAAGTTTAATTAACATACATTTAAATCTGTACAAGTTGTATCCGAACGTTCTTTTCTCTAAATATCGGACCAAAACTCTAATTTTTTTATGTTGGAATCTCTAATGTTTGTACCTGGATGCTTTACATTTCTTGAATTACATCGAGAGTACGCATGTCACAAGGTAGACTCGCGTTTCTTCAAGAAACGTCTTAACAGGAGCGAAGTCGCCCAATTTGTACATTATACAACACTCCACGGTGACAAGGGACTAGGAAGCCCGGCGCTACCGTTATTACTCCCAAATAACATCCAGTACAAACTACCTTCTACCTGTAATTCGGACACCAAGGCACTGCCAGGCAATCCCATTCCCTTACAACATCCTTTACGGAAGATCTGTCCTCCGATCCGAGCTGACCGAAGCAAAACAGCCTCTCCCTTCCAAGTCACAGTTCCGACAGCCGACCTCCCCCACTCTCATCTGGGAGTTTATATATGTTTGGTTGGTGTCTGTTGTCAATGCACTTCTTTCAAAATTTTAATCTTTTTAACAGGTAAAAACGCCCGCCTTTTCCTGAACGTTCGAGACACGAAGAAAGAACAGAGTGCTACATGGTTTCTACAGGGTGTTTCCGGCCTGATAATACAAACTTTCAGGGATGATGGAGAAGGGCACATGTATAAATTTGAGATAAGGAACCCTGGTCCGGAAACGACTTAGTCGAACGTTATAAGCAAAAATCGGCGTATGAAGGTGTAATTCTTTTATTACCTCCAAAGTTTCACAAGCTGAGGGGGTTCTGTTCCGTGGCCAGCTCGGTCACCTGATCTGACCCCACTTGATTTCTTTTGTGGGGTCATGTGAAAAGTCTTGTGTACGAGACACCTGTCGAGACTGAAGAGGATCTCCTGGCAAGAATTCTCGCTGCCTGCGACATTGTTCGAACGACCTTGGGGTTGTTCCAACGGGTACGCCAGAACTTTGTGCGACGATGTCCTGCCTCCAGCGAAGCTGGGGGACGTCCCTTTGAACAACTGTTGTGTATGTAGCAGCTTGTGAAACTTGTGCAGGTAATAAAAGTATTACATCTTCATACACCCATTTTTGCTTATAACGTTCGACTAAGTCGTTGCCCCACCAGGGTTCCTTATCTCAAATTGAAACATGTGCCCTTCTCCATCATCCCTGAAAGTTTGTATCATCAGCCCGGAAAAACCCTGTATACATGGAATATACGGGGGCAGGGTAACACCCTTTTTAACTCTCATGTAAGATACGAGAATTTCACCCCACATATTTCGAAGGGTGTAAAACGGCATAATGTATCGACCAACTCAAAAATTTGTAACTCGTTCATTCCTCGATGGAATAGCGGTAACGAAAGCCGTAATCGAGAGATCTCGGGTTCGATCCCCGGTTGTGACACACAGCACAGTGATTCAGGTGCGAGTTGAAGCTGCAAATCCGGAGCAGAGTAGCCTAACTGGGCATAACGGAGAAATTTGATTTGATATTTTTTGGCTCTGCGGACAACCCAGCCTCTAGCTGGTGAGCATCTGAGAAGAAAGCCGACTGTAACGTGGTGCTTATCGTATCATATCCACTATGGCTTACATCGAGAATATGAGATGCCCTACATCCACACCCTTCATGCGGCATCATCGTACGGTCTATTGCACCACCTGTATGGTGCTTTTTCAGTAGCTCCAATGTCATAATAGTACATTTCACAAAAGTCGTGTGCTACATTTCTTTGTCGAAACTTCATGGTCACCATCACCTTCTGGCTGTTAGTCCTCTTTTATTGCCTGATAATAAGGAAGACGCCAAGAACTGGTTTACCTAAATCTTCATTAGACATAAATATTTTATGAAATATTATAATTCTTTTATGCTTATCGCGATAATCAGATTAAGTGAAAAATCATCTGAGAAATTGATGAAGGGACAATGAATGAATGAATTATTTTGTGTTTTAAGTCCACTTTAAGCACAGTAAGGCTAATCGGGACTGGACCTACAGCTTAAAGTGGGATCCGAACCATTGAGTCTCCACCGGGTATCGAACCCGGGACCCCTTCATTACAAGGCGACGACGCTACGACTGCGCCATCGGGGAGGCCACTGATGAAGGGACAAGCAAGGATTCGAACCTGGAACCATCAGTGTAAAGTTCGTGGGTCGGCCAGTAATTTCCAAAAAAACATCTCTACATTTTCGTAAGAAATCACCTTTAAATATTCCCACTCGACTGGGAAGAGTGGTGTATTTACTACTTCCTTTCGAGAAAGGGCTGTTTTTCTTTTCTCTGTGCAAATTCGTTTGTCAGGGCTCGTAAGTTAACGAGCTAAAATGTTTAGAAGGAAATAGTCTATTAAGTTACATTAAATACGAAAACGTGAGTTTTTTTTTACAAATTACAAAAAAGTACCCGTACTTGCAAAAATATCTGAAAAAACGACAAAGCCGGTAGCTTGGTTGCTCCAAGTACTGAAATTAAGGGCCACAAACAACTGCAGCTGTGTGCTCTCTATTCTATTTCAGTTGCTCTATAGGGAGTAATGGATCTACAGCAGGAGCGTATATTCTAGGCGAGCTAGGCTATCTGCGAAGCCTAGAGAATAAAATACAGGAGAAAAATCGATCAGAAATTGTAAATAAAATTATTCATAACAGTGATGATGGTACTTTGGATGGATATGTAATTCTGGAGTTGGCAACCTGATTTCTTGTGAGTTGGCAACCTGATTTCTTGTGAGTTGGCAACCTGATTTCTTGTGAGTTGGCAACCTGATTTCTTGTGAGTTGGCAACCTGATTTCTTGTGAGTTGGCAACCTGATTTCCTATGAGTTGGCAACCTGATTTCCTATGAGTTGGCAACCTGATTTCCTATGAGTTGGCAACCTGATTTCCTATGAGTTGGCAACCTGATTTCTTATGAGTTGGCTACCTGATTTCCTATGAGTTGGCAATCTGATTTCCTATGAGTTGGCAACCTGATTTCTTATGAGTTGGCAACCTGATACGCCACTGATCTACAGTATACCACACACAAAACAAATTGTACTTTACAAACTAGGCATTTCTGTGTTGAGTTCGAGAATATTTTCTGGAAGGGCTGAAGCCCCATAACCCCACTTTCATCGACGCACTGGAATTAAAATTTCCTTTCGACATTTCTGCTAACCCAGTTCACTTGCTTCAGAGAGATAAATCATGCTTTCATTTTTGCTATAATTTTTTTTATTGCATGAATTTTTGTTCTAAATTGGCTTTTATAAGTATACGAATTCAACTCAGTTCCAGGATTTAACCTACTGACATAATTTAAACCAGTTACAGAATTTAACAGTCCAGTATTTAACTCAGTCCAAAATTTAAGAGGGATGTAAGATTGAAGGGGTGATCCTTTTTAAAGACAAGCAAATGTCAACCCTTCCTCCACGTGATACACCCTGGACTTCATTTTGTAGATTAGCGAGGATCTGGTATTTGAACTTATAGTCAGTTGGGTTTGGTGTTATGGCCTGCCTATGTATGTTTATGACTGTCCTTTCACCATGTTCATCGTATCACCTTTCATCTTCCCGATTAGCCAAAAGTGTCAGAAATGCGAACTAAAGTCAAATCAATCCAGAATTTAACCTAAGTTAACCCAGTACAAGAATTTAACGCAGCCCAGCATTTATGCCAGGTATATGAAGAAATTGTCATGGAGTTATAAAGGTAAGTTTTCATGTAAAAAATGTTTTCACGAGATTTTAGGGTCTGTTCTGAAATTTTATTGTTTTCATTTTTGATGATATGTTGATGGTACTTTCGTCGGTCTTACCACATCTCATTATAATTTCTAAAAACATTATTTTATCAGTAGAAATTAGGAACATGAAAAGATATCGGTAACACTTTCGTATAGCGGAGACGGATTTCTTACTATTTACAGAAGAAAGTACTTACGCAAATCATTTTCTTTAGCGTTGCGTTGTTGAAGTTCGGGAATGTAGTATTGATCCATTTTAATGCGAATTTATGTGTTTTTCTGCGAAAATCTCTCTCCGACACGCCATTGCTGCTGCCGCCATTTGCTTTCTGCACTAGAGCACAATGTTCCGTGTGTTAGATGACGTAAACCCCGTAGTCAGTGTTTCAAGCCACGCCGTGTTTTCACTATAAGATGACGTGTCGAGTATATTTATATTTTTTTTTTTTTTAAAAAATTATGCTTGCCTAACTTAACCTAACCTAACCTTACGGGAAATGGTTTATGGGACCAACATGAATGGTTTGTGGGGCTAACGTGAATGGTTTGCGGGGCTAACGTCAATGGTTTGTGGGGCTAACGTCAATGGTTTGCTAGGTATTAGCACAATTTCAAATCCGGGCACGAAAGTAGGTATTTTTCGGTGAACAAGGTTGCAGCACTGCATGCACATTCCAAATCGACAAAACACTGGCACAACGCGCGATGAACGGGTACGCTATCGCCATATTGTGTGTGGAAATGAGGAAGAACAGTAAGTACTCGTTAATGTAAGAAATAGACATTATTTTCGTTAGAAATTCATTATTTCACCTAAAGAAATGTTCCGCAATGCAGAATAGTACGTTAGCAATGTAAAGAAGTGCAAAATAAATTATTTATAGGTGTCTCACCTATACGAAAGTAGTACCAAGATATCTTATTTGAATAGTAATGCATTATGTTTTCAAACATTCTGTAATTTATTTTTGCATTGTGGTCGATCTTCGTGACAGAGTGGTTAGTACAGCGCGTTACGACGGCAGGTGTCCCGGGTTCGAATCCTGGACTGGGTGTTTTTTCATCGTATCACCAACCATCCTCATCTTCACGATTAGCCGAAAGTGGCAGAAAAGCAAAGTAAAATAAAGCAAATCAATCTTTTTCACGTTATGCTAGATAAAGTGCTACCAGTATCAATAAAAGAAACTAATGAGGAAACATACAATGAGAGCAGTGACGGCGTCAGCCTAAAATAACTGGGGGGGGGGGGGGCTACGGATTTCGGAGTCAAATTCTCGGGGGACTAACTAATACCGGCTAAAAGGGAATTATGTAATACTTTACTACGATATATTTTACCAGTGACATGCTTTACAGTCTGATCCAAAGATAAGTCACTGAGATGTTATTTTGCATTTGGTTCTACAGGCACGAATATTTTATATAAAATAAAATGCAATAATTGTATTGTTTTCTTTTCTTAAGCCATTATCAAGAGAAATAATATCACATGCTTACTATTCATATGAACGGTAAACAAAATACACTGTAAAAAATACACTCATTATTATAAGGGGATTGGTTTTGGGTAAAGGTAAAGGTAAAGTGTTCCCCTGTGCATAGCACCACGCCATGAAGGCGTATAGGGGGTGTGGGGGTAACACCCCACACTTTCTTGATCCGGTCGTGAGTGGGGGTGATGTGATCAGCATCACGGCCCTGACCGCCTTTACCCCCCAGGGTTTCCCCCAGGTACCCATGTTATTCGACGCTGGGTAGGCGCCGGGGCCGCTTCCACCGTTAGAAAAGTTCCCGGATTTGAACCGGCCGGGGATCGAACCCGGGACCTTGAGCATGGTAGTCAGACGCGTTACCGACTGACGTTTATATTATATTGCTTTGCTTTAAAGTTGGTTTTACAAAGGGTTAACTTTAAATATATAATATATCAAAAACAGCAAAAACAAAAGAGAACCACGCTTTACGCGGCCACACGCAGACCCTATTCCACGTGTGGTGTTCCGTATAGTAACAGATATCCCCTGAGATATCTGTTAAGCAACAGACGAACTTTAGCCTAACTTTAATAATCGGTAACTAGAGGAGGGCTTAATAGGCTTATGATTCACTAAAATGATAGAAGGTCAGACACCTTTAAACGACATATTTATTCATTGAAAAGAACATCGCTTGTAGGCATAGCTGCCACCAAACATGAGCACTTCACTGTACAAGACACAAAAAAGATATACAAAAGATTTTGTACTTACATATCAGCCGTTTTCACACTATATCAATCATACCTGGGGCCTTCACACGCTATTTCACTCTTTATCGCCACATCCCGACACATGGACAATTTTGTGGTACACCACACTAAAAATTTAATATTATGTGCTTCCTTGGTATAACAAAGGCTTTGGGGGGTGATAAATGAGTTTTCCTGGCTTTTCTTGGATGGATGGCTAAGAACAACTTGGATATTCTCTGATATCCTATGGATGCTTCTATGGCGTCAGTTCTGCCGACCATGTGGTCTGGATTTCCACGTGGGATGAGGGACACAAAACTCGCTATTTTGCTGAATTTTTACTGGGATCCTTAAATGCACTTGTGGACACAATATCCCACTTGGTCACACACACTTAGGCCTGTGTTTACTGTAACAGGACCTTAGATCCCTTTTCCCTTTATGTATCCTTTGTTGCTGGCACAGGTGGCCATTCACACACTGGATTTTACCAGCAACTTCCAAGCTGACCTGCTCTCAGGTGGGTCTGTAATACAAGTGAGCTTGACTAGCAAGCTCAGAACACAATAGGCCATCTGAAAGTCTCCTCTGTGACGTCACAGCCTTGACGGCTTCTCATTGGCCAGCTGGAGTCCTTTGAGATCTTTCCTTGTCTTTGGGAGAATTGCCACTTTCTCCCACCAGATGGCAGAGTTATCAATTGCTTAAAAAGCATAAACAAAAGTGTTTTTTCAGCTTTTCTGGCTTAGTTATGCCAGATAATTGCAAATGAGTTTACTTTTAATAAATTAGGCATTATTTTACCTATGGGTGAGTGTTATCTCTGATTTTCAGTAAAGAATAAAAGATTTAGTAAACATGTGATTTGGAGCACATGGTTTTTGTTCTCCAAAATGGCTGCTGTTAGCCTAACAATGGTTTGTTCTTTATAAATAAAGCATTTCTACCCCTCCCATGAGTGACAACTGGTTGGTAAACATGACCCATGATTCTAATTGGGGGTGGGGGGTATAAGTTTCTGGGAAAATAGCTCTCACAAGCTTTCCCTGATGCCAACCTAATGGCCCTTGTACTTAGGTTGGCCTGTGGTTATTTGTGTGTGGGCATGTATGCCCAATGCTGATTGGTCATATTATCAACTCGCTGGATATACCGGTATGTATAAATACTACACGTAACACGCTTTTTATGTAAAGAATGTGCGGACCTTTTTCTATATTAAAATAAGAAAATAACCACAGCAAGAAACTACGATAAGATACGTCTGTTTATATGAGCAGTTACTATATTGTTTAAATCCAAACATTTTGCAAGCTCTTTCTCACAGGACAGAATAGATATAGCACTCAACCTCTTAATACCATTTCGATTACGAAGGCAACACTGATTTGCCGTAAGCAGCCTTTGGTGGGGGTGTGCACATTTCAATAACACAAAGCTTTTAAAGTTCGTAAAAGGTAATTTTGAATGTTTCAACCATTGCAAGCAGCTGCTGAAGGGTCTTTACGTTGAGTTCCTTTCTGCCTCAGTGTGCCATAACTCTAAACTGTTCAAATCACAACAGTAGGGAGCGGCGAAAGATTGTAGCTTTTCGTGCATCAGGGAAGCGGCACTAACTTAATAAAGTAGGCATCAAATAAACAACACCACCCTTGAATATAAAGTATGTTAATGATACCATTTTCTCTGCCATGATGAAATATCTTCCTTTTTCTTGTTCAACAACTGGAATTCAGAACTTAGGGCTAAAAATGGGGAGAATGCGAGAAATCCGTCCACTTAAGAGGCGCCACTCTCAAGGAACAAACATATTTTCACTACAAATTCACCTCTTCTAGGAGACAAATACATTGACATAAAAGCAATGAGTATAGTTGCAGCTCTTGCACTAGGCATTTTTATTAGTGAAAATAACTGCTGAAGATTTAAATTTTATTTCAGAATATATTATGCATAGATACTGAACAGAATTGAATCAATAGTTTCAGAAGTGCTTCAAAGATTGATTCTTCTGCACAGTATCAAGTTTGGCCAGTATGGTAGTATTGCAACAATTATTCCCTAACCTAGCAAATTATAATTAGGCTAATTATCATGTAGGACTAGGACTGCGAACAAGAAAATTATCAAAGACCGCTGATATTCGCACCGTATGTCAATGATTACTTGATTCAATTTGAATTAAGGTCTTTATACGCACAGAGACTAATCGGGACGAGAGTTACAGCTTCTAGTGGAATTGAATTGAATTGTTTTTTAAAGTCCACTATATGCAAAGATAGGTTAATCGGGACTAGGCCTACAGTTTAAAGTGGGATCCGAACCATTGTGCAATATGCCTCCTCCGGGTATCGAACTCTGAACGCCTTGATTATAAGTCGACGACGTTGCCATTACGCCATAGGGGAAGGCCTTCTAGTGGAATCTGAATGACGTAATGAAATGTTACCTCCACCGGGGATCGAACCTGGGACCCTTGATATCAAGGCAGCAAATCTATCGCATGGGGGCTGGGAGGTCAATTTTAATATTTCCAATGTTTTAGCATTTATAGTGGAACCACGAGCAAAACAACCTGCGCAGACCCACGACTCCTGTGCACCGTACTCCCGCGAGTAGGGGAGGGGGACAGTGGAGCATGCTTCCTTATGGCCCGAGGTGGAGGGAAGAAGGGAAACCTGCGCGGGGACTTTTCGTCCCAAGGTTTTTTTCCTTGTGGTCGATATATAGGAATTCGGTAGTTTGTGTACTTTTTCATTCTTTAACTTCGTATTTCTCCCTCTCGAATATTTGCAGTGATAAGGAGAGGAAGGCTTGTGTTGCTGCAGCCATAAACCTTCGGGATTAAGAATGCTGGAGAATTAGTTACTTAAGTATAGATATAACGATGAAACCTATGAGAGAACATCTCTAACTCTCATGCAATTGTCGGTACTCCAATGAGGAACTAACAAACAGAAAGGAAACATAGCGCTTCTTTAGATTTTGAACGTAGTCCTACTTTCAAAAATTCATTTGTCACACTTGTTAGACCTTTCAGAAATATAGTGATAAGATTTACAAAGGCTGCCAACGACAATCAAAGAACAATCTCACAGCCACTGAATACGCCCATCTTCCAGGCAGGCAGCAGATTTCGTAGCAATTTTGGCGACCCATGATTGGCAAATTACTTGTTAGTATCGAATGACCATTGATTTCAGAACACATAATAAAATAATTGCGATGTACCCCAACTAGAAAATGTACTTGAACATTGTACTTGACCCAATGGAAGTTTCATAATGGAAAATTGAAATTTTACTTTTTACGTTTTCGGTTGAAATGCGTCTACCATACTACAAAAATCTAGGGGGGCTGAGGCTCAGTTTGGAGGGCTTCAGCCCCCGCCCCTCTAGCCCCCTGTAGCTCCGTCCCTGAGTGAGAGAGGAACCGAATTTTACCGAACAAGAAATATAAAGGAAAGGGGAAAATGCCTCAGCTTCCCCTCCTTTGAGCACTCCTTTCAGTGTTACCTCCTTTGCGGATATTTCCTTATCGGTCTAATTTCGACAACCAAGGAAAAAACCTTCAGATGCAAGCAAACTTTCGCCTCCGGGCATGAAGTTCGCGGCCCGACCGCTAGATGTCTCTAGGTGTCTCTCGCTGATAAACATTCCCGGCATCCGAGTGTAGCGAGGTGGAATTGAGGGACGGGATCAATCGTCCCGTGGCGCGAGACGGATCTCAATGAGTGTACTAACTCTTCGCGATTTAGTTCGCTGCCACACGGGTTGTAAGTGATGCGGCTGTTTACTCAAATGAGCAGCCTCACAGAATTCGTCGGGGAGTGACAATCCATCAAACTGCGTTCACAGAGGCAACGTGAACTCTTCTCTTGATGTTCGACACCTCTGTATGTTAGACAATGGACAATAACCTTTCGTTGCTGTCGCTGTCAGATATTTGATCAGGGGAAGAGATGAAGACTTACCCCTTCCGCCTTGGCGGAGTGGATGGCGCAGGGGGTCAAGGGTTTGAATCCTGGCTTCACCATGGGTGTTCTTTGAGAGTGTCCCTTCATTAATTGTATTATACCATCACTCATTCTCACCTTCTCCGTTAGCCAAAAGTGGCACAAAAGCGTAAAAAATAAATCAAATCATACCAATTAAAACTTACTTCTTCTTTCCAGCTATGAAAGAAAATCCAATAAAAAGGCAGACTGTTAAGTTGATGAATAGATTCTCTCGGGGTATCGACCAGGTGAGTTGTGGAAAATATTCAAAGCTTTCGAGAGCTGACGTCGCTCTCATCTTCAGGGTTAAAGTGCAGATACGAGCGTCAACCAGGTGTATATACGTTTGTGGATCGTGAAGATGGCGGACCAATCGGTTGACGTGTCTGCTGGGTGCGCGCTCCTGATTAACTAACGCTAACCAAGCTGGGTCCAGTTCGAGCCCCGTGTCGCGATTAAGATGACCTTTTTCTTCATGAATGGCTATTGCTTCCTTGATGATGAGGTCCCAGTAGTTTGAAGTTTTGGCTATGATCTCTATATTGCTGAAATCTGGTCTATGTCCCTTATTGATTGAATGTTCTGCTAGACCCGACTTTTCAGAATGGAAATACTTGATGTT
This sequence comes from Lepisma saccharinum, assembly GCF_977018435.1. Classification (NCBI taxonomy): domain Eukaryota; kingdom Metazoa; phylum Arthropoda; class Insecta; order Zygentoma; family Lepismatidae; genus Lepisma; species Lepisma saccharinum. Next base: position 56,722,723 of record NC_139241.1, on the reverse strand, counting down.
GCTTTGATGTTCTTTACAGCGCTGTTCTATTGTCCTACCGTTTGCCCAATGTATGCTTTCCCGCATTTGCAGGTAATACGGTAGACTCCTTGTGTTTTGAGTCCTAACTAATTCTTGGGGTTTCGTAGTAGGTTTCTGATCTTCGGAGGTGGTTTGTGAATGGTTTTTATGTTATGTTTCTTGAGAATTCGGCTTATAACTCCTGAGAGATTTCCGGTGTAAGGCAGGGTGGCTATCTTCTGGTCAGCTTTGTCCGGGTTCCCTGATGTGTCCGGATTCCCTGATGTGTCTGGATTCCCCGGTGTATCTGGATCAGTGATGTGCCGTAGACTAAGTTGACGTCTACATGCGTTGTCTACACGTAATCTACGCGTAGATTACATTGGGTTGTAGTTTACATAGACTGCGTAGACAATCTAAAGTGCATTAAAATTAATTTTCAAGGGTTTCATGAAAGGAAAGTGACATTTTCAACTATATTGGTTCCTAACGAAATGAAAAGAATCCTGTTTACAATAAAATTTCTCTTCTCTTCTATTATCAACTATGGAAGAAGATAAATAGTATGCAAAAAATAACAACAGATGGCAGTCGTGAGGTAAGAGTGGTCTTTTCCCCAAAAAGCACGAGAATATTTCCTATATTAGGTTTCTTTCAAGGTGAGAAATTGTTCGAATTTGGAAGAAAGAGTATGAAAAGTTCTCTTCACACATCAGCAACTGATATGCAGTATAATTTCCTTTTAATTCCACGGCGCCCTTTGCTAAGTTATAACCTTTCGCCATGTTTTTTACATAGATTACTTAACCTACGTGTATAAAATAGTCTACGTGTAGAACGTAGACTATCGTTGTTTACGCGTAGACGCACATCACTGATCTGGATTCCCCGGTGTGTCCGGATTCCACGGTGTGTCCGGATTCCCTGATGTGCTGGTCTTCTTGGACAGTACTTGTTTTATTGTTTTGTTGATGTTGTGTTCAGAGTACCCGTTCTGTTTGAAAGCCGTGCGAAGATGCCGTATTTCTTCTGATAGTTGCTCCGCGTCACTGATTGTTTATTTCAGCTCGGTGAAATAAAGTAGAGAGTACTGTAGCTCGCTGAGACGGGTGGTGAAAACTGTTGGCATTGAGACATAGATCTCTGTAAGTCGGTTTCCGGTATACACTGTGTCCCAAGGATCGGTCTGGCTTGCGTTTGATGAGAATATCCAGGAACGGCAGGCTGTTGTTCTTCTCTGTCTCCATGGTGAACTAAATATTTGGGTGTTGATTGTTGACGTGGTCTAAGAATGGCTGGAACTCACCTGGTCGATAACTCGAGAGAATCTATTCATCATTCGTCGCCAGGAAAGCTTCAAGTCTTTCATCAGACTGTTAAGTGATAGGATAAATTCTGGCACTGAGTTAAATTCTGGCTTTGCGTTGAATTCTGGCACTGCTCTAAATACTGGCACTGTGCTAAATTCTGTCACTGGGTTAAATTCTGGCACTATGTTAAATTGCGGCACTGCGTAAAATTCTGGCACTGTGTTAAATACTAGTACTGCGTTAAATTCTGACATTATGTTAAATTCTGGCACCATGTTACATTCTGGCACGGTTAAATTCTGGCATTATGTTACATTCTGGCACGGTTAAATTCTGGCATTATGTTACATTCTGGCACTGGGGTTAAATTCTGGACTTTATAGTTTTCTTCGTTTTTCTGCCACTTTTGGCTAATCACGAAGATAAGTGACAGGTCAACTTTCGGTCTCTCCACCGAAGTTCCTAGGTTCGAATCCCGACCTAGCACGGGAGTTCTTTGTGAGTCATCTATTTCATCTAATCATCTTTATTATTGCAATTAACGTAAACGTTACAGAAAAGCTACGTAAAATATCAAAACATACATATTGTTACAAGTCTAACAAAAGTATGAAACAAATTTCACTTACTATACAGTAGAGTCCCGATAATTCGATGGGACGGGATCGAGACTACCTCGAATTAGAAATAACTTTAGCTCTACACAACAAGCTGGGAAAAGAAGCGAAATAAAGATAAACTACAGTGTGTGGAAAATGTGATATACAGGGCATTGTTGAGAATATTGTACCTACATTGCTCAGTAAAGTAGTATCAATGATGATCAACGTGTTCAATGATGGCTCAACAAATTTGAACTTAAACTTTAAAGAATTGGTGAAGTGTCCTTTTCTGCTTCAGAACGTTGCATCGTTTCCATGCAACAAGGCTACGCCATTGTCTGCACAACATATTGTTGGTAGGTATTGCCTCTGGCTGTTTTCTACGTAATTCCACAGCAGGGAATTTATTTTAAATTTTTGTATATATATATATATTTTTTTGCTTCTGATTATAATAAACATCGGATTATCGAGACTCTACTGTACATCTTTATAAAAGACAGACAGATATACTGCAGATAAAATACATAAATTGACACAAGCTTTTTCAATCTGCAACGTTAACAGTCTTCGAAATTTGGCCTATTATTCGGCACGGCAGTAAACTTGACGCGAGAAGATTGCGTCATACCATAATATGACGCCAGATAATGATAAAACAAGTGGAAATAAACCTAACCTCCGTTGCGGAGTGGTTAGCACAGCACGCTACGACGCCAGAGGTCACGGGTTCGAATGGATGTTTATTGCGAGTGTCCCTTCATCAATTTCATCATAACATCACTCATCCTCATCGTCGCGAATGATCAAATATGGAAGGAAACCGACATCCCATGGTTACGCCATAATTGTTTTTAAACTTCAAATATTTAATAATATACAGGGTGGCTCAAAAAGTCACTTAACACCCTCGGTACAAGGCCACTGCAGCGCGCAACGTGGAAATGGTGATGACCAATCGTTGCCAGGCCAAGGGGGAACCACATTGACGCCACCCGCGCGGTCGGCGGCCATCTTGATGTCCGCCATCTTGAATTCTACTTCAGAATTTTAAATGGGAAGGGGGTGATATGATATATCAAATCAGGCTAGAATTTCACGAGAAATGCAATAGTGAAGTTTTTTTTATGTATCTTTAACCAGTAAAAAGTTATGACTGAATTCTTGTACCAATTTGCTCCTTTTCGAGGTGTTACAAAAATGCCTTCAAATTTGTTTAGCGCATCGGTAACGCATCGAGATCAAAGTGACATCTAGGGAAAGAAGTTCGCATGCCATTGCTCAAGAATTTAATCGGATACATCCATGAAGAGCTGCGCATTATGAATGGTTGTTGCGAAAAATTACCAGTGTGACGCTTCCATTAAATGAAAAGTCCTTCACAGTGACAAGGCTAACTTTTATGTTCATAAGGAAGTTCATAAACAGAATATTCGATGCTTTTTATCTGATAACCCATTTTCGACAGATCAAAGCTGAATGGTTAGTGCTGGTAAGTTAATGGTGTGGCGTGCTGTGTGGAACAAGATTGGTTAGTCAATTTTCCATCAACTGAACTACTTGAAATTGTTAAATAAACAGGTTTTTTTCATCCTTGCTTATGGAAGAAGATACTTTTTACAGAGTTTTTTCAATAGGGAGGAACACCAGAACACTATGGGAACGTTGTGAAGCAGTTCCTGTTCAAAGTTAGTTATCAGATAACAAGGGTCGCATATTCTGTTTATGAACTTCCTTAGAACATAAACATTAGCCTTCTTACTGTGAAGGACTTTTAATTCAATGGAAGCGTCACACTGTAAATTGATCGCGACAACCATTCATAATGCGGAGCTCTTCGTGGATGTATCCGATTAAAATCGTGTGCAATGGCATGCAAACTTCTCTCCCTAGACATCACTTTGATCTCGATGCATTACCAATGCGATAAACAAATTTGAAGGCATTTTTCTAACACCTCGAAAAGGAGCAAATTGGTACAAGAATTCAGTCATAACTTTTTACTGGTTAAAGATACATAACAAAAACCTTCACCATTGCGTTTCTCGTGAAATTCTAGCCTGATTTGATATATCATATCACCCCCTTCCCATTTAAAATTCTGAAGTTGAATTCAAGATGGCGAACATCAAGATGGCCGCCGACCGCGCGGGTGGCGTCAATGTGGTTCCCCCTTGGCCTGATAACGATTGGTCATCACTAGAGCCCGGATTTCCATGCACAAACAAACAGCAAAATATGCATGCAAATATGCACGAAAAATATCAAAAATATGCACTAAGATATGCATGAACAATTATTTTTTTTCCCAAACATCTTACCTTAATGACCTCTGTTGCAATGAACTATGAACGTCTTCCTTAGGTTTTCTTCTGTAAACCCTCTGCGTTTATCAGTGAGAAACGTTTTGTAGATCGAGAAGTTCCTTTCTACATCAGCAGAAGTCACTGGTGCATGTGAGAAACACCAAACTTCCTCCTGTGTTAGGTCCTCTTCGAAGTGCACATTTTCACCATTCAGTACATTTACAATGTCACAGATTGTTCTGTACCCGGGATTTTTGTCTAATACTTAGCGAAGTTCTGACGCTATTTTGGCAACACCGTGAGTTTCACTGGACGAAGTTTGCGATACTTCGCCCAACAAGGACAGTGAATGCTGCAAAGGATTATTACGGGACTCGAACTGTGTAATAATTGCAGGTATACTCGAGAAGTGGTTGTTGATTGATTGATTGATTTGGTGTTTTAAGTCCACTTTGTGCACAGTAAGGCTAATCGGGACTGGACCTACAGTTTAAAGTGGGTTCCGAACCACTATGTGCTCCACCGGGTATCGAACCCGGGACCCCTTGATTACAAGGCGACGACGCTACCACTGCGCCATCGGGGAGGCCGAGAAGTGGTTGTGTATGTACTTAATTTCGTTCTCAATGCCACTTCTAGAGAAACATTTCTGTGACACACAAATAGCGGCTGCGTCTTCTGGTTTTAGTGAGTCTATGACTGCCTTCACTTCATCGAAATTTTCTGCATAATACGACACAGCTTCTAGCCACGAACCCCATCGTGTTAATACCGATTGCGGAGGTAACGGAATATTTTTCGTCAGTTTGCGAAAGAGACGTACTCGCGAAGGAACTTTCACAAATACTTCCTTTACATTTGATACAAGTGCGTCTACTTCCGAGTATTGGTATCTGATTATTTCTGCTACGCGATGAAGACCGTGTGAAAGACAAGTCTATTGGACTAATTTAGGATACAACACTTTCAAACCAGATGCTGCTTTGACAATGTACGGGGCCGCGTCAGTAACAAGCAGTAGCACATTGTCATACTGGATGTGATCTGGCCACAACAAAGTTAAAGAATCGTTAAAGAATTTGGCAATTGTGGAATGATTCACTTTCCCAAACACCTCGATATTCAGTAAGTATGGTTTACCACTCGCCTTCATTGCACCAACAACAGCATTGCAAACACAACGTCCTGCCGCGTCAATAGTCTCATCGATAGAAACCCATATTTTCTTGTTCTTCAACGCTTCCCGAATTTCTCCCATGACCTCATGAAAACAAACAGGCACATAGTTTTTACGTAGCGTTGATTTATCTGACACCTTCTTTCCCGTGTACTTTTCAAGGAAATCTCGTAGATGGGCATTGCTCAGTTTCCACAAAGGAATATTAGCACTCACAAACGCAGAACACAGATCTACATAGAATGTATCACTTACTGTGCATTCAGATGTTGAATTAGTGGACGCGATAGTAAGCAGTTGTTGTTTACTGCGCGATCTTCTCTGAAGGGCTTCCCTGTGTCTTGCTGTATTGACATGTTGAGTAACTTGAAATTTCTTCTCTGCTGAAACTATTTTTTTCGCACATCACACAGAACAAAACTGACCCATCTTCTGTAAATACACTACTTCCAAATTCTTGTACGTATTTACGCAACAATACTGCCTTACTTGATTTTTCAGGTGCCATGTTTAACACAACACAAAATAACACTTACACGTTCGTGAACTCCTTTGATACTGACAGCAGAAACCCATTCCACATAGTTGCCAAGTCGCGAGAAAGGCTTCGCGCTAGTTGACAGTTGTAAAAGCTTCAGAAGGTGCTAGATCGCTGTTGTTCCAAAAGCGCTACATAAAATGCTGAAAAAAAAAACATTAAAAATTATAGTGTATATTGTATATTAAATTGGTATGTTCGCCATTCGGTTATCGCCGTGCAGTCGAAAGTGAATTTACCAACTAGCCTATTGTGGGCAACAAACTCAACGCTATTATTTCTTGATACACTATGAAATATGCTAGTATGTAGCAATAAAATTCGAAATATGCCTTATCCTGCAAAGTTGAAGAAATATGCATGCAAAACAAAATTCACTCAAAATATGCACTTATATGCGCTATCATATGCGTCTGAAAAGACTCTTTACAAGTTCGTCGGAAAGAAAAAAAATATTTTCCATAAGTTTTTGCATGCTACATGAAACATGCATTTTGCATAGAAATCCGGGCTCTAGTCATCACCATTTCCATGTTGCACGTTGCAGTGGCCTTGTACCAGGGGTGGTAAGTGACTTTTTGAGCCACCCTGTACATTCTTCTGTTAGTTTCGTTCATTATTGGTTACTAAAAGTTATACATACATAAAGTTGAAAATTGTTAAATCATATTTTTATTGTTTTATTATTATTGATTTCTTGCAGTTACTGCCATGGTGTATATTATGTACTAAATCTAAGAACTTAGTGTTTGATTTGTATATATGTATTTGTAATTGTATCGAGGGCCTGTTATTTACTCGTATATTTACTTTGGAAGGCGATAAATAGACAGAAAAGAATAAAAATAAGTTTGAGGTTTAGTTTTAAGTTTACTTTTATGCACATATAGGCTAATTGGGACTGGACCTACAGTTTAAAGTGGGGAACCACTAAGTGAAGAACGTAAATGTTTCCCAGTGAATTAGCATGACGTAATAAATACACGAGACGTTACTCACAGTTATTTTGTCAGCTTTTTATATAAACCAAGTATGGGCCAAACCTGTTCATCCCGCGCTTCCAGAACGTTGACCTATCAGAAATCACGCGATTCTAATTGCCACTGTTGGCGCTAGCGTCGCTAGTCATATGACAGCTGGATACAGGACACAGGATTGGTTTATATTTATTAGTAGAGAACGATGCATTGGTGACGAAATTGAAGACTGAGGAATGTTGTATGAATTAGTCAGGTTTTTATTTACAATTGTAAACAAAATTATGAAAAATTCAAATACGAGACAAGAATTCTATCTAAAACTCTGGCTCACCACGTCCTATTCAGGTATTCCACAGAGTCAAAGATGTAAAGAGATTCCTGCCTTAATTGCCACTGTCTCGACAAATGCCAAACATGACTAAAAACTTCAACAACCAGTGAGTAAAATGGGCTACTCGTTGTGGCGCCATCTCTGCGCAAAACTTCGTAGGTATATTTTGGGACATCCTGTTTATTTGATATGATCTTTGTCGCGAGTGTAAAGTTCGTTCGAGTGGATGGTACGGTTTGCACATATTTGAGCAAGGCAGATTCGAAATGTCAGTGTCAAATCAATGCTTTGCGCGTGTCCACGTGATTGGAAAGGCTGTTTGATTGTCCATTAGCCTCGTCGAAGTATTTGCTTTCACTTTGTATTTGACCCCCCACCTCCCAATCCCCCCTCGCGGTAGACGTGGCTTCTAAAGCACCTATTAGCGCGATTGATCACTCTGGCTGGTCTGATAAAGAAGCCGTGGCACACGTTTTACTGCGAGTACCAGCCAACATCTGAAAGGTTAAGCGTTTAAATTAAAATAAAAATCTCTTGACATAATATATTTTTATTCCATGAGCTGAATTTAATTTTTGTTGTTTTCGCAAGGTACTATCTTTGTTTTGATGTGATAAATCATGTTTAAGGGGGTGACTTACTTCAATGCGCCATCTTCTAGATAGTTACTTCTTAAAATATCTAAGTTGATGTTACTGTTACTTTGCTCAAAAGTAGCTCAGATACAGTTACTCATGTTAGAAAGTAACTTGGCCGCAGTTACTTATTTTGAAAAATAACTAGTTACAGTTAATAATTTTGAAATGTAAGTGCGTTACAGTTACTCGTTTCGAGAAGTAACTTGGTTACTGTTATTCATTTGAAGAAAAACTCGGCTATATTTAGACTACTAATGTTTTAAACGTAACTCCGTGAAAGTTATTCATTTTGAACAGTAGATCTGTTACTTGTTTTGAAGAGGAACTCTGTTACAGTTACTCATTTTTGAAAAGTAACTGTCAAAGTTACTCATTTTGAAGAGTAAATCTGTTAAAGTATCTTATTTTGGAAAGTCTGTTACAGTTAATCATTTTTGAAAAGTAACTCAGTTAAAGTTACTCATCTTAAGAGTAAGTCTGTTACAGTTACTCATTTTGAAAAAATAACTAGTTACGGTTAAAAATTTTGAAAAATAACTCGGTTACAGTTATTTACTTTGAAAAGTAACTTGGTCGCAATTATTAATTTTGAAGAATAACTTGGTTACAGTTACTCATTTTGGCTAAGAGATCGGTTATTTTGATAAGTAACTCGCTTGATGGATTGATTTGCTTTATTTTACTTCTTCACAAGTCGCCATTACGCTCAAAAGAACACATGACAACGAAGTCACTCTAAAGAACATTGGAAATGATGGAACACGGTCGCTGAACATTGTGCTTGCGTGCAGGAAAGACGGCGTGACGTCTGATTTGTTACGAAAAGGCTTCAACCTCAAAGCTCACTCTAGGCAACAGCTAAATAAGTCACTGTAGCGAGAACTCTGTGAGAACCAGCTCTCGAGTATATTGCAGGAAGTTGCTAAAGAACTTTATTCCAGGTCAAGTTCTGGCCGGAGGAAGTTTCATGCAAATAGAGAGTGACTTTTGAAGAGTTCAGAATTGATAACCTGAACGACTACATTGTTAACTGTTGTGGATTTCAGGGGGGACTCAGGACCTAGTTTTTGAGAAAGGAGAGATCTCGTATTCTTTTAATGACTTCGATTACCACAGTAAACAAAGTTGAAGTCATTTGTACATAAATGTACAGCAAGAATTGACATATTATAAAAAAAAAAACACTAAGTTGATGATCGAAGCAGTTTATTAAGATATAAAAACACTTAACATGTAACGTTTCAACCTTGTATCAGGGTCTTCCTCAGAACTAAACTAAAATGAAGAAATACGCACACACATAGCAGGGTGACTAGCCACACAGAAACAAATCATGTTGCCAGTCCTTATCTTGGACGATTTCTCTAAAGGAGTTACATGCATATCGCCTCTTAACAGTTGACTAATGGGTCTCCATCACTGACTGGTGATATGCAAGTCAAGATTAGCAAGAGTCTGGAACTACCTGTTTATCATTCCCCTCCTGCCTCTTTGGATATGGATGAATACCTCCCCTCCCCTGGTCTTCTTCTCTTCTCTTTCTTCCTTGTTCCTTCTTCTTTCCTCCTTTCTTTTTCTCATGCTTTCTTCTTTCTCTAACACACACCTCCATTCCTTGTTTATCTTGAGTCCTCCATTCCATTTCATGATTTCTCTATTTCGTTGGCCTCCTTCCATTTTCCCACTAGTTCTCTCTTCTCTTTTCCTATTCGCCTAGCCGAATCCCATCCTAATTCATGTCCCGTCTCTCTAGTGTGTTTGAATATGACATTCCTGTCTCTCTTCAATCTCACATCATCCATGTGTTGCTTTAACCTGTCTTTCGGTCTCTTCTTCGTTTCCCCTATATATACACTTTCACATTCTCTGCACTTCAGCTCGTAGATAAACTGCCTTGGTCAGCAACTTAGTGTTTTTTTAATATGGAAACAAGGCTTAATTACGAGGGATGATCGAAAAAAAAGGTTACAAAGCCTGTTATGACGTATGTGTTAGACATAGCTGGAAGATCAACACACCTGATGATGGAGGACACTCAACACTAGTCCTCGATGTTATCACCTTTTCTGTTCAAGCACTTGTCACAACGGTAGATGAGGTTTTCCTTACCGCTTGCACAGAAATCCGCGTCAAGTTCTCGTAGCCACCGTGAGGCAGCTCTTTTGACATCATCACATGTCAGATAATGGTGGCCAGCCAACCAAATGGTAGTCCCAGCTCAGCTGATATTGAGCGTAATGTTCTTCTTCTGTCCTCACGAATACACTCATCCACAAGAGCACAGTTCCCGTCAGTGGTTGAGGTACTGTGTCTACCGCTGTATCAAGGGTTGTCATTAACAATACTGGTCCGTCCCTCTTTGAAGGCACGACACCACTTCGCTACATGTTGCCTTGAAATGTGTCCCCTCCCCATACACCTCCACAATCTGCCTATGAATGTCAGCAGGTGTAGTATTTTTGGCCCACAGGAACCGCACCACTGCCCTCACTCCTACTCTTGACCAAATTTCTAGACGAGTCACCATTTTAAATGTCCGCTTCTCGGGTATACATGGTCAGAATCCGAAGTCCTCAAACCCGCAACAAGACAAACATGTTATTAATTTACACATAATGTTTCGTTACGTTACAGTGAATAAAACAAAAGTTATATGCTTTGTAACCTTTTTTTCCGATAATCCCTCGTATATTACAATTGGAATATTATGTCTCACAAAAAATAAATGTACACTCACAGCCAATAAAAATAGGACACAGATCCTGAAATGCTGAGATCCTGAAGTTGCCATTGAAAATTTGCTGTTAAAATCCACTTGTCGCCGTAGAGGTAGGCAACACGCCTAACGCCTTGCAGGGAAGCGAGTATTTCAGGATATGGGCGTCCCATTTTTATTGCCGCTGACTGTACAAGTTGAAGATGAATTCCAGAACCTTGACAAAAAAAAACACAGCCTCACATCTGGAGAAGAAAGCCTAATATCCTTTCCTTCTCCTTTGAACTTTGCCGACCTCCGTGACCGACACGTCGTCATGGGGCCTCGGGTTTCGTAGCCCTGCCTGGGCATGTGCGTTCTTTGCGAGTGTGCCTTCATCAATTTCGTCATAGCACCACTCATCTTCAACGTCGCAAATAGCCAAAAGTTTTACAAAAGCAACATGAAAGAGCAAAAATACAAAAAAAAGGTCTATTTGGCCAAACAGAGAGCCAACAGCAGCGTCGAGCTGAAGAATGAAAGTGTTTAGTCGTATTGGTTATGAGTGAATCAGCGTTTAGGCTATTTGCCACATCATGTCATATTGAATAGATGAAAGAACAAACATATGGGGTCGTTTACCCACTGTGCCCCCTCGAGAATTACGTCGAATTTGCTTTTAATCGACAGATTTCAATTTTTTACGTGATGTAAAAATGGTTCAAGCTTTAGGAAAGCACAAATAACGGAGATATTTGATCCCTAAGAATGGCCCACGTAAGATAAAACCTTCTTGTTAGTAAAAACTGTTTGTATGCACACTGAAATAGCGAAAGAACACGTCGAAAATAACTATCAATACCAAACCTAACAATCCTAACCTAACTACGTAAAAGTATAGCTGATGTTGTGGAAAGTCGTTTTGGGTGCTATATTCACTTGCGCGAAGCCTTCGGCCTGTTCTGCTACACTGTAAAGTAACACGCTAAGGTAACAGACGTACTTTATTTCACATGAACACATTTCCGAGGGCTAAAATCAACTGAAAACATTCATGAACAACAAAATCTTCATAAACCATGCAAAATATTTCACATCCTCCCAGGGGTACAGAGGGTTCAAGGGTACCCAAACATATTTATAACATCCTTGCTCTGACCAATATTTTTAACCCACTTTACTAATCGAAAAAGCATCTAATCTCTCGAAGGTGCATTTCTGACAGATTTATTTGGTTGATTACTGTGAAGAAAGGGGGTCCTGGGTTCGAATCCGACCGAGGCAACCACACCGCGAGAATTCATTTTATAGTGAAAAATTAATTGTCAATTATAACTGTATTTTTGTTGTTTTACTTCAACAAGTAAAAATACGTGGGGCAAAGCTGTATTACATTTTAGGATTTTACAGATATTTTAAATAAATTTGTACAGGATTACTCTATTGTTTCATTTTTATTATATAATGATTCATTTTTATATATTTATGTAGTGAAAGATAGATGGCGTTGGTTGTAGTCACTTGTTTACATGCTCTGTTTTGTAGCTTATTTACTTTCTCCGTGCTCATAACTCAAGAGTTTACACTGTTAGAATACAGATTTTAAGAAAGAAAAACATTTTATTCATCAGAGAATAATTCCAAGTAGAGTCAGATTTTTGTCGGAACATCTCTATCCAACTGCGCGGAGCCCAGCTAGTAAGCCTGCCAACAGCCTAAAGCGTGAGCAAGAGGTGTGGTGATTGGTGCAAGGTTGAGATGACGTCATCGGCTCACTTGTTGATTGGAGTATTTGTGAGTTGAGACTCGGTCCCAAGCTGCAAATGCACAACAGCCAGAGATGTTGCGAATGTAATCTCATTCTACAAGTAGAAACTTGTTTCTTCTGGAAGTCCTACGTCACTTAACCCATGACGGACCAGCAGGAAAGCCAACTCAGACCACGGTCCATCCTAATGATGGAAAATAAGGAAAAACTGCTGAGGAAGGGGGGAAATAACGTGAGGATATTTGGGAAAGGAGGGGTAGGGGGAAATGAGACAAAAGAAAATCGAAAGCTTCTCTCGTCTTTTCTCGCTTTCTTCTTCCTCTCTAGAAAGTCCGTAAGAAATTTACGCCTAGTCTAACTCCGTTGCTCGGCAATGACTAGTCTCCCGGGACGTGGATGGGTCAGATAAATAATTGACGGTCCTACCTGGCGAGATAGATCTGGGGGAGGGGGAAGAGGGGAAGAGGTTTTTCCGAACTGAACGATGCCGAGGAAGTTTTCTCCTCTCGCCCTTTTCAGCCGAAGGAAGCGAAAGGAGAGAACAAAGCCTGGATGACCACAATCGGGACACAATGCGATGAGAGGAAGCGAGAGAAGAAATTTATATTTCTCAAGGCTGAAAGGTATACCTGGATTTAAAATGGACGTTCAATGGGGAAACTTTGTGCAAGAAAGGGCATCTAAAATCTATCTGAGACAACCATCACTGAGCAATACTTATTTTCTTCTAACCCATTAATATTGATCTGTTTCTTTCTATTTTATCCTGAGAGGGTTTATATGACAGAATGTTATTTCTATTTTTCTTTACTTTTCGTCGCCATTCTATTCGCTAGTATGGGGATGTACTGTAAGTTAATTGATTGATTGATTTGGTGTTTTAAGTCCACTTTGTGCACAGTAAGGCTAGTCGGGACTGGACCTACAGTTTAAAGTGGGATCGGAACCACTATGTGCCTCCACCGGGTTCGAACCCGGGACCCCTTGATTACAAGGCAATGACGCTACCACTGCGCCATCTTGGAGGCCCTGTAAGTTAATGAAATAAGCAAGGGATCATACACAGGGAAGTATAGCTAGGATTCGAACCAGGGGCCATTCCTGTTGCCATGGGAATGCATGGTAAAAGATAAAGTTACCCCTGCACATTACAACATGCCGTTAAGGCGAAGGGGGACAATTACGCTACAATTGTGCATTTATTTCAATATCGTCGGATTGGGCACTGCTATTAAAAAAAGGGATTAGTATTCAAGAGAGTATGAATTTCTCCCCATGTTGAAAGTGGAAACTGTTTTTCAAGTTGATTAGTATGCTAGGCACGATGTTTGAAAAATATGATTAATAAGTATTTACAGAATCGCCTGTATTTATTCCTTATGGGAAATCAACTTCAACTTGAAGTTACGGCTAATAAAATGAGAGTTTCGACTTTTCCTACTATTATGACATAACAGTTAGTTCAACATGTCCTCTTTCCCTCCATGTACTTTTCTACGTCATTGCTTGTTTGATATTCCCGAGAGAACGAATAAATTAATGGTCCCATAAGCCTAATGCATTTCTCCTTGCCTCCCACAACCATCTTGGCAGTGTTGCCAAACCTGATGTGCATAAAAGAGCTAAATTTCACCATTAATAGAGCTGAAGATGACTTTTAAGGAGCTAGATTAACGAAGGCTGCATAAAGTGCCTTCTAGGGTAATTTTAGGTGTCAGAGGAGCGGGGCCGCTGCTATTACCGTTAGCTTTAAAGTGTTGGCAATTTATTCTTAATTTTCACCGCCTAGATTTGGCGGCATCACCCATCTCAATAATCCACTGATGCTCATATAACAATATTGTCATCTTCACCTTAGCCACGGCGATATATAATTGATTGAGTTGGTGTTTTAAGTCCACTTCATGCACAGTAAGGCTAATCGGGACTGGACCTACAGTTTAAAGTGGGATCAGAACCACTATGTGCATCCACCGGGTATCGAACCCGGGACCACTTGATTACAAGGCGACGACGTTACCACTGCGCCATCGGGGAGGCATACGGCGATATATAAAAGTAGCGAGGGAGGTAATAGGGAGTGGGTGACGCAGCCAATGTAACAATATCACGTCACGTGCAAAAGTTGGTCTTTGTGGGCCGGAGCAGTGGTGGCATCATAGTAGGGCAGGGGGAGGGTGCCACAGTTCACAGCCAAACGAGTGCACGAAAGAGCCAGATCTGTCACCAAAAGAGCGAAATTGGCAACAGTGATCGGTAGCTGCCGCACCGAGATAGACCTATGACTCTCTCCCTTAAAGTATACGGTGACATGTGGAGCCAGGGTCCCACAAAGTCACATTCTCGGCTGCTCTGGTCACCTGTCAGGTGTCTACTAATTACAGAGTTTGGATGAACTCCATATCCGCTCCATGCGAGGACATTTCTGGAAAAGTCCCCACTTAGGGTCATTCTCCTCGGGAATCGAATCAGGATCTCCCACATGGAAGTCAGGCGTCCTACCGACTTAAACACTGCAGCATTGGGATGAATGATGAATTGTAGAAAAGGATGATGGCTAATGAGACAATTACTTAGCTTGGGTTCGAACCTGATTTAAAGGGGAGTTAGGAGGGAGGGACTGTGGCCCCCGTCGTTGTCTGCACAGTAGCCTCCATACGGAAGAAAAATTGCTTAGTAACCAGCTACATATTTTAAAAGCAGGCACTTGAAATGCGATAAAAATATTGGAAATAAATAAACATCTCACGTATCTTAATCTGTCCTGCGCGGAAGAGTGGTTTGAGTAACGTTCTACGAAGCAAGAGGTCCTAGTTTCGAGTCCTGATCAGGCATAGATGTGTCATTGCGGGGGGGGGGGGGTATAAAATTTAGTTCACTTCACTTACTATTTATTTTACCGTTGGGTGTACGCCCGTCCCAAGCACCAACAATCAATGAAAAAGCTAATAGGGTATTTACTTTTCCCCATTCTACGAAACGTACTTGTTCCATATTGAACACAATCTCCATTTAACAGCGCTGGCCTCATTTACCAATCAATTCCAAGCGCTGCGTTGAAGCCGAAATGCATTCTGGGAGCTAGCCGAGACGTGTGACTTATTCAGGAGAATATAAGCTGCTATCTTCCCCGGCTGCGTCGAAACCTGCCTCCCCTCGGGGGTGCAGCCACCTTGATATCCACCCCCTCCACCTCCCGAAACCCCGAACATGCTCGAACAGGCCCGGTTCAACATTTCAGACATGTCTGTAAGCGGTTTCCTCGTGGTTTATTTAGCAGGCCGATCCCCGCTGACGGTGCACCCATGATCCGGCGTGGCCACGAGGGGATTCAGCGGGGCCAGGGCCTTCCGCGCAAAACAAACATGTCACGCGAATAAGTGAAGGAAGGGGAGGGGGTAAAAAAGGGGGATACGAAGGTGGTTAAACTACCACTGGGCGGCGAACGGGGGATGTGCTCGCTCGCCTGAGGATAAAGTGAACCTTAGGCTTTGTCCGAAAGGTACAAAGTGCAGACTTGAAGTATGGTCTTGGCGGAAGTGACGTCATTTAGTACAGTTCGAAAGCGCCAAGAACAGAAGGATGCAAGTACACAGCGTGCAGTACAGATGGTTGGTGACTAGGTCACGTGGTTTCCACACTCGTTGTTCATTTGTTAAAATCACGGAGGTAGAAAGCGAGCAGCACAGGTAGATATACGTTATTGGCCAGCAAGTTGTTGGTTATAGTTCTTCTAATGTGTGGAAATGCATGTGTACGAGTATTTGAAAATACTATGTGATTTCTATTGTGAAAAACGAGTGTTTAAATGGACGAGTACTCAGTTTTATCTCCTGATCGTATTTGGCGCTGCAGTCGAAGTGCAATTCGAAAGACTTCCACTTCCATTCCACGACTTGAAGACCGCACTCCAAGACCAAACTCGGAGGATGCTCGCTTCAAGAACGGTCTTGCACCTTTGGGACACGGCATAAGAACAAATTTTAACAAACTTTTTCATCTTCCAGAAAAGATCGCTGTCGCACACTCCTCATGGTGGAATATGAGCGAATGAGCAAGTTATTATTATTATTTTTAATTATTTAGCGATGCTTTTCTGCCTCTTTTGCCTAATCGTGACTATGAGAGTAGTGTAAACTTATTGTTTCTACGCCGTACTTAGTAGGTATCGTCATTTAGCCTCTTTTTCTATCAATTGAATATCAGTTTTTGACATATTTTGACAATTTTTTGTCGATGATTTAGCGTTTAGCGATGTTTTAGTACAATTTTCAATTTTTCCCACCTCGTACTTGTAGGTATATCACGATCTTACGTGATATAACTTAACCTATTCATTTTTTTTTATTACATGCTAAACTACACGAGAGCCTCTACGTGCTTTGACCTACTTTTAGAGTAGACCCAAATAGACAGTTCTGCAACCGAAAATGAGGCTCGAAGTGAGGCTCGGTGAGGCTCGCCTTAATGGTTTTCTCTTGTAAGGCATAAGCCTTATTTTCTCGCAGTGTTGCCAACACCTACCTACACCCCTTCTTCTTCTTACTTGGCAAGGGCTACTACCTTTTTTTTAGGCTTAGCCAATGTATATACTGGCGTAACATACACACACTGGGCAAGGAGAGCCGGCAACAAACACACACTGCCGTAAAAGAGAGAGAGATGGATGGATGGATGGCAACACAGTATATGTGTGCGTGTGTGTGCGTGTGTGTGTATAATATGTAGCATTATTAACTAGAGAGTGTTGGCAAACCACCTGCAACTAAAAAAAAAGAGATGTCAACGTTGCTGTAAGATGAAGAGAGAGAGAGATTTAAAAGACCTATAGCTGGCAACAGTGGTGTGCGATGTCCTCCCTCTTCTGTGCAAATATGACATTATGATGTTACTGTAGTTTTTGAAGAGGATTACGAGTTAACTAAAAAAACCTGCAACTATAGAGAGACTCGACCGACGCACTAAACCCGACCTCTCTACGACTATTCGTTCAAAAGTTACGAGTGATCAAAGTTTTGGGAGGGTGGGTTAACTTCTTACCCCTTGACCCCAGGACCACCAAAACTTTGTATACGTATTCTACACCTCCAAAATCGACAGGGAGTATCTAACGATAACGGATGGGGGTGTTTTTCGATATATTTTTCGATAACTCTTACCATTTTCGAGATATTTGCAATTTAAGATTTTTTTAACGCTGTGGACTTAGAAAATTTTCGATTGATGAAAAAAATTGGTTCCATGGCGACCTATGTTTATTTTGGTATGGGAGGACAGAAGACACCGAGACTCGACCGACGCACTAAACCCGACCTTTCTACGCGTACTCTACGTCACCAAAAAAAAATCGACAGGGGGAGATTTTTCGATAACTCTCACTGTTTCCAAGGTACTTAGGTTTTTTTTTGATAGACGACAACGACGGAGTCATCAATGAGTAAACATCTGTGAACTCGGTGAACAAGTCAACTTTTTCAGTACGTCAATATTTTTTTTTCTTATTTCTTAGTGAATGGGTTAGGTGACTTGCAACGACGAAGGCCTTCTAGCAACACGTATAAATAACATACCTGAAAATTGTATCGCTATATACTAGACTTTTTTGGTTTGTGTGATCTGAGAAAGCAATGGCATCCACCACCAGTTTCAATCGTAAAAATGATAAAACTGAATGTGTTACTTGTGGGAAGCTAATCTCAAGGAACAACTTATCGGTACACAGGGCAAGATGTAGCGAAACAGGTTCGAGAATTAATCGTTCGTTACCTTCTAAGCCTTGTGCTCGATGTAGAAAAATGATCAGCATTACAAATTTAAGTAAACACCTCAAAATTTGCAAACCATCGACCGGACAAGCATCGAAAAGGAAAATCAATAATTCAGAAACGGAAGCTTCCACTTCCAAACAAGTTAAATTATCCGATGAACGCAAACCAATTAGATCTGCATTTAACCGTCATATTCAGGATTTCTCTTTTACTTCGGAACCAGGCTGCGACATTCTTAGTTTCTTGCGTGAAACGAAAACATCCGTGATAAATATTCTAAAAAATAAATTGGAAAATAATTCCATAAAAGTATATGTTGATCTATTTTCCGAATACGAAAAAGTCGATGGTACAACAAGAGTTTTTTATCATCGAACAAAAAACCAGGCTCTTCATTTGGCGGACGTCGATAATTTGGACGAATTTTATTCTGATCTTTCAAATGAACTGGTTAAGAAACACGACGATTTCGAGGCTATAGGGTCGGGATGGTCTCTGTGTGGAAGTCCTCACACGTTAATCGTTTACGTAAACCAATTCTCGCCTCTTCGTGCATCCAGCTACGTTCCTCTTCCAGTGGATATTAAAAATAAAAAAGCCGTGCTGAACATTCAAAATATAGATGATAAATGTTTCCTTTGGTGTGTGTTGGCGGAACTTCACCCGATTCATTGGTCAAATCATCCAGAACGGGTTTATCATTACAAGCAGCATGAACATGAACTGGAAAATGCAATGGCTGGCATCGAATACCCGGTGACCATTTCTGATATATCAAAATTCGAAACACGAGCACGAGATGCAGAAGGAAAACGCTTAATCATCAACGTGTATTCCTATACGTTGGATAAACATGTCGTGCATCCCGTCAGGATAAGCGATGTCGACGATGACGATGCTCGTGTGATTAATCTTCTTCTAATTTCAAACGACAGTGTTCACCATTACTGTCTCATTCGTTCACTATCACGTTTGGTCAGAAGTCAAACTACCAAGTATGCAAACAACATCGAAGTTTGCCCGAGATGCCTAACCACATTCAACGATATAAAACAAGTCGATTATCGAAAATACACTGAACGTCAGATTGCTATCGATAAACTTGCCGAACATAAAATATATTGCGGCAACAACAGACCGGTTCGAATGTTGATGCCCGAAAAGAACGAAGTGGAAGAATTCAAAATGCACAAGGCGTTGTTGGAGCATCCGGCCATCATCGTTGCTGATTTCGAGGCGTTCCTCAAACCACTCTCATACTGCGATCCGGATCCCGAAGTTTCTTCCACCACACCTTACCAGCTTCACGAACCAAACAGTTTCGGTTACGTTGTCGTGCGACAGGATAAAATAGATGAACCGTACGTATACCGAGGACCCGATGCAATCGAACGCTTCTTCGAAAAGATGGTCGAGGAGGTTGGGAAAATTGGATGCATGCTGCGAACATCGAAACCGATGCTTCCGTTATCTGCTATCGAACTTCAAAATTACTATGACACTGTCAAGTGTCCTGTGTGCGATAACCACTTCACAGACGACAATCGTAAAGTGTTTCACCATTCGCATACGGACGGTCGGTTCATAAGCGGAATCTGTAATGCATGCAACCTCAAAATCCAAAAACCAAAATTCGTCCCCATATTCTTTCACAATGGTTCTAATTACGACTTTCATCCCTTAATTAGGAAACTCGGATACGACACTCAAAAAATAGATATTCTTGCTCAAAACGAAGAACGATACATCTCTATAAGTAAGAAAGTTATGATTCCTGAGACTAAAAATACCATCGAGATGAGGTTTCTGGATTCATACAGATTTCTCTCAGCCAGCCTGGATGCTCTTGCCAGCAAACTTTTAGACGAACAATTCAAAATTACAAAAGCTAGTTTTCCCAACGTAGACATAGAACTCGTTAGACGTAAAGGGATTTATCCTTACGAATATGTTGGTGATAATTCTAAATTTAACGACGACGCTCTCCCACTTCCAAGAGAATTTTACAGCAGACTCAGAGAGAAAGGAATTACGGACGAAGAATACCAACACGCGCAACTCATGTGGGAGAAATTAGAATGTAGGACACTCGGAGACTACCACGATGCCTACTTATAATTAGACGTAACGATACTCGCGGATGTTTTTCAAGCGTTCAGGAAAACGGCAACGAATATTTATAAATTAGATCCAGCGTATTTCTACAGCCTACCGGGATTAGCGTGGTCGGCAATGTTATTCCAGACAAAGGTCAAGCTGGAACTGATATCGGACGTGGACATGTTACTTTTCATCGAGAGGGGGATTCGGGGCGGGATGGTACAATGTGTACAGATATATGCAAAAGCCAACAACGTGCACATGAAAGAAGATTATGATTCAAATCGAGCATAGAATTACATCTTCAACGCCGACGTTAATAATCTCTACGGACATGCCATGGTACAGAAACTTCCTTACGGATGATTCGAATGGGCATCAATAGACATAGAAAATTTCGATGATAGTGAGTATGGCTTCTTCGCAGAGGTGGATATCGAATTCCCCGACCATTTACACGATATGTTCAGCGATTTACCACCGGCATCCGAGTTCAAATCTTCGCCTCATTCTAATCAATGCAAGCTTTTATTGACTCTAGAGGGCAAAAAGAGATACGTTGTTCATTACTCGAATCTCCGATTCTTGATCGGGAAGGGTGCTAAGGTAGCGAATATTAGAAGAGTCCTCAGGTTTAAACATTCCGAGTGGCTCAAACCGTACATTGAAACAAACACGCAACATAGGACAGTTGCCACTTCCGATTTAGACAAAGATTTTTTTTAAATTGATGAATAACGCGGTGTATGGCAAGACGATGGAAAACGTGCGGAATCATGTAGACGTGAAATTGGTTTCAGATAAAAATAAATGCATGAAGTGGGTGGCCGATCCTAGATTCAAGTCGAGAAAAATTTACAATGAGAATTTGGCACTTTTCAATCTAGATATAGAATTGATAAAATTCAGAAAACCAATTTACGTTGGCGCAACGGTTCTCGACTTGTCGAAACTTTACATGTTCGAATTTCATTATGACGTGATGAAACCCTCCTTCAATGATAAGATATCACTTTTGTACACGGACACCGACAGCTTCATTTACAGCATACAAACACCTAACCTCTATGAAGACATAAAAAATCCTTCCATGCTTGAGTATTTCGATACTTCTGCATATCCTCAACCCAACAGATTTGGGATTCCTTCCCTCAACAAAAAAGTCCTAGGTAAACTGAAAGATGAATGTAACGGTGATATTATTGTCGAGTTCGCGGGTTTGCGGGAATTCGATATCCACCTCTGCGAAGAAGGTGGATATCATCGAAATTTTCTATGTCTATTGATGCCCATTCGAATCCTCCGTAAGGAAGTTTCTGTACCATGGCATGTCCGTAGAGATTATTAACGTCGGCGTTGAAGATGTAATTCTATGCTCGATTTGAATCATAATCTTCTTTCATGTGCACGTTGTTGGCTTTTGCATATATCTGTACACATTGTACCATCCCGCCCCGAATCCCCCTCTCGATGAAAAGTAACATGTCCACGTCCGATATCAGTTCCAGCTTGACCTTTGTCTGGAATAACATTGCCGACCACGCTAATCCCGGTAGGCTGTAGAAATACGCTGGATCTAATTTATAAATATTCGTTGCCGTTTTCCTGAACGCTTGAAAAACATCCGCGAGTATCGTTACGTCTAATTATAAGTAGGCATCGTGGTAGTCTCCGAGTGTCCTACATTCTAATTTCTCCCACATGAGTTGCGCGTGTTGGTATTCTTCGTCCGTAATTCCTTTCTCTCTGAGTCTGCTGTAAAATTCTCTTGGAAGTGGGAGAGCGTCGTCGTTAAATTTAGAATTATCACCAACATATTCGTAAGGATAAATCCCTTTACGTCTAACGAGTTCTATGTCTACGTTGGGAAAACTAGCTTTTGTAATTTTGAATTGTTCGTCTAAAAGTTTGCTGGCAAGAGCATCCAGGCTGGCTGAGAGAAATCTGTATGAATCCAGAAACCTCATCTCGATGGTATTTTTAGTCTCAGGAATCATAACTTTCTTACTTATAGAGATGTATCGTTCTTCGTTTTGAGCAAGAATATCTATTTTTTGAGTGTCGTATCCGAGTTTCCTAATTAAGGGATGAAAGTCGTAATTAGAACCATTGTGAAAGAATATGGGGACGAATTTTGGTTTTTGGATTTTGAGGTTGCATGCATTACAGATTCCGCTTATGAACCGACCGTCCGTATGCGAATGGTGAAACACTTTACGATTGTCGTCTGTGAAGTGGTTATCGCACACAGGACACTTGACAGTGTCATAGTAATTTTGAAGTTCGATAGCAGATAACGGAAGCATCGGTTTCGATGTTCGCAGCATGCATCCAATTTTCCCAACCTCCTCGACCATCTTTTCGAAGAAGCGTTCGATTGCATCGGGTCCTCGGTATACGTACGGTTCATCTATTTTATCCTGTCGCACGACAACGTAACCGAAACTGTTTGGTTCGTGAAGCTGGTAAGGTGTGGTGGAAGAAACTTCGGGATCCGGATCGCAGTATGAGAGTGGTTTGAGGAACGCCTCGAAATCAGCAACGATGATGGCCGGATGCTCCAACAACGCCTTGTGCATTTTGAATTCTTCCACTTCGTTCTTTTCGGGCATCAACATTCGAACCGGTCTGTTGTTGCCGCAATATATTTTATGTTCGGCAAGTTTATCGATAGCAATCTGACGTTCAGTGTATTTTCGATAATCGACTTGTTTTATATCGTTGAATGTGGTTAGGCATCTCGGGCAAACTTCGATGTTGTTTGCATACTTGGTAGTTTGACTTCTGACCAAACGTGATAGTGAACGAATGAGACAGTAATGGTGAACACTGTCGTTTGAAATTAGAAGAAGATTAATCACACGAGCATCGTCATCGTCGACATCGCTTATCCTGACGGGATGCACGACATGTTTATCCAACGTATAGGAATACACGTTGATGATTAAGCGTTTTCCTTCTGCATCTCGTGCTCGTGTTTCGAATTTTGATATATCAGAAATGGTCACCGGGTATTCGATGCCAGCCATTGCATTTTCCAGTTCATGTTCATGCTGCTTGTAATGATAAACCCGTTCTGGATGATTTGACCAATGAATCGGGTGAAGTTCCGCCAACACACACCAAAGGAAACATTTATCATCTATATTTTGAATGTTCAGCACGGCTTTTTTATTTTTAATATCCACTGGAAGAAGAACGTAGCTGGATGCACGAAGAGGCGAGAATTGGTTTACGTAAACGATTAACGTGTGAGGACTTCCACACAGAGACCATCCCGACCCTATAGCCTCGAAATCGTCGTGTTTCTTAACCAGTTCATTTGAAAGATCAGAATAAAATTCGTCCAAATTATCGACGTCCGCCAAATGAAGAGCCTGGTTTTTTGTTCGATGATAAAAAACTCTTGTTGTACCATCGACTTTTTCGTATTCGGAAAATAGATCAACATATACTTTTATGGAATTATTTTCCAATTTATTTTTTAGAATATTTATCACGGATGTTTTCGTTTCACGCAAGAAACTAAGAATGTCGCAGCCTGGTTCCGAAGTAAAAGAGAAATCCTGAATATGACGGTTAAATGCAGATCTAATTGGTTTGCGTTCATCGGATAATTTAACTTGTTTGGAAGTGGAAGCTTCCGTTTCTGAATTATTGATTTTCCTTTTCGATGCTTGTCCGGTCGATGGTTTGCAAATTTTGAGGTGTTTACTTAAATTTGTAATGCTGATCATTTTTCTACATCGAGCACAAGGCTTAGAAGGTAACGAACGATTAATTCTCGAACCTGTTTCGCTACATCTTGCCCTGTGTACCGATAAGTTGTTCCTTGAGATTAGCTTCCCACAAGTAACACATTCAGTTTTATCATTTTTACGATTGAAACTGGTGGTGGATGCCATTGCTTTCTCAGATCACACAAACCAAAAAAGTCTAGTATATAGCGATACAATTTTCAGGTATGTTATTTATACGTGTTGCTAGAAGGCCTTCGTCGTTGCAAGTCACCTAACCCATTCACTAAGAAATAAGAAAAAAAAATATTGACGTACTGAAAAAGTTGACTTGTTCACCGAGTTCACAGATGTTTACTCATTGATGACTCCGTCGTTGTCGTCTATCAAAAAAAAACCTAAGTACCTTGGAAACAGTGAGAGTTATCGAAAAATCTCCCCCTGTCGATTTTTTTTTGGTGACGTAGAGTACGCGTAGAAAGGTCGGGTTTAGTGCGTCGGTCGAGTCTCGGTGTCTTCTGTCCTCCCATACCAAAATAAACATAGGTCGCCATGGAACCAATTTTTTTCATCAATCGAAAATTTTCTAAGTCCACAGCGTTAAAAAAATCTTAAATTGCAAATATCTCGAAAATGGTAAGAGTTATCGAAAAATATATCGAAAAACACCCCCATCCGTTATCGTTAGATACTCCCTGTCGATTTTGGAGGTGTAGAATACGTATACAAAGTTTTGGTGGTCCTGGGGTCAAGGGGTAAGAAGTTAACCCACCCTCCCAAAACTTTGATCACTCGTAACTTTTGAACGAATAGTCGTAGAGAGGTCGGGTTTAGTGCGTCGGTCGAGTCTCTCTATAGTTGCAGGTTTTTTTAGTTAACTCGTAATCCTCTTCAAAAACTACAGTAACATCATAATGTCATATTTGCACAGAAGAGGGAGGACATCGCACACCACTGTTGCCAGCTATAGGTCTTTTAAATCTCTCTCTCTCTTCATCTTACAGCAACGTTGACATCTCTTTTTTTTTAGTTGCAGGTGGTTTGCCAACACTCTCTAGTTAATAATGCTACATATTATACACACACACGCACACACACGCACACATATACTGTGTTGCCATCCATCCATCCATCTCTCTCTCTTTTACGGCAGTGTGTGTTTGTTGCCGGCTCTCCTTGCCCAGTGTGTGTATGTTACGCCAGTATATACATTGGCTAAGCCTAAAAAAAAGGTAGTAGCCCTTGCCAAGTAAGAAGAAGAAGGGGTGTAGGTAGGTGTTGGCAACACTGCGAGAAAATAAGGCTTATGCCTTACAAGAGAAAACCATTAAGGCGAGCCTCACCGAGCCTCACTTCGAGCCTCATTTTCGGTTGCAGAACTGTCTATTTGGGTCTACTCTAAAAGTAGGTCAAAGCACGTAGAGGCTCTCGTGTAGTTTAGCATGTAATAAAAAAAAATGAATAGGTTAAGTTATATCACGTAAGATCGTGATATACCTACAAGTACGAGGTGGGAAAAATTGAAAATTGTACTAAAACATCGCTAAACGCTAAATCATCGACAAAAAATTGTCAAAATATGTCAAAAACTGATATTCAATTGATAAAAAAAGAGGCTAAAAGACGATACCTACTAAGTACGGCGTAGAAACAATAAGTTTACACTACTTATGAGGATGGGTTGATGAAATGATAGTCACAAAGAACACCCATTCCCAAATCTTGTTTGATAATCATTTTTTGCTATTCCCCCAGACTCTACCCAGGATTTTTTTAGGTAAGGTTCAAATCCGAAAATGTGGAATAAAGGGAAGATCCGAAATGTTGTGGGAGTTTTAAATGTGGGCGCCAAAGCCATGGCAGTATTGCAGACAGACTTGCAATCATAGAGTTGTATTTTATGGCCCTAAGTAACGGAAAAATTCAACTCTTGTGACCCAACAATCAGCAACACAATCCCTTACAAACAAAGGTAATCACACAGTGTACAGCTTGGTGCTTATTCTTTATATTCTATTCTCAGAAGTATTCAAATACATAGGTTGCTATTTATGTATCCGGAACTGGCAACACTAACGTTGCTAGGTAACTTCTAATATTCCATCGTAAAGTTGGACATTTCTATGGTATATGTACCCAGAACGTTATGCTTACGGATGCTATTTTTGTTTGTTACAGGGACTTGAAAATTTCATCGGATGCCAACAGTGGAATTAACTCGAGAACATTTTCGAGCAATGATTTTCTACGACTTTCGACGTGGATTATTTCAACAACAGTGCATCGATCAACTCACTTCGACTTTTGGCGATGAAGCACCATCTAAAAGCACTGTATATCACTGGTTTAGTGAATCCAATCGTGGCCGTCGTTCGCTCACGGACGAATCTAAAGAAGGCCGTCCAAAATCGGTTGTTGTGCCAGAAAACATTGATGCTGTGCGAGAACTGATAATGCAAGATCGTCATGTGACATATCGTGAGATTGAGGGATCCCTGGGCATTAGTATGACTAGCATACATAAGATATTGCATGAACATTTAGCCGTGAAGAAGATTTGTTCGCGTTGGATTCCGCATAATTTTACAATCGCTCAAAAAGAGTCTCGTGTCTTGGTTTGAGTTGTTGTTTTAAGTCCACTTTATGCACAGTAAGGCTAATCGGGACTGGACCTACAGTTTAAAGTGGGATCCGAACCACTTGTGCCTCCACCGGGTATCGAACCCGGGACCCCTTGATTACAAGGCAATGACGCTACCACTGCGCCATGGGGGAGGTCCAAGAGTCTCGTGTCGATTGGTGCAAACAAATACTCACAAAATACAATCGTGGTGCTTCAAAAGCCCCGTGTCATATCTAAATTAACGACGAATCTTGGATCTATGCATATGAGCCCGAAAGCAAACAGCAGTCGACGTTGTGGGTGTTGCAAGATGAGCCAAACCCAACAAAAGTTGTTCGTGCAAGAAGCACTTCGAAGCAAATGGTCGCCTGTTTTTTTTGGGGGAAAATGGACATGTGGCTACTGTGCCAATAGAGAATCGTAGAACCGTCAATTCTGAATGGTACACAACCATTTGTTTGCCAGAAGTCTTTGGGAAAATCAGAAAAATCAACCAGCGACGCAGGATCATTCTTCACCATGACAATCCGAGTTGACACACATCGGTCCAAACAACTCAGTATTTGACCGGTGAAAACATTGAATTGATGGGTCATCCGCCCTATAGCCCTGATTTAGCACCCAATGATTTCTTTTTGTTCCCGTACGTGAAGAATAAGCTACGTGGTCAACGATTTTCGACGCCAGAAGAAGCGATTGATGCGTTCAAAATGCATGTTTTCGAGATACCTCAATCGGAATGGACAAAGTGCTATGAGAATTGGTTCAAACGTTTACCAAAGTGCATCGATCATCATGGAGAATATTTTGAAAAACAATAATACGATTTTCAAAGATACATATTTTTTTTTGTTTGTTATTCCGGATACATAAATAGCAACTCTCGTAGTGGGCTACTTTATTCCGTAAATTAACAATGTTTTCAAATTTTCTTTAATTTTCTTATACCAGCACCATCGCACAGCCAAGATAAAAACTACATTTAAAAAAAATAATAGCTATATTTATAAATTAAAAAAATGTGTATTAGTAACAAGGAATGTTAAAGATCCAAGGAACCCTTAAATTCTAATGGGTTCTATTGGGTCCAGTAAGAGAACCCTTAGATTCGGTCCAAGTTGCATATTGTTTCATTTCAGTACCGAACTTGGACCGTATTTAAACTGAATATTCCGGGACCGAAATTAAATATCTCCAAGATAAAAAGATTCTTTTACGGTCCAGAACCCATTTACGCTTTCTGGTTTTCTCTCCCGGACCGGAATGCAATTCATTTACAATTCCTTGACCGTTAACAACCCTGTCAGTAACGATTTCTCACGATGATGAAAGTGAGTTAAACAAAATAGAAGAACGAGACATTTTCGCATCACGACCGCAGTTCGAGAAAGTCGGGACAGGGGCTAAATCGGAACGTCTGGTAACTTTTCAATGGTTATAAATAGGGATAGGATTTTAAATTGAAAAAAGGTTCTGAAAATGTTTTCAAATAGGTGCAAAAAAGGTGCTGATAAAATGACTTTATTCAATGCTCTCTTTTTCTGTGCCTTCTGTATATAATGCGCGCGGACCGCATAGATAACTGTAGTCAGAGGCGATTTTTTGTCTGGGGGGGGCAAGTACCAAGATAAACGTACCAATAATAATTATAACAAAAACATTAATAATGACATTTATATATAATATCCTATATATATATATATATATATATATATATATATATATATATATATATAATGTTATAATCATATATATTAATAATAACAACAAAAACATTAATAATGTCATTATTATTATTATTATTTCTACTGGCACTAGTGGTAGTAGTAGTATCAAAGATGATATTATCCTCTTAAATTACGAAAAAAGGGGTATAAGTCGGTGCTAAAGCATTAAGTTTGGAACAAACGATTTGAAATATTTTTTTAACACCGTCAATTTCACAGTAGCTAATAATGGAAAACAAGCACACAAACTGTATTCTTCAATGGCAGAAAATGAATGATAAACGCATTCCGTAGATAATCCTTTTTGTACATAAAACATGTATAACTTTCATGTACAACATATGTTTTACACATATGCAACATGAAGCGACATAAAGTAAGAAAACACATATGCAATATGCTAACAGTACATTGTATACGTATTGTAAGTTAATTCAATACATATATACACAACACATATTATTTAAATACATAACAGAAAACAGTTACATTGCGAGCGAAGCGAGCAAGAAAATTATTAGATCCAAATTTTGCTATTGAAAGCAATATTGATTTAATAGGGTGCCAATAATTTTACTGGACGCCATCGCATTCTCTCCTCCACAACTTTTTTTAAAATTTAGATCATTCGGTACCCATGGCCGACTCCCACCGGCCTATTAGCTACGGCTCTGAACTCGAGAAGGGAATGCGAGCGAAGTGAACAAGAAAATTTTAGAAAATGTATTTTTATTTGCATAAAATTTAAAATCGAACTTGGCAATTGCTCCTCTGTTCCCCCCTACAGGTACCCTAGGCCGTCAATGTTTGCCCCCCTTCCTAGAATTTACTTCTGTCGAAGGTGGAGGGGGCAATGCTCCCCCTGTGGTTGCGCCACTGACCGTAGTTCTGCCGAATAGGTAAAGTGTGTTAATTTTAATTGATTCCATGTCCTAAAATACATATCTCAAACGATCGGCAGTAAAACGGCTATATTTTTCGAAAGGAGCTGCACCTTAAAATCCCTTCTCTAGTTATAAAATTCAAATTTCCAAATACTGCAGAATTCTGGAGCCTGCCTCTCTTCACGGGCAGCTTGCCTGCTGCTTTCAATGTTGTTTGATTGGTTAGCACATGCTAGATGACCACACACCACACTGTACACTGATCCAGAACGTAGCGCAAACAGTGCACACCAAATCAACGCAGTAGCCATTGCACTTCGCAACCAACTAGACACGTGAGTGCAAAAAGAGTCACAAGTGCATGGAAATAGATGCTGCTGTGCATTTATAACGTTGGAGTATGGACACAAAATTCGGATAACGGATATCTGGATTTCAAGTTATCCTACATCTGTTTCGAATCCAACAGATAATTAGGATAATCCGAATATCCGGATAGTACAGATTTGATGAAGGATTTGTACTGTGAAATACAAACATGACGAATAAGAGAATATGTGGATAGATAGCCCGTGAAACGGATAAACAGTAAAACTGTCCGGATATCCGGACATTTCGGATAATCCGAATTTTCAGGTAATCCGGATATCAGGATAATTAGGATAATCCGAAAATCGAGATAACGGATATCAGGATATTTCGGATAATCCGAATTTCCGGGTAACCCGGATATCGGATATCAGGATAATTAAGATAATCCAGGTAACCGGATAATCCAGGTATCAGAATATCCAGATCGGATATTTAAAATTCTGATATAAAATATCCGATACCCGGATATTTAAAATTCTGATAGAAAATTATCCGATATCCGGATATTTAAAATTCTGATAGAAAATTACCGGATATCCGGATATTTAAAATAGTAGTGTAATTGGTTATGTTATAAACCCGAGAAATGATGAGCCCCCTCAGGAAAATTTGGCTACACTTAAAACTAGCTCAAGATGTGCATATGAGCTTATTGCTCAAGTGTGGTACTCTGTCTAACCCAAGATTTTTGTAAAAATGCCCTCGGGAATTTCCCGTGAAATGATGAGCCCCCTCAGATTGATTTGCCTACACTTACAAAAGCTACATCTGTGAGATTGTTGTCCATAAGCTTGTTGAAAATATGCTCTTCTTGATATTGTTTTTGCTACACTTAAAACTAAGCCAAGATGCTCATATGAGCTTATTGCCTCTAGTGTAATACTCTGTCAAGTGTGCTTAAATACTTGACAGTCAGTTCAGAGTATTAATATGTTAACCCGAATATTTTAATTGGGCACCAGGCCCAACTTGCATATCTAGTACTAAGACAATGCATTGTGCAGAGGCTTTCTAGAATTGCTCTGTGACTCTCTCATTTCTTACATCATAAACATATGAATGGCTTATTGCAGAAAGGGACCTGAGTCACGTTTGCACAATTCTGAGAAAAACAAGAAAAATTGTATAATATTGATAGTGTAAGAAAGAAATGTGCCGTTGTTGGCTCAAATATTCAGCATAAAGAAAAGTTAATTTTGCAACTCTCAATGCACCCCCCGTGCAGTATGCTGGTAGAGACAGTGGAGATGAAAAGGTTGTGACTCCGGTACCTTTCTGCAATAAAAGTGAAAACTGTGAGAAACAAGACAAGAAATATCCTACAAACGCCCGTTTGTCATTGCCACAGAAGCTAGGTTAGGTTAGGTTATGTTATATATGCCACAGAAAATTATAAATTCATCAATGAATGACAGTGTACTGCACTTTCTGGACTTTTTTGTCGGTGTTTGAAGTACAATAATGTACGAGGTCATACATGCATGTGTTACTCTACATCTGAGTCTGTTTCATTGCCGTGTGTAGTGGGCCACTGAAGAATATCTTCATAAAATCATTTGACGTCGTCCGGTACATACGACAAGGCAGTTCATATGTCCTTTAATTTAGTAAGCTTGATCGGCATACGTGCAACTGGGAACGTACGTGGCGTAGGAATTACAATTCTTGCACCTTTGGACAGATAGAAGGTGTGAGACGTCAAACCTTTGATGACTTCGGAAACCTTGACAGTTCCCTTATGTTCAACACAGTATTCAAAGTAATGATACTTGGAAATCTGAAAATACTGCCTATTCTTGTAGGAACACATGGTAGTTTTCACAGATGCCACATTTTTTTTGTAGACATGAGGCCACCACGTTGCTAAATCAATAATGTTACTGGTGTCAATAAGTTTGACAGCATTTTTACCGCCCGAGCTGTATTACAGATTAGCGTACACAGTTCGTACAACGTATAAATACGGCTAAGTTTATTGCAGAAAAGGACCCGAGTCAGTGACTCAGGTACTTTTCTGCATTAAAGTACACTTTTCACTGTGCATTTTCTTGGCTATATCCTCGTGTGACTGACGTCCATTCTGCACTAAAAGATGTGTCTGTAACTAGGAAAATCAAAAATACTTTAACTCCGATACCTCAAAAATGTGACTCAGGTCCCTTTCTGCAATAAGCCATTCATATGATTTTTCACCTATAAGAATAACACTACATATGGTGTCATCAGGGAGTGTATCATGGAATTCAGAGATAATTTTAATGTTTGTCCTGTCATTAACCACAACTTGTTTCCTTTTTGAGGTGTTGATGACAAACATGGGTCTCTGTGCTTTGAATACATCTGGTGAGTAATACATGTCAGTATTGCCAGTAGTGACCCTTTTGTATGCTGTAAATGCTTCATATAATTTAAGAAAATCATCCTTGGACATGTTTAAATTATAATTTTCTCTAGGAAACACCTCATTTCTACCATTTTTAAGATATATGTTCTTGATGTTGCAGCTATCAAATTTACTTGATTTTTTTCCCTGATTATTGTGTCTTCCAGTCTGAAACAGTACCACCACAAAATCTGGCATGTCATATTGTATACTGGAGAATGAGTTTGTAGCATCAAATTCATAATAGCTTCCAGTGGCAGGCTTCTGCACACATTGATATGTATAAAATTGTAAAGGCACCTGTGGATTTTTTAATATATCTGCTTTGTATTTAAGAGCATAACTGGCTTCATATTCAACAACTGGAATTCTTAGCTCCATAGTCTGAATAAGGCATTTGCCCTCATCAGGTAGGGTATTAGGCATAGCTTCCCCTGTAGAGTTTAATGTACTGTACCTCATCAAAGCATTATTATCATTGGCAGCTCTTCTAAATGTAATTCTTAAACCACCCTTCCACATAATATCTTTGTAATCTGAGAAGAATCCTGGCAACATTCGCATAGGAAACAATACTGTGTGGCTCATAGATATTATTTTATCACCAGCCTCAAATCCACCTATTTTGTAGTATGAGGCCTCGGTCTTGGATAATTTTAGTGTGGCCAAAGCTGTAGAGGTAATGCCAGGGTAATCTACTCTGTTCATAACAACACCATGTTTTCTGATCTCAATTTCAGAGAACAGATGTGGCACAAAATTGTCTACCAATCTTATATTTGAATTTGCCGGATAATCTGTACCATCGAGATTTAGAACATCAAATTTGATGTATAGATCTGCTCTGTGGGGGTATATAAAGCCATATCCTACATCAAGATCAACCTCAATCTCTGTGTTGGGTTGATTTAAATTTGCAAAGGTCCTCCGGTTTGGGGGGAATGATTGTAGCTCATAACTCTCAATATTTTCCATTTTTTTTGTATGTATTTTTATTTAAATATTAATTTCTATGATTGCAGTTGTTGTGGCTCCAGCAAAATCAACTAATTCTTCTTTTTCATTAGTGACCATCAACTCAATGTAATCTATTCTATTATGGCACACAGGAAAATATAATGTTGGTGATGGAGTGTAGATGATCGGTTCCATAAATTCAGAGTTAGGTTTGAATGTTGCAATGATGCCAGTTTGTTTGTGAGTGCCTATGCCATTTCATTTGGTGATCATACCCTCGGCCACATTACAGTGAATATTTAGAGTTTCTATAGCTAAGAATTTAGGTATATTAATAGCAGTGTGTTTGATGGCTGGTTCAAGTTTTGTGTTGTTCTGAAAGCCTAACAGCTCTCCTATAGTACCCAGATCCACTGTCTCTGTAGCAGACACAATCTCTACTCTGTGAGTGACAGAATTTTGAGTTAACACTATACCTCTGGGTAACTGAGCACTTAAAGTAGACAGATTATACTGCCCTGGAGTGATGACAATGTTTTGGTCACCAACTGCAATCTTGTTGTTGTGGTGTGTAATATTGGGGATCAAGTACATGCCATAAAATGCTCTGAGAGCTATTGTTTTGGGATACACTATATCATCATGTAATCTAAGTTTCAATATTGAATTTTGGCTGGTGAGATGGAATACTCCCATGATGTTTCAGATACCACAAGGCTTTTTGAAAATCTTCAATTGATGGTTTATTTATTTGAGACAGATATCTAAGAACAGATAAACACAGATGTCCACAATTAACATCTTTGAAATTATGAACACGGGCATTATTGTAATAAAGATTAGTTGATTTTAGATATTTTACTAAATTTTCAGGTTGAACACCTCCAAATGAATCAAACACAAATGCCTCATCTTTTAAATATTTAAGATAACAGATCCAGTGAGTACCCTGATTTTTGTACTTATCCAAATTAACTATGCCACACTCTTTGTTGAGTGGTTGTTCTGGTAAAGAATCATACATGTACACACCTCTAAAATTTTTGATGCCCAGTGGCTTGATTAAAGCTTCATTATCTTGGTTTGTAAGCGGCTCTTGTTTTTTTAAACTTATTCATGGCTCTCTTAACACCTTTGACTTGTTTGTCCATGGCCAGATTATGGCGCTTCAATTCATCTAATTCTGCCTTATTCTTCTTGGCATCTATTACTGTTTTTGCTATAGCAGCTGATCCCCCAGCCAAGCTCCCCACAGCCCCCAAAGCTGCTAAGATGGCCGGGATACTAAATATGAAGCCCCCTACATGTGATTTTTTCCTAGATTGCTGTAATTTTTTTTAATTGAGGGGTATTAAGTAATAATTTCATACCATGGCCCTTGGCAAGACAAGAATTTTTTTTCTTGCGCTGCTTTTTGTTAGAAGGCTATCAATAGTTTTAAGAGATTTAAGACCTGCATAAGGTATCTGATACATAACACCCTTGGCCTTCATCCTAGGTTTATTATATACATATTCTGGGTTTACATAGCTTAATTAAGAGGCTTACATTTATTTAATTTATCACAACCCCCACCCCAGTTTTTGTTTGGTGTTCATAGCTATGGTGGTCCCCAATGCTGCTATTCTCTCACTTAAAGAAGCATCTTTGCTTACAAATCTACCAAATGCAGCCTCTTCTAATTTCTTGTCTGCAACATGTCGCCTATCAAGATCAGAATGTGTGTTGTATGCTATGTCATGGTCTCTACAAGCAGCATCTAGGGGATTAACACCAGGGTCACCTCTGTTTAATCTATGGTCCAATTTTGTGCCTGGACCACAATACTGATAGCCTGGAATGTGTAGTTCAAATGGCAGCTTGTTTATAATGTCATTAACCAGCCCCCGACCCTAAGAGATATTCCAAAATTTAGGTGGTAGAGTATTAATAATTTTTATAAGATATCCAATCCCCCTAGTGTCATTCACTATAAAATTAGACAATTTGGTGCTTATCATGTGCATGATTCCAACTTTTTCATTGTAAAAATTGTGGTTGCCAGCATTTTTCTCCCCAGCTATCACCAGCAACCTATCTACAAGTTTCCTGACATCATCAACCCAGAAAAATTCTTTAGGCAGGGTGTTGTATTGTTTGATTCCACTAGCAGTCTTGATCTGTGACCATATGGGCTTGATTAAATTGTTGTATTTTGCTCCACTGCTAGACTTGACTCTTTTTTGTGTGGGAATCATGTTCTGGTATAGAGCATCTGATTTTATTAATATTTCTTTGTAGTGCTCATAGTCTTGATCTGTATAGCTGCCAGGCCTTTTCCTAGTCATCAGTTCCCACAATCCAGGTGTTCCAGGATACTTAACAAAACCACCTCTTTCTCCAAGATGAGATTCTGAATATACAATTAGATCATCTCCCATAAATGTTACTCTAAAATTGCCAATTCTATGTATGATGCTACCATCACGCTCTGTGTCAGCATATAAGCCAAAGACCTCATCTTTTTTGTCTTTAGGTGTGCTTAAATATTTTTGAGCAAGAAGACCCAATTCAATAGGATCCTGAGTAGCTTCAATTCTTCGAGGAGGAACAGGACTAGGTGTATGAATACTAGAAAGTGGGGTGATTGGATAATCTAATATGTTCCTAGCAGCTACAGGTACAAGCTCTGTGATCAAATTTTGATTTTGCTCTGTAACAATTTTGATATTTTTACCTAATTCACTAATAGCATCAATAATAGGTTGTTCTGTTTGCTTGTGTTGTTCATAGATTCCTCGGTTCTCTGATTTCCATCCCTTAAATCTTTTTACAAGATAATCTCTTAATTCAAGATCATCAATGATTGGCCTTTTCATGGTTATTTATATATGTTTCAATGTCTAGAAAATTGTTAATTTTATTTCTGTATTTGCCACTATTGGGTTTCCTTGTCATATCAATTGTGACAAACCCATAGCTGTCCTGGTTCCAGCAACAACTGCAAAACTTGGAAAAATCATTGTAGCTCAAGTCCCCACCTACATATTCATAATGTATGTGTTTGAGGTTGGTATGATCTTGATGAAACACACATATAAAATTGCTGTTGTCCCGGATCAGCTGCTTCGGTATTTTAGAAAAAGTCTGTGCCAGGTAGAAGCAATCTATGTTTTTGTGTCGGCCCTGTGTAAAAAAATTTCTAACCTTGTTTTGATTGTCCAGTATAATGTCATCAAACACAACAACAGAATTATCGAGACATTCATGGAGTGGCTTAACATCTGGTTCAAAAGTGGCTATATCCAGTCCATCATATAGCTTCATCAGCTGCTGATATTTTAATTGTTCCAAGCTCTTAGAGAAAACATACAAGTGCCTGTTTTTCCAGTCTAACCAGTTGGGTGCCAATAAAAAATTATCAATCATTAGTGTAGTTTTACCACAAGCCGATGGCCCAACAATAAGACATCTAATATTATCAGGCAGCAGCTTGCCATTTCTCTTAATCTGCTGTTCAGGCTCTGGCAGTCTCTTTATAACATAGTATCACTTTGTCTGCCTCGATCCAGCTGTGTTCTGGAAGTCCTAGCCATTTCACCAGTATCTTGTTGCCTTTTCTGCGGATGATTTTTTCTATGAGATATGTGTCAGGCTGCTTAGTTTTGCTGAGTTCTTCTTCATAGAACCTGCCTTTGAGAATTTCTCCTCGGTGGTCATTTATATATGTGTATCGGGTCCCAGGTTTAACTTGAACCACTGTAAATAATTCAGTGCTCCAGTTTCTGGTAAAGCCTCTTTTGAATAAGTGCTTATATTTGCTGATTCTTACTTGATCACCAACCTTGTATTTAGCTTTTTTTGTTTTTGGCTGGTATTTAGGATAATAAACAGTACTGATCAATTTTTGCTCATCAGATGAAGTTACCTCAGAGGGCTTCATGTAGTTTGTGGAATGGACAGAGTTGTTATATCTATCTAAAAGTTCTGGTAGGATACTGAGCCATTTATAATTACCTTGCAGGGTGAATTGTTTATACAAATGATTTTTTAGGGTTTTGTTGAATCTTTCTACAATAGAGGCCTTGAGATCACTGTAACTCGAGTAATGTTGTATTGACTGGCTTTTAATAAATTGTTGGAACACCAAATTATAGAATTCTTTGCCATTATCTGTTTGTAAATAGCGCGGTGATCTTCCACTCTGATTGATGATTGTCCTGAAGGCTTCTGTAACACATGATCTAATCTTGGATTTGAGTGGTACAGCCCAGGCATATTTTGAAAATGTGTCTATGACAGTGAGTAGATACTTGTAGCCCTTGTTGATCTTGTCTAAGTTTTTCAGCTGTCCACTTGCCATCTCAACCAAGTCACACTGCCATAAATCATCTATGCCTTTTGTGACCACTGGCAGTCTCTTAAAATTATGTCTGGCTTGTCTGTGTAATTCATCAACAATAATTTGTCTAGACATAGTATGTAAACAAGAATATTGCAACTATGGGATGTTCAGCAGCTGATACTACAGGATTTTCTAAATATAATTTGTCTCCTATTTGTATATTAAATTCCAGAGAGCCATCATCTTCAGCATAAGATGTCTCTAATGTATTGGGGTCTGTAAAATCCTCTAACTCAACACTGGTGATTTTTGCTTTGTTGTCAGCATTGGTTATTGATAAGGTAGGGTAGTGGTGTGCCTGTGGTTGTAGCCAATATTTGATCTTGATTGGTCTAAGTGTGCCTCCAACAAAAAACTGGTAATACAATTGTGCAGGGGACAGCATATGTATTTTGCCACCTGGTGTAAATGGTGAATCATATTCTTTGTTGGGGATACTGTACAATTCAAGAATTACTGTATATTTAGGATTCTCGATTAGGCCAGTTTTTTCTTTTTCTGCTGTAAGCAATCTACTTGTTACAGATTCAAGGTGCTCATTGATAGTCCTAACAATCTCATCGTGCCCTGGTTTAATTCTTATGCCCACAGCAAGTTTCTTGTATTGTTGGACAATCTCTTGAAGCTGTGTGGCAAAAACAGACAGAGCATTTGCTTGGTTGGATTCCATGGTCCCTAGCTGTTGCTTGATGTTGGCTACAATTTGTGTAGATTTTCAACAACTGCCAATTTAGAAATTTTGAGCAGTAAGATCATGGACTTGTCTTCTGATATCCTCAAACAGAGCATAAAGTTCATTAATATGTTGATTAGTTGGTAGAGTGGCCACTGTCTGAGTAAGTTGTTTGATCTCTGTCTGGATATTCTTGATATCTTCTGATTTCAATATGCGATTCACAGCTCTCTTAATATTTTTAAGTTCCTGTGATGTAGGCAGATTTGATACAGTATTCTGCAAAGATTCAAGTACGAATTTTACATCATTTAATTCAGAAGCATCAGCCACACTTTGCATAGCATCTTGGAGCAGAGTTATGTCTGCCTGAGTGGGTGTTGATTGTTGTAAAATTTCAAGTTTTGTTTGGATATCATCGATCAAGTGATGAAAATGAGATAGCTCAGATTCAGTGTTGAGGTTTTCAAGTTTTGTGATCTGTTGCTGGACACTGACAAGGGTATCTACAATACCAGGCAGGCGAGATTCTAGAGTTTCTTGTACATTTGTCAGATCACCTTGCACTGCTGCTATTGTACCCTCAAGATGGCTTATGGTACTCTGAATTTTTCCAAAATCTTCATATGTTTCAAGTTGCAGCTTGATGTTGGCAACACTACGAGTTATAGCACTCAAAGCATCAGAAGATGGTAGGTTGTTCATAAAATTTTCAAGTGTCTCAATTTTTTCTTTAACCTCAGCTATGGCATTGTTCAAGGGGTCCAGATTAGGTATCTGTAGTTATTGAATCTGTTCCTTTAGAGTGGAAATTACTAGATCAAAATCTTCTTGTGGCTTTATGCTTTTGACAATTGTTTGGAGCTGTGTTTGGACATTATTAATCTGTTCTTCCAATTGTTGTATCAATTGCTCAGAGTTGGTAGCCTGAGTCTTAAATTTGGCTTGAAGAGCTGCTACAGCCTCCTCTAAATTTTGAAAATTATCTAATGTGGTCAAGTCAGTATATTTTTGAAGCAGCAATTTGAGTTCTGAATCAATTTTAAGAAGAGGGTCCATGCATTGTGATTGTAAATTTGTAATTTCTAGTTGAAGACTGGCATTGAGTGTGGTTTGTAAAGCTTGTAAATCACTTCTTAATTTTTTGACTCTGACATCAAGCATCAGAATCTCATCACTGTGATCTTCGTGCCTTGTATGGCCAAATATATCATTAGGCATTTTTGTTTTAGTGGTTATTTATTATAAAATATCTAATTCTTAATTCTATAAAAAAAGGTATAAGCTTGTCATAGGATCCTGGGACCTCAATATATAAACAATCACCAGCAGAAACAGTATATACAGTGCCAGAAATCATGTTTGAGTGCTTAATTCTATAAATATTTCTCCCTATTGAAACCTTGACATCACCCTCGGGGGTTGTAATAAATTGTAATTGACCACCTACAGGTAACTGGTAGTGATTTAAATTATTGTTAAATATGTATAATGTTTTGCCTGTTTTATCAACAACATCTGTAAGTATGCTGTTCAGATGAATAATTAACAAAGCACTTAGTTTATATATGATAGATTGTATATCAGAAGAGGGTGCTGGTGTTGGCAGGTCCATAATAGCCTGTTTTTTTAACCCAAATAAGTTCATAGGCATGTTTATTTATTTAAAATCATGTTCTGTGTTTGGACATTGTTTGCCACTTTTCAAATCACAATGCCCCCATGGTAGAGTATGTATGCCACATGATAAAATGTATCTCTTATCATCATGTGGGTCCAGAGCAATTTTTCTTACAACATTGGTAGTCAACAAATGATCCACACTCTGAATTCTGCATTCTGATGTTCTTATGAAACTCTGGGTTTTGAGACAATTTTTGTAATCTTCAAATTCAAGCTCTTTGTCTACAGTCACTCTGCCAATGCCCTTGGCCTTTTTGGCAACAACACCACTACATGTTTCAAAGCTGTACATCTTGGCCCTTAACCCAGCAAATGCCACAATAACATCACCAAGTGTCTCATCTTTTAACTTGCCAGGTTGAATCTTTGTATGTTCACTGGTATCAAAATATTCAAGCAATGCAGGCTGTGATATATCTTGATAAACATCTTCTGTCTGAATATCAAGAATAAAGCTATCTGTGTCCATGTACATCAGTTTTACACAATCAGCATAAATAGGCTTGAACACATCATAATAGAGCTTTAACATGTGTAATTTGGCCAATTCCAATATCACAGCCCCTACATAAATAGGCTTATCAAACTTAATGTTTGTTTTTTTCATCTTGAAGAGTGCCATATTTTAATCATAAATTCTTCTATAATTGAAATTAGGCTTTGCTATCAATTTTTTGCTCAGGCTGGGGTCAGTAATTAATTTAACATCAGTATGTTTTCTGACATTTTCTATGGTTTTGCCATACACTGAATTTACCATCAATTTAAACAAGGTCTTATCAAATTGGCTCATTGCAGATGTTCGAAGCTCTGTGTTTGTATCAATATATGGCTTCAACCATCTTGAGTGCCTGAACCTCAAAACTTTGCCAACTATGGTCACTTGAACACCATGATTCATTAGGAACTGGAGGTTTTTGTAATATATGACATAATCCTGTTTTGGCTCTAGAGTCATCATTAGCTTCTTCTGTTTAGAGCCAGGTGAACACTTAACCTCAGGAATTGGGGGCAGATCAGAAAATGTGTTGTGTAAATCATCAGGAATTGTCAGATCAATCTCTAAGAACAGGCCATAGTCACTGTCATCAAAGTCCTGAAGATCCTCAATGTTGAAATCTTCAACCCACTCAAGCCCTGCATATGGCAATTTATCCATCATAGCATAACCATACAGGCTGTTGGCATCCACATAAAGTATATAATTTGATGGCAGTGCTGGATCATGATCAGGAATATATTTGTTATTTGCTCTGGCATATCTCTGAGAACATTGCACCATGCCTCCTCGTATACATTGCTCCATAAACAGATACATATCTTGATCTTGGATCAGATCCAACTGCATTTTAATATTCAAAAACATTGCAGACCATGCTAGGCCTGGAGCACTGTAGAAATACATTGGATCCAGTTTATAATTTTCCATCGATGATTTTCTAAATGCCTGAAGTATATCAGCCAAGAGAGTCACATCAAGTTTTAAATATGCCTTATGATAATCACCAAATGTCTGGCATTTTAAATTGCTCCACATCAACTGGGCATGGTGATAATCATCATCAGTGATTCCAGATGCCCTGAGTTTACTGTAGAATGCTTGTTGTGGTGGCAGAGAACACTCATCAAATTTAGAAAAATCTGTAACATAGTCATATGGGTATACAACCTTCCGCCTAATTAATTTCAGGTCCTGATTTGGAAACATAGCACATGTGATTTTGAATTGATCATCAGATAATTGACTGGCCAGAGTGGCAAGGCTAGCTGACAGAATTCTGTAGGAATCAAGAAATCTTAAGTGAATGGGAACACCATTAACTTTAATTATCTTGCTAATAGCAATATATTTCTCATTATTTTCTGCTAAATATTTAAATTCTGCTTGTCAAACCCCTCGTACCTGATCAGATGATGAAAATCATAATTGGATGCACCGTTGCAAAATATAGGGACAAATTTTGGTCTCTGGATCTTAATATTACAGCTATTACACAGGGCCATTTTGAATTTACCATCTGTATGAGAATGGTGATGCACCTTGATATTTGTATCTGAAAATTCAGAATCACATACCGGGCATTTTTCTGCATTGTTGAAATCTTCAATCTGATCCTCTGTTAAAGGCAACATAGGTTTTGATTTTAATAAGACATTAGATGCTATGTCATGGCATTCATTTTCTATTCTATGTGCAAATTCTTTGATGGCATTTGCTCCCATGTATAAATATTCTTCACTAACAACACCATCCTGTACAACAACATAATAAAAACTAGAAGGCTCATGTAACTGGTATGATGTAATTGAAGATTCATCAGGATCTGGGCTGCATAATGCAAGGGGTTTGAGGTTTGATTCAAAATCACAAACTATATATGCTGGGTGTTCCAACAGAGCTTCAAATTTTTTGAATTTGGCATTTTCACTTGGATTAGGCATCACCATATGAACAGGTTTATGGTTGCCACAGTATTTTAAATGTTCAATTAACTTGTTTTTAGCAATTTCTGCATTTTGTTCCCGAACCCCATTCACCATTTTTCTACCAACAAATACAGTCAAACATCTTCTGCACAACTTGAATATTGTATTGGATTTGCCTTGTTGTTTTCTGACTAAAGCTTCAAGACTGTGTATCAGAGTGTAATGGTATGTGTCATCCCCTTCAATTAAGAGCAGATCAATCGTGACAGCAGAATCATCATGAGGTGTACTGATTCTGAGAGGTGCTATCAAGCAATTGCCACGGCCAGTAGAACAAATAAATACATTAATAGATAATTGTTTACCATTGATATCCCTGGCCTTTTTTTCAAATTTATCAATATTCTGAACAGACATTGGATATTCTAAGCCCTCCATAGCATCATCAAAATCATTTTCATGTTGTTTATAATAAGTTATTCTCTCAGGATGCCTTAAAACTGGAAACAAAGCAGCTAAAATACACCACAAAAAGCATTTCTCATCATTATTTTCTATGTTAACCACGGCTTTTTTGTTTTTGATATTGGCAGGTAATGGCAGATATGTAGAACCTTGTAATGGGCTGAATTCAGAAATATTAACATAGAGCTTGTGTGGAGTTCCACATAGGCTCCATCCCGATACTTTTGCTGCAAATTCAGAGTGTTTAATATTCAATTGCTCTATCAAACTGCTTATTATTTTGTCTAAATTTGCATTTGAATATACAGCTACAGTTTCTGTTATGTGAGGCTGTGTAAATTTTGTGCCATTTGGTTTCTTATATTGTGTAAACAATTTGAGGGACAGCTTATAAGAGCCATTTTGTGCATTTAGAATTGCCTGCACATCAGGATTTATACTGTTCAAAAAATTCTTAATGTCACATCTTGGCTCTGATTCAAAACGGTGATCCCTAAGTTGGTCATTAAAACTGCTATGGATAGGTGGTGCATAGCGTGGCTGCTTTGCTGGTCTAGCATTAACAGGTGTTTCAAGCTTACTTTTCAGACCAGATGTAGATGGTTGTGGGGGCAATGTTGATGACTGTGCAGAACAAGTACCCATATGTTTATATGTGAAATATTCCATGCTATATTTTCTATGGCATTTTGGGCATATTTTTGTGGGTGTTCTGCATTTTTCTGAATCACAATTGTTTTGGTGCCTAGCCCAATTGGGGCTGGTTATATTCTTATTGCATTGATTACAATATTTTTGATTTGGCATTTTTGTTGTTGGTTTATTATATATATTTATTGGGATTCAAATCAAAATTCTATGCTTAATAAAAAATATCAGTTGGGTTCAACAGTGTGCTTTGTATATTTAGTGTATATACTTAGTGTGTAAATATGTTTGGCTTTGGTATTTTTGTTGTTGGTTTATTATATAAAATTTCTTGGGGTTCAAATCAAAACTCTATACTTAATAAAACTATGACAGGTTGTATAAAGCTGATAGCCTACATGTACAAAGGTAGAATAAGTATTAATCTACAGAATCACTGAGCCACCACAAATACATGTCTACACAGGCATGTCTTAGAAAGGCAATGACCTAATACCATGTGTCACGTATAACAAACTTTGACAGATATAAACCCTTTGTTCAATATATAAAAAATTCTGTATATTAAATCAAACAAACCTATAATTCAATTTATACAAATCTGCTATATTTTTGTGTTTTTTAAAAAAATATGAGGAGCACTGCAACAACATACCCTTACTCCTCAGCCACTCTCACAATACTAGCTGATATGTAATGCAAAATCTCTTTATATAGCCTAAGCACGGACCGCATTGGAAACATCTGAAACAATAAGCCAATCAGAATATACCACATCATCACATTATGTCATAACCAACCAATCAGAAAACAACACATGCCTAATAATTTATTGCATAATATTGGATAATAATTTGTTGCACAACATGATGCAATAGAAATAAACCAGAAGTAGGCCACAAGTAGGCCGGAAATGGACCGGAAGTGGACCGGAAGTGGACCGGAAGTAAATATGTGTGGGTGTGGGTGTATGTGGGTGGCTCATATGAGCATTTTTGGCTTAGTTTTAAGTGTAGCCATAGCAATATCAAGAAGAGCATATTTTTAACAAGCTTATGGACAACAATCTCACAGATGTAGCTTTTGTAAGTGTAGGCAAATCAATCTGAGGGGGCTCATCATTTCACGGAAAATTGCCGAGGGCATTTTCACAAAAATCTTGGGTTAGACAGAGTACCACACTTGAGCAATAAGCTCATATGCACATTTTGAGCTAGTTTTAAGTGTAGCCAAATCTGCCTGAGGGGGGCTCATCATTTCTCGGGTTTATAATATCACCAATTACACTACTTAAAATTCTGATAGAAAATTATCCGATATCCGGATATTTAAAATTCGGATAGAATATCCGGATATCAGGAT
The DNA here is from genome assembly GCF_977018435.1 of Lepisma saccharinum. NCBI lineage: Eukaryota > Metazoa > Arthropoda > Insecta > Zygentoma > Lepismatidae > Lepisma > Lepisma saccharinum. Next base: position 56,678,185 of record NC_139241.1, on the reverse strand, counting down.
TTGATCATACGTAGTTGCTACTGCTTACTGATCTTGAGCCGCAGTGTGCAGGGAGAATTCTGTAACCTTCAGAACTGCATGCCATATGCTCAAACTTGAAGAAAACAAAAGTGTTCTGAAGAAGTACAACAACAGCTAATTTCGTTACAGCAAACCCCCTCAAAGTAACGGCGTTACTGTTATTTAAACGAGCAGCCAGCTCTTGCAATAACGTAATTTGAAACACTGGTCATTGTTCCCACAACGTGCAAAGCTGGCTTCAGGCTCATTTTCCGGCGAGTGGAAACAATTGAGTAGCGTGAAGCGCGATCGAATCGTTTTCATTCAACGGTAAACATCATAGCCCTCGGCCACAGAGGATGAATTAGTAAAAAATAATATCCCAAGAAACAGCTGACGATCAAATTACATTCTTTCACCAGAGGTTTGCTTTCAGGTGTAGATTTTTTTAAAGAAAAAAAAATTGAACCTCGTTTAAAATAAAAATAAAAAATATGTTGAAAGAATACTCTGTTTTTGTGGGCGTGTTCAGATGTATTGTTCTGCCAATAATAGAAAAACTGACAAATTGTGCAGCGTTCTTTGACACATCTACGTAAACTTTGTTCCGTACCAAGCGTTTGTTTCATCATGAAGTTGAAAACCGTTCAGCAAAAGCAGAGTTGTTCCAGGTTCGATGCCCGGTGGCGGCACCTGTTGGTTCAGATATCAGTGGTTCAGTCACGACAAGTCTGTCAGTGCATAAGTTTATTTAAATGAAAAACTTGAACATAATATTTAACTTTATTACAATCGGCCACCGTGACGGAGTGGTTAGCACATCGCGCTACTATGCCAGGAGTCTTGGGTTCGAATCCCGGCATGGGTGTTCGTAAATGTCCATTCATCAATTTCATCTCATCACTCATTCTCATCTTCGCAAATTAGCCAAAAATGTGGCAGAAAAAGCGAAGCAAAGTAAATTAAATCGATCAACTTAACTTTATTACAGTTTTTGAGAAGGAAGAAAACGAGAGAAGTTATAAATGTGCAACACGGGGGCGCCTGCGATGACTGCGAGAAGAGTAAACAAACGATTGTTCGCCGTATCTTTCTCACGGTGTCCCATAAGTCTGGACCCATAGTAGTTTTCAACAGGATAGTGCCCCTACGCATTGCATGCTTACAGTGCGACATTACCTTGACACACAGTTCCCCCTCATATTGGACTCTACTCCGTTTTGTGATTTCATTTGCTTTATTCTACTTCGCTTTTTGTTCCACTTTTGGCTAAATTGCGAAGATGGGGATGAGTGATGATATGATGAAATTGATGAATGGACACTCACAAATATCCATGCCCAGGCCAGGATTCGAACCCGAGGATGAAACGTCTCCAAGCAACCTTGATCTCACTCCACTCAATTCGTTTTTTGGGTCAAAATTCAGAGCTATCTGAATATTTGCTTTATATAAACACAGAATTATTGAAATAAATAATTATAACTGTTATTCCATGTGCACAGACTTTAAAGCATTACTTTAAGTTTCACGATTTGTAAAACATGTCAATAATGTTGACGTTCAGAGTTTAAGACAAGAATGGTGTCCCTGGCACTGGAGAACGCTGGAATCTGCAGAACAGCTGGCTGTTGTCCACCCCAAGCCTCACTAATCTCAAATAACAACGTCAGTGTTGACAACTACCAAATAATTTACACGATATTTATTGTGAGTTTCCATATTCTATACAAACAAATTTAATAAACTGATATTTTATCGACGAAGCTTATGTAAAGATAGGAATGATACCCTCTTCTGAGACATGTAAATAGCAAAAACGTTAAGTCCTAAATGCTATCAAACTCGAAACACTATTTTTATTAATAGCTATGGTACATTTTCTAAAAAAAAAAGAGAAGAAGAACCGGCTCATTTTCTTCCTGTTGTAATCTGTTGTAATGACCTATTATTCCAAAGCTGAATTAATATTAAGCTTCAAATAAGTTATTTTACTCTTACGTGAACAATTATTTTTACAACGAGGTTGGTATCACTTTTCTGTCGGAGCTTTTCGGAACATTTTCCATTTGTGTGGGAAGAACGAGTGGTCGAAGTGAGTGTTCCCTTTTGTTTAGTGTGTTGTGAATTTACCAAAACAAACATGGATATTTCAAATTGTGCAATGGAAACTGCAAGTAATAGTAAGTATTTTATTATATCAGTAACGTGACCAAGAATTTTGAAGTAAGAAGCATGGCTGTTTAGAGAGGAACTGGAGGATATATATTTTTATTATTTAAAATGCCCTTTCTTTCCTAGAGAAACTGGAGCAAAGTGCTGCATAATTTATTATTTTCGGAGTACTGCATTGCTTGCCTTCATCTTAACACCACGATTCGCCAATGTCCTGTATCAACATTCAATGGTTACGTAGAATAATACATTAACTCAGCACAGTACACGAGTGTCTAGGGCCTCCCCCATGGCGCAGTGGTAGCGTCATTGCCTTGTAATCAAGGGGTCCCGGGTTCGATACCCGGTGGAGGCACAAGTGGTTCGGATCCCACTTTAAACTGTAGGTCCAGTCCCGATTAGCCTTACTGTGCATAAAGTGGACTTAAAACACCAACTCATTACACGAGTGTCTAGCGCCGGACATCTCATTTAGAAATTCTTTTTATAACATATACATCATCTACACTTTGTCATGCCTTACCTCCGTGGCGTAGTGGTTAGCACAGGGCGATATGACGCTAGTGATCTCGGGCAAGGATGTTCTTTGTGTGTATCCTTAATCAATTTAATCATACCAACGCTCATCCTCATCGTCGCGATTAGCCAAAAGTATCAGAGAAGCGATGTTAAAAATAAAAATCAAATCAATACAATTTGTCAAAACTTCGATATTGTTCTTAACCCAATATTAGCAAAGATGTATGCATTCAAGATTGTGGTGTTTGTACAATAACTTTTTTTGTAGTTTGTTTGCGAAAATTTGATTATAAGGGTTAACACTAACAGATTATACAATTTAAATAAAACAAAAGAGATATCACACAATTGTTATCGAATATTAGCGAGGTATTAATGCAATTCATAATGGTGACCACGCAATCGATGGCATTAGAAAAGTATATGCACTATGGATAAATCAAGCAAATATTTTTTTAGCACCATCTGACGGTAACTGTTAGGTAGATATTAGGTAAACTGTTTAATTGCTTAACCAAAGCTTCCATGAAGTACGCAGTAAGAAATTAAAACATTGCGACAGAGAATTAATGCAACAATCACCAAAATTTGCAAATGTTATGAAAATAACATTTCTACTGCGATGTCAAAATTAATAATATTCTATGTATTTCATACTGTTTGCGAAAATGGAGTAGAGATAAGATGAAGAAGAGAAGAAATTCGGAGGGAGGCGGGAATAGAACTGAAAAAGACATGAAAGGGGAATGGAATGAAAGAGAAGAGAAGATGCAGAGAAAAGAGCACGTGCGAAAGGAAATAAAAATGGAAAGATAGAGAGGGAAAATTAAAAGAAGATGAAGAAGAAGAAGAAAAGAGGGGAGCACGTGCGAATGAAAAGAAATAAGTGATGAAGAACACAAAGAGACAAGAGCACGTGAAGATAGAGAAGGGAAACGAAAAGAAGAGAAGTAAGAAGAAGAAGAATTTGAGAGAGAGAGAGAGAGAGAGAGAGAGAGAAAGAGAAGACGTGTTATAGGGAATAAAATAGGAAGACAGAGGAGGCAAGTAAAAAGAAGAGAAGATGAAGAATAAGTAGCAGAAAAAGACGATTTCATATGATTGATTGATTTGCTTTATTTTACTTCGCCTTTTGCGCCACTTTTTCGTTAATTTGCGAAGATGCGGATGATTATATGACGAAATTGATGCATGGTCACTCACAAACATCCATGCCCAGGTCAGGACTCGAACCCGGGACCCCTGAATAAGAAGAGAGAGGAGGTGTAGAGCACGTGGGATGGGGAGAGAAACAGAGAAGAAATTAAATGAAAGAGAAGAGAAGACGAAGAAGGAGAGGTACTGGGAGTGACGGATAGGGGAAGTGTATTTTGTTCAGGGAAATGATAATTTTGCTCTACCATCGTTAAGGTAAACTTGTAAACAAAACCTGTAAGAGACATTACTAGACGTTATGAACGACACTTGGATTTGACAAAATAGAACAACAACAATTTTGATACATTGAGCCAGGAGTAAAATCGAATATAATAATACTTTAAATTATTTGAAATTTTTATTATTTAAAATATATCCAATAAATAATATTAAAGTACAGATATCGACATTTGCAAATTAATAAATTAAATGGCGGCAGGTGAACATTGTTATTAATTAATATCATGTATCATTAATTACGCAGGGAGATGGCCTCTAGGATTGCAGCTTGTGGAACCAGTTTTCAATTTCCAAAGAACTTCCTGAGATTTGGTAAGTCAAGCAACGTCCTGCAGAAAGAAAGTGCAAATTAAGTACAAGGTGTCTGAAAAGTTACGCAACCAAAACATTGAACGCGCGTAACTTTTGTACGACCAGCGATAGGGACATGATATTTACACTGGTTACTAACATTGTCTACAGACAAACCTAAAATAAAATTTGTCGTACATCTTTTTTTAAAAATAAATTGAAAAAGAAATCCGAAGTTTTTACTTTACACTAAGCCAAGCGTCAGGTTAACCTTGCAGCAGGTTTTCGCATATGTAGATCCAAACGTGCGCGCAGAATATAGTTCCACTTAGACGGGTTCTATTCCGACACAACTGCATACTTGCAAGAAAACAGTTATTTAATTTGTAAAATACAGACAAAATAATACATCCATTAGCAGGTGTGGACTTGATCGGTTGCAATCACTGTGCAGACGAACTTGGATCCGCAGATTCGCCGACTGGAGTTTGTATTGCGCTGAGAAATCGCTGAAGCCCAAGTGCGAGTCGAGCAAGACTGAATACGTTGCAGAGCGCGTGGAATCCGTGATACCAGTGTTGCACATCCCACTATTTTAACCCTATGTTTATTGTGATTAATAATCGTGCTATACAGCGGCGAGAATGGCTGAATCGAGGTCTCCGGTTCAGCGAGTGTTATTGTGGGCTTCATCCGAAAGAAAAAGCTCTTCAAATCAAGCAAGTTGTTTAAAATGCATAATCCTCCTTACGGAAACAAGATCAAAGTAAAACAGGGCGTGAGGTGATTTGCCGTCAATGTGCGCACGAACTGTATCCCGGGTGTTGAATGATTTGCGGTTTGAGTTTAGGAAGAGGAAACGATTGTTTGTTGTTTGACGACAAAAGAATGTCCCCGGTTTTAAAAGAAGAAACATGTTTATTATTTGGACCAGACGTGCTTTAACTTGGGGAGGGGCGTGGGCGTTACATAGATTTTTTTTATATACCACCGTGCAAAACCACCGCCAGGGCTGAAGAAAACGACGAGAAAGGGAGAGGGGAAGGGGGAGGCTTATTGTTTCACCCACTGGCAGCAATGAAGTCTTTGTTGAAGGCGCATATTTACTGTTCCGTGCAAAGAAAGGGATGGATGATTGGCAAGAAATGGACAGACCAAGATTTGAATCCTGGTTTAGTGAAGTGATTCATAAATTGAAACCAGAGTAATAGCAGCAGACAATGCACCTGATTGTATATATATCCCCAATAACAAATCATGCTTTTTTTCTGGTATAACTTGAAGTTCGTGTGTCTTACAGTAACAAAGTTTTTCATAAATGTATTTTTTTATAAACCAAAAACAATAATTTGTCATTAAATTCAAGAGGGCCTGTCGTTGTTTACTTATATATCTTTGTTCATTTTTATTTTTTCGTGCTCGAAATATATACACATGCTCATGGGCGTCCGAAAGAGGGGGCAAGGGGACCGTGCCCCCCCTGGAAAATGAAAGTCAACCAAAAATGATGTATTTCAAACATATAATTTCATTTTAGCCACAATAATGTGTGTTAATTATTGCATTAACACCATAAATTCAAATTTAAGCAATGTTTTTTAGGGAACTACACTCTTTTGGGGGAAATGTGACTTGTTTGCCCTCCTGGAAAAAAATATATTCCGTGCCCCTCCCTGGAAAAAATCCTGCGGATGTCCATGCACATGCTCTCATGTTTCGAAGATATTTCGCATTTATATTAAGTAATGACACATTTTTTAAATAATTTATGCGCCGAAAGTACTTCTAAAATGTTATGTTTCAGGAGACAAAAAGAAACACAAATATATTCCGCTTGACATGCATGCGGGTTTTGATGTGTTGTGCGGTTGGCAATACTGTGGATTTCCTCAGTGTCTGCGATGTAAGCAGCTCGGCGGTTGAAGCAAGACTGGCACGGAAGATTCTGTGCTCAGTTCTCGCGCGGATTGATACATAAAACCTGCTGCAAACTTAGCCTGACGCGCGGCTTAGGCATGAATAGCGTAAAAAACATTTGGAAATATATAATTCTTGCAATACTAAAACAAATGTGAGAATACATAGATGTGAACATTTTATAAACATTAAACAAGAAAATCATGCTTTGTTCACGTTCAGATTGCTGAAAAAGTTACTAAAGTGTAAAACATATTTATACGAAATAAGAACAAACATGAATAAAAGACAACTGTGGAATCGCTTGTAATAATTTTCGATTTGTATCGATGGTCTGTATGAATATTTATCGAATTGATAAAAGAACAACAAATTTTTATCCATTTTATGCAATACAGATGATTTTACGGGGTTAATTATGATATATTCATAAAAAAAGTATATGTTTTTGAAATTACGAAGTGTTCTGGCATTACTGGCAACACTGGTCGTGTCAGAGGCCAGTACCAGATGTGCCGACATATGGGAATGTTTTCAATCAATGTCCAGATGAAAGGAAAGATTTGAAATTTATCGTACAAAAACCTAATCTATCCATCTTTTTATGCGATAAATTTCAAACCTCGGACACTGTAGAGACAGTTCAAAACAGTAAATAAATAAAAGAAATGTTAACTTGATATTGGATTACTGATTTCGTCACACGTCATCTGTGGCGTTTTCGGTCTTGTCTACAGCTCAAATACCACAATGAGTGTCGTCTCGTCTTAGGCAGTGTCCAAATCCTCAAGCTACCCCCTTCCTTACATTGCTTCCCGTCGCTTTCCTGTGCTGTCCGAATCGAAAGGTTCCCGAATAGTACAGTTGCCAGTTTTCTCATCAGGTGTCAGTTTGAACGTCAGGCGCATAATACGGAAGCAGAAAGCAGATGCCAAACAAATATCATAATGTTTTCCATTCATTTACTAACGTGATATCTTCTGTTATTATTGCAAGGTTTTCGGGAAACGGCATATAAGTCAGAAACTGCAATTTTATGTTGCTTTCCCTAAGTCACACTAAATCAATTAAAGGAAAATATTATTATTTTATTTTATATTGGGAAAATATAAAAATTCTAAATAGAGATGATCCACCCTCAACAGTATAATTTATATAATGTTTGCTATTAAAAAGAATAAACATAAAACATCGTCAGTTGTAAAATTGCATTTTTTGACTCACGTACTTTTCCCCGAACAGCCTAGAATTTCTCTGAACAACGTTATCCATAAAATATTCCAATAGCACTGAGTTTCAGATCGCCTATTGAATAAACATTGATTCTGCAAAGTGAAAGTTGCAACATGGCTGTCGAGTGTAGCGCTATAGCGAATTGAAGCGTACACTTGTCTACTACATCAGTCGCCTCCAACGCCAGCTTTGTCACGAATTCGGACTCAAGCGGTGCGGGGATTCGGACACCACCTTAAACAGACCTAAACTTACCTCTACCGTTTTTGTTTCTCCGCAGTAGCATTGTGTTGATAGGCCATCGAATGTGCGCCATCTTGATTCCACTTGTACAAGGCCCTCTTGTGGTGGCCGTAGGGCCCAAGGGCTCCGACGTGCCCAAAAGGGGCATGCTTGTGCCCAAGGACGTGCTTGAGGCTGTTGAAGGCTGCCAGGATAAGGGCTAATTTCCCCACCAAAAGGGCCTTGAAGGTCATCGCCTTCACCAGGAACAGGGCCACAGGGACGAAGGATCCTAGAACCAACAGGGGTGCCCATGTCATGTGGAAGTGGTCCTTTCGTCTTCGACCTGCGTAGAAGAAAGAGAAAGGCATCAAAATGTTTTCCGAATATCATGATCAGTTCCTAGCTTGTGACATGTGGCTGGCAGATACCAGTCGAATATTTGCTTTAAAAACATGCTTTATTTTTTAATCTATATTATAGCCTCACTCAGCCGTGTAGTCCCGTTTCGCCTAATTGCTTATAAGCACAAGGTAATGTGATTTATGGCCGCTATTTTAGGCGAAACGGTATATCTGCTTTCGTGAAATCCCATGTCACCTAAACTGCTTGAAAGGGAAATATTTCAAATGAGGGAATTTTAACAATCTCTCAACAGGGAGATACGTTCTCTGTTTAATGTTAATTCATTCTACAGGGTGGCTCAATAAGTCACTTTACTGTGGGTACGATTGGTCATCGCCATTTTCACGTTCCATGCCGCAGTGGCCTTGTACTGGGGGTGTTAAGTGACTTATTGAGCCACTCTGTAAATTAATTAACACTTAAGGATAGTTTATTGCATTATAAACGTAACCTAACCTAACCTTAAATAGCGCTTAGCATACGACTGTTACATTGCTGACTATTTGGCTCATGTACAGTCAACGGCAAAGATAATGGTATGCCAAATTGTCCACCACTATTTTCATTACTTTTTTATTCTACATCCTGTGTTGTTTTAAGGAATGAAACTATATTAGTTCGAAGCAGACATTATTCTCTGCTTATTGACATCATTATTTCAATTCAATATCATCACATTCTGTAATATAGACCGAATGAAAATGGTGATGGACAATTCGCTTACTGTTTCTTTCGCCGTTGGGTGTACTGACACACCTGACTATTTGGCTCATGTGACTGTTCGTAATTAGCATCGGCACGTGTTCCGAATTATTTTGTGGTGACGTTGATCACCTTGCGTTAGCTACATCAGAGACCATCAAAATTCCCTTCCAACAGGTTTAGGCGAAATGGGATTAGGCGAAACGGGATATTCCATTTCGCCTAAAAAAACGGAAATATGTCAGATCTAATTACTGATAATCCATTAGGTGAAATGGGATGCTATCCACTCAGCAACTTGGCATCTCGTAAAATTGATCTTATTTAAACTAAAATTTGTACAATTTTTAAAATCATTGGTCTTTAACACTAGCGTACATTTTTTTTCGGAGGGGGCTGGAGTTGTAAAATGAAATGAATGTAGAAGTAATTTGTAAACTTCCTGATACTAACCATCACCGTTTTCATTTCGAAAGAGTCCAATTTATTGGTATTCCCTTCTGCGATCAGTAGTAGGAAGCATTTAGTGATCTTATTTTAATGCTAAGCCAACTAAACCTGACCCGCCTAAACTAACTACGAAAGCATGTATTGTACAAAATCTTCGAACACTTTAATAGTTTGATTTGATTTGCTTTATTTTACTTCGCTTTTTGTGCCACTTTTGGCTATTTTCCGAAGATGGGGATGAGTGATGATATAATGAAATTGATGAATAGACACTCACAAACATCCATGCCCAGGACAGGATTCGAACCCGGGACCCCTGGCGTTTGTAGCGCGATGTGCTAACCACTCCACCACGGGGCCAGCCGAACATTGTCATAGTAGACGAATGGTTGTTGGCAAGTATAGAATGATATAGCAGTACAGTAAAACCTCGTTAATCCGAGTAGAATGACAGCACTTCGTTCCTACGCGTCAGCAAAAATTTGATGCGGCTGGTGTTATGTTACATCCGGTCGTAGCGGGCCACGAGCGGTTTTATTGTTGAGTCAGCAGAACGTGTCTGATCACGTTGAAGACATCGGAAGCGGTGGGGGGAGGGGGTCAATGGATTTGTCACGTTGTTTCTTGATGTATGCTAACCTAACACGTGCATATGTTTGTGTGTGTGGGGGGGGGGGGAATGCGCGCGCAACCATTGCGTATGATGGAAAGACATGAAGAAATGATTTAAAGATGGCGCCGAAGGTGCTGTACCCCCCGAAAGCTTAGCGGCTAAGGTTATTGCTCTGTAAAACAAGAGGCGTCGAGGGTTCGATTCCTGGAAGAGTCAATATTGATCAATTGATAGATTGAGTTCGTTTTTTTAAGTCCGTTTTATGCACGGTAAAACTAATCAGGATTGGACCTACAGTTGAAAAGTGGTGATTCGGACCACTATGTGCCTCCACCGAGTATCGAACCTGGGACCCTTTGATTACAAGGCGACGATGTCAATATTGAATGGTCTCGATTAGTCTGTGTGTAAATAAAGGCAACAAAATGGTTGAGTTCGAAAATCGAGTTGGGTTAGTGGTTAATGTTGTCACCTGGCAATGAAGAGGTCGCGGGTTCGATTCTCTAGGTAGTTAAATTAGGCAAATTGTTTAGTCCCGCCATTATAGGTCCCCGATTAGTCCATCTGTGCATAAATAGTGTTTGAATAAAATCAATATGGTGGCCTTGGGTTAGTGGTTATTGTTGTCGCCTGGTAATGAAGAGGTCGCGGGTTCGATTTTCTAGGTAGTTAAATGAGGCCAATTGTTTTGTCCCGCCATTATAGGTTCCCGATTAGTCCATCTGTGCATAAATAGTATTTCAATAAAATCAAAATGGCGGACGCGTTTTGTGTTTAGCGGCGCGGCGCGGCGCGGCGCGGGGCGGGGCGGGGCGGGGCGGGGGTGTTTTTTATTCCGCGAGATGTTTTAACCAAGTGGTTGAGGGTTCGATTACCAATGTTGGTGAAAATTGGATATTCAATTGTATTTGTTTAAAAGTTCCGATTAGCTTTTTGTGCACAAAGAGAAAATGAACTAATTGGAAATAGGATGTTTATGCTGTAATGAAAAGGTCCCCGGGTTCGATTCACAATGTCAAATTGGCTGATAATGATGTTGTTTTTAAAGTAAAAAAAAAGAAATGTGAATAAATTAGAATCTGTTGTTTTGCCGTGTGGGGCCCCAGTAACGATTATCTTAAATGCATAAAGAGTAGGTAAAATAAGCAAGATGGCCGTTACTATTGTTTTGTGATCAAAGAGGAGTCACAGGTTCGATTCAATCAAAGGAGGCAACATTCTATGTTTCAATTCCATGTAAAAGTCTAAAGTTATGTTTCGATTAACCTCAATGCATAAAGAGGAATTAAACAAAAACAAGCAAAATGGCGACAGATGTGATAAAAGAAAAATTGAATTAGTTTTTTTATAGTGACAAGAAAAAATAGCGAATCACTGTTAGAAATAGAATGAAAATAAAGATACTTGCCTTTGCGTGTCCAGCGCTGTGCAGAAAAGCTCTCATGCTTTATCTCCGACAAGTCCACAATACACAATTTTTTTATTGTATAGTTAATTATTAATGTTGTTATTAACACAGATTTTTACCAGTGTGAAGAAAAGCTCTCATGCTTTATCTTCGACAAGTCCACAATACACATTTTTTCATTATATAGTTAATTATTAATGTTGTTATTAACGATTGTTACCAGTAAAAATATAAACCATGAGGATTTTTAAAGGGGTGATAAATGAAAAAAAAGCCAAGACATATATTTTATCCCTGTTTATTACCAATATTTACAAAATTCAAAAGAGCCGCACACACACACACATACATATGTAAAATGTTTATATTGTGTCACCAGTTTATCAGCATGTTATTTAACAAGTTTTTATCCTTCAAGTTTGTTCACTCACCCACATAAGGAATTGTGTCACTATCATATCCATTTTCTGCTGCAACCACTGAATTAAAATGTTTCACTATTTTTTCCACAAGTATGTTCTCGCAAAAAAGAAACACTTCTTTGGAAAGTCTTTTTCCGTCGATGTTTTGTATAGACAAAGGCTCAGGTTTTGTACATCCATGTAGATGGGAAAGCACAAACTTCTCCTTATTACATGCATGGACAGGGGAAATATCTGTGCAACCGAAACATTGTTCGCGAAGGTCGAGAATGCAAGATTCCACACAGTTTCCAAAATATGATTTCAGATACGGCGACACTGTTTCACACATAACTTTCGCATGCTCGATGCACACAAATATCTTCATAAAGTTCCGCCACGAACTTTCTGCGATGAACACTATGCACATGTGGAGGTTTTCCGTAACTATCAAAAAATTCCCCCCGGGAGTTACTGTCTATATAAATTGCTACCCAGTGCTTCCCGGGGCTATCTTTGGGATCTGTATTTACAATCAACGCTGCTGGTAGTTCCACATGTACAGGTAATTCATTAGCTGCGAAAACCCCAACATGATGATTGTCAAAGGCTCTATTTGATGTTAACCCGTGAAGCAAATTTAAAGTCGACAGCATTGCTGGACACTAAATTGTAATATTGTGCAACTCACCTTGTTATACAATTAATCCAGATGAATATCTCTTTGATTATTAATTTCCATGAGAGCGTCAAATTCAGAGTAGATAACACAAGTCACAGTAGATTCCAAAGCCGATTTGAAGTGGACTTCCAAGCTAACAGCCCCTTGCCGTTGAAGACTGCAGTGGGATATGGCACTTGCAGCTGCGTCTGGTGTTATATCGAAAACAAGTAATGCGTATCCCTGGGGGTATTCCTCACGCGATATATTGTTTCCTTCATCCATATAGTGTATCCCTGTTCCAGAGAGTAATGTGTGATATGCTGTTATGTACTTGTTGTTTTCAAAGTCTGGTTGAAGTGGTTTGCCGGGAATTTGGACTCCATCAACATATAAAGTAAAGAAGTTGTAATTGAAATGTTGAAAATTGAATGGGTTTGTAGACAGAGTGCCGTTGAATGCATCGTTGGTAACAAACTCCACAACTAATCGTTTCGGAAGACGTCCAAGTATCACATTGTCAATTGTTTTTGAAACAATATCTTTTGGAATAGTTACAGCTTTAAGTTGTACTCTTGTTAGAGGGTATTTTGCTGTATGTTTTTGCAATATGCGATTGTGACTAAGTTTGATGGATGAACTGACCGATACTTTTCTCACATATAGTGTAGCATCCAGAATTTCCACTTTGCCTTCACTGTCATCTAATCCCATCAAGCAGAAAGTGTTTTTCGAAGGAATCAGTTTTATTCGCATTTCCACTCCATTGATCTCTTGATTGAAAATATCAGAATGCAAGTAACCAAACATATCAAATGTTTTACTCTGTTTTGTTAGTTGGTTACGTTTTGTAAAGCCTTTGTTGTCTTCCGAAACGTTATCAAAAGCGCCTGCTGTATCTTTGTACCACAATGCTCTTTGGAGATGAGATGATTTTGCAGATATGTCATAGTTCAGTGCTTTTTCAAAATAAGACCTGTATGGGTGCATGTGAGATGGAAACGAGATGAGTTTGTTATTTAAGTAGATTTGTACTTCGCTGAACATTGCATTGAGAAAATCACTGACAGGTCCAATTGTTTTATCTGTGGGTAGCAATAACTGACCATTCGCTTTTATAATTCTGGCATCTATATTCAACATTGTGTGTGCTAAATCCATATAATCATCACCATGTCCAGGTATTACAAACTCGGTGGGGGCATTATCTGCCAGACAACTAACAGGTTTGTATCCGATTGTGACAGTCAGATTTACCGTCATTATTATTATCATTATTATTCATGTATGTAGCGGTAAAAAGACGTGTTGATTCAAAGTGTTGAGTGTTTCAATTTGTAAGATTACATATTTGATTTTTTGCCAAGCCGACGGGAAGAACGAGAGGTTCGCGTGTGTTAAGGGCGAGCACCTGAAGGGTCACGCTATGCGTCTAATGCTTAGGAAATTCGACCGTAATGACAAACATTTAAATATCTCGGTTTCCAACGGTCAGATTCATGTGAAACTTATACCAGCGCAGCGGCATGTGTGCAAGGACGGATATGTGGAGTTTCGTCACGATCAAGCGACAATTACGGACGCCAGATCAAATCGGTTCTAATTGATCAGTTTGTGGACAGCGATTGCAATTGAGCTATGGGCGACAGCCAGGCGGAAGCTTAATCCGCACGAACTCAACTTCGAGCACGGCTCGTCCCACTTGGGAGACAATAGAGCAAAGTGGACTGACCCCTTCGGAAGCGTCACTCCAACGTGCGCATAGCGTCCTTTTTCAAAATCCAAATAAAACGAAGGACATGGTTTTTCGTTACACAGTCTTACCGCGATCCTTGTAGCGAGAGGAGCTCCGTGCTACCTCTCCATATACAGTTTTGCCGCGATTCTTGGAACGAGAGCACCTTTGTGCTACCTTTCGTGTACAGTGGACTTTGTTGTGTTGTGCGAACACCAGTGTGTGTGATAGGCAGTAAGTCTACACGAGTGCGCCTACCTCAACCGCAGGGGGAAGTTGAAGCGAAACCGTGTTTCCGTGATTACCTTACGCCATTTATAATTTTTGAGAAACAAGGAACACCGGAAACTATGGCGGGCTAGAGGAAGAAAGGAGATGAGGGCGTTACGTCGATTCGCCCGACGTCAGAAGAAACTACGCCGATGATGCCTATCCGCCGCCATGGAGAGAGAGAGAGAAAACGTCGAACGCCGCCCTATTGATACGCCGACGACGCCTACCATCCGCCACGTTGAAGCCCCTACGACGCCTACCAGCCGCGACAGAGAGACGTAGAGAGAGATGTTGACGCCCGACGACGCCTACCATCCGCCATGTTGACGCCCCTACGACGCTTACCAGCCGCGACAGAGAGACGTAGAGAGAGATGTTGACGCCCCGACGACGCCGACGACGCCTACCATCCGCCACGTTGAAGCCCCTACGACGCTTACCAGCCGCGACAGAGAGACGTGGAGAGAGATGTTGACGCCCCGACGACGCCGACGACGCCTACAACGACCGCTCAGATGCGACGTCCGAACCGCGCCATACCACGGAGATCCACCGATCCCGAGAGGAAGAGGAGCCGGGGAACTAGGTGCTTGAACCCTTTTTGCATCTTCATCGTCACGACCAAGGAAACCTTTCGCGTGGATACTATGTGTTTTTCAATCGCCCATAACGACGCCAGGATGCACCCCGGGAGCTGAGAGATGGTAAAGTATTCATCTGTGTGAATCTTAACACGTGACGGCCCGATTGATTTAGAGAACGCCCTTGAAATTCGTCGACATTTTGAAAACGCCCACTCAACTCGAACTTCATACCAAACTCCCGTCGCGCTTGTCATTTGTAATCTATTCGTCTCAGGTCAATTTTTCTTATTCCTTGTGATATTTTTTTTATGATCTTAAATTCATTGTTGTTTGTGCTCCTTTGTATTTGTTTAAAGTGCGTACTATTAGAGTAAAGCGCCGCCCGCTTAATTGCATATTCTACTTGAGGTTTGTTCATTTTTATGTGTCAGCGCTGTGTCGCTGCTAGCTATGTCCGGTCGCATATGTGATTATTTGTTAAAGTATTTGCCTGGTAATGTGAATTGCTCGTCGCGGCGAAGTGTTTAAGTCCCGCCTGCTAGAGAGTACATGTTTGCGTCACTCAACGGAGGTTATTTGTTATGTTTGAACCACGTGAGGTCTTGTAAAAGGAAAACGTCCGCCCACGTGAATGTAATTGCCGTTGAGACGCCTTTGTTTATACTGGTCAAGTAATGTATTGTCACCGCGCCGACTAGTTTCTTTTTTAAAAACAAAAGGTGAACTTAAGTAAGGGCTGGCTAGGATCTAAGTAGCACTGAAGCAAAATCACAAATGACCTGATTAGACAAAAAGTAAGGTAAAATTAATTGAGAATGCAATAATTAGGGCTTGTCGTCATAAAACCTGTACATGTCATGTATAATTTCTTGTGTCGATGACCCCATGAGGACTGAATCTGAGAGAGAATGTGAGAGTGCAAGTGTGGGGACCTGTAATGATTCCATTTTTGTTGGTTATGAATAGAATATACTTTTTATTTTCATGTTAATTTTGGGCTATATCATTTTCGTATGCATGTCGCTACCCGTGATTTTCAGGTATGCAGCTAGCCGCTTCCCGGCTACAGGTAAAGAGGTGGAAATTTGGAAGTACATATGTCGTTGTTTTTATTCGATATGGCTTATTACTATGCACTGTTGGTCACCGGTTCCTACACAGGAACTTAACCTGGACCGTAACGCTATTTCGCTTGTCCGAGGGAGATTTTGCCGCCTCTATCTAGGTAGTGGTAGCATTTGTCTTCCCGGGCAAGGGAGGGCGTATCATACACGATGGTGTGGTGTTCTAAGATGCTTGTCTGAGTAGGTTTTACCGAGAAAATATCCAATTCACTTTTAAAACACTCACGTGATTTCTCCCTAATTAGCGCCATATCTAATCAAAAATATCTGATGTTATTTGAATTTTCTTACGGTTGGTTTGGTTGTTTTCTTGGTGTTTGTATTGGCACTGGATCTCTTCTTTCTCTGAGCGATCCTTCCAGTTCCCTGTCCCGAAGCAGAGTGATTCCTTTTGAAATGTTTATGCCCGTGATAACCTGAACCAATCATTTCCTTTAGCTTTGTTTCAGCTTTTCTTTTAAGATTTGATCTGGCATCCGAAATTCTGGATTGTAGTGACTGTTTTAGGGGTGTTTTGTCTACAACATCACCTAACACATTTACCCCTGTTTTTAACATTTCTTTCCCTACAGCTTTCGCTCCTTTTTTGATAAGAGACAAAGCTGACCGAAAAAGTCCTCCAAGAAAACTTCCAATGCCATGTCCTTTTTGATAGGCAGCACCGTAATATATGTTACCCACACCAGATCCAGCTTGTTGATGGTAGTATTGAAAATATTGGTCATTCATAATCAGAGCTTTTCACCACAACGTCTAAAATGAAGTTTCAAACACACTAGTCCGGACGAGAATGGGATGTGTGCACCAGTGCTATCCCTTAAGTCAATTTCTATTTGTTCGAAATTATGTTTCTGCACTGGGATGTAATGTAGTGAATCGAAAATTTGCACACCATCACTTCCAAAAGTATGTTCCATAGGATTAATGTTTATAATACGTAATAGAGGGGCGACAGCATCTCCCACCATATGTGATTCCGCAATATCTGTGTAAATATACATCTGGGAAGGAATTTCTCTCACAACATTTGGAGGCGAGCGTCCAATTTTTACTTCTGATAGATCATCGGTCGGTTTAAAACCTAATATCCGTGCCAGTTGAGGTGACAATCGTACATTTATGTTTCTCTGCTTGGTAGATATATCATCAGTCACATGTTTGTACGCAGGATGATTTCGGAGACTAAAATTTAATGTTTCAGAATATTTATTGATTTCTGCAACAATGCTGTTTATAGATGCGTAATAGCCTTCGGATATTCGAAGTTCGTTCCATTTGACATCATCCATAGATTTATATTGAATATAGTTGTTAAATCTTGTAATGTTTAGTATTGAATAAGGATAATGCACTTCTACCAATGCCATCTCCCATTTGTTGGTGTCCAACTCCACACGGTTCTGAAGCTTTGTGGTGTAATTAGTTAAAGTATTACTTGGGAAACATTTCATGGAACTGTTACTAGGCAAAGTAAGGTAGAAAGCGTTTGCTTTTCTCATGATGTGTTATGAAGGTTATTTGTACCACTGATGAGAATACCTACAAAAATTTATGCCTCTCTCTCTCTTTTTTTTGACTCCAAAAACGATGCGCTAATCCAACTGTCAAATAATCTGGAGTAACCTTTCCAATGAACTAACACCTTTTTACTGGCTCCTTTACCTTTGGTCGCAAGGATTTTATCAATTTCATGCATATCCGGTAAGCGGACCAATTGCAACTCTTCCGTATAAAATGTTCCATCGATTTTATGTCCTTGTAGATCTTTTAATTCATACACTTGAGGATTTCTTTTCAAAATACGTTCCACCACAAATATTTCACTTGTCCAATTTTCCATGTAACCTTTGTCAAAGCGTTTTTTGGTTTTTGTTATTCTCACTGTATCTCCTATTTTGAATGGCATCTTCAATGACAATAGTGGAGATGAATCAGATTTGAGTTTTTTGTCATACATATTGTGCCATACTTTCAAAACCTACTCAGGAGTAACATCTGATGGTGCCATTTTAAAACTCGATTGAATTTTATGATTATAAGCTTTCAAAAGCTTTGGGAGTACATTAACATAACAGCTGGTTCTTTTCTTAGTAAAATACTTCCACATGCGTTCCTTTAAAGTTCTGTTGAATCTTTCAACAATACTAGCTTTAATATCAGGAATCTTTGTTGTAAAATAAATTACATTTTGTTTTTTGAGATATTCCTGCACAATACTGTTGGTAAACTCACGGCCTTTGTCAGTTTGTAATTTCAAAGGTTTTCTTTTGCTTTGTTTGAAAATTTGCTGGAAAGCCTTTTTTATACATACACCAGTTTTATTTTTTACAGGGACAGCCCAAGCATGCCTGCTAAAAATATCGATAACTGTGAGTATATATCTGTACCCTTTGTTGTGATTCCGCAAACTCTGCATGTCATTCAAGTCAGCCTGCCATTGGTCATCGATATTATGCACAAAATAAAAGTTTCTCGGAAATCGACGCTTTACAGGTCTATGCAAAGTGTATGCAGTTTGCTTTGTCAACCAATGTTTGATTGTTGACAATGGTATGGATTTTTTTACAGCTTTCCATAGTGTTGAAGCTGTAGAATAGGATGCTGGATGAGATGGATTGTACCAGATATTCTCTAATATTTTTTCGCTCATGGTTTGTATCTTGACCAAACTGGAACAGTACGTTTACGTTTGTGCCCTGGAAATGATGATACAAAAGAAATTGGTTCCTTTTCTTCTTCTTCTTCTTCTTCTGTTAATTCTTGTGCCTCTTCTTGGTTAGCTCCGGACAGCGGAACATGGCGTCCGGGGTTGCCAAAAACAATCTGTTGAATAAACTCCTGTCTCCGGGGGTTTCCAATATATTCTTGAGGAATATTAGATAACGCCAGACCTCTATTGAATAGTTGCCACCCAGGATTGCTTGTTTTTCGTGGTCGAATTATATCCGATACTAGATCGACAATATTTGAGCCTTCAATTTTATTATTGTTAATAAAAACTGCCCCATATTTATCCCAATCAATATTACTATTATGTAAAAGACGTTCATACAATAGTTCGGCTTTTCTACGATTCATGCTGGGTGTAGCAGCTAGAATTTCTTCTTTCATATCAGTCAACTTCTCAGTAGATTCTGTAATCGGTAGCGACACAGGTTCTCTTTGTTTTCGAGTAATAGACAGAAATTTTTGGAGCACAATACTGTAACGATTCCATTTTTCATCATCCGAAAGACCTTTGAGATTCAAAATTACTTGCATATCCTGATCCAATTGCGATAAGGATGTAGACGGTGCAGACATGACAGGATGTCTCATGTTATCCATAAATGCTTGAGGTATTATAACCATTTTTTTGGCATGCTCCATGTTCAGATTTTTTTCACTTAAATAAACTTGATAACACACCTCCTATTAAAGGGGCTAATAACGCAGGTAGAAATCCTCCGTGTTGCACTAGTATCTGTTTCTTCTGCTTTGTAGAGTGTCCTTTGGCAGAGAGATTACGTATCACCTTCTTGTACCGGCTCAATCTTGTTTTCTGAGGTGTTGAAAGAGGAACATTCCCTTTTAGAACATTGTAACAACACTCACAGATTGAATTAACTAAGGAAGAATCAGCAGCTTGTAATATCGCTGTGCGAAGAGCTGGTTTAGCATCCGACAAAACTTGGAGCACTTTAGCGTGTTTCACTCTTGGAGCCAAGATGACAGAATAAACGACTAGTGATTATGCTTGCTTTTTTTGTAGGAATATATACATAATTGATATCATCGTCGGGAAATATCCGCGACCGAAAACGTACTTCTTCCGGAGTGTTCTGCTTCAGATCAAACAGCAAATATCCATGGGGTTCAGCGGTGGCATTGTAATATGCATCTTTTATAAAATTTGGATTCTCCGGGTATACTTGTCTAGATAAATAATTAATTTGGGCTCTGTCTCTTGGATTTTTGAAGCATACAATATAATAACTATTTAAAGATATATCCCTATTCCCTTTTCCCTGATGGAATAGATTTTGAGTGATAAAGAAAAGACTAATATCACGATGATGACACCCTTTTGTAAATAAATCTGTGACTCTTTGATCGCATTCCCTCATCTGATCATCGATAATAATAAGATGAGGTCCAGAATTTGGCACAAATTGGTCAATATTAGGCATTCCTTCCCGAAATTGTACAAAACCAGGGAAATCATTGTATGCAGATTGCCATTCCCCGTATCACACCAAAATATTGTTGAATTTTACATTTACCATTTGGGGTAAACACTGGAGAAAATGCTTCACAAAATATGTCTTTCCACATCCTGATGGACCAGCCAATATTGCAGAGAACGGGTGTTTCCACAAGCACTCCATTTCTCAAACTGTGAAGAATGTTTTAAATTACATATAATATAAAAGTCGAATGTTATGAATATTTTTCTAGTTGTTAGATTTCCCTGATATGTTGTATCTTCAAATTACATATATATATATTATATTGTATTGTATTATATATATATATATATACACTTCATCAATAAATAAATATGCGTGTGTGTCTGTATATATATATATATATATATATATATATATACACACACACACACACACAGATACAGACAATTTTCTTATAGTACAAAATTCATTTTACAACAGCACAACAAATGCCAGATAGCATTGTACGCATGCGCGTTTGTAAACCCCGCCTACATATTCCGAGCATCAGCGTTGTGTTAGATAGCTCTCCATTGTTTCAACAACGATAAACAGCTTGGTGGCCCAGATCAAATTGGTTCTGGAATCTACTGTGACGTGTACCGTCTACTTTGAAGTATAAAAAGGTGAGTTGCACAATATTACTATTTAGTGTCCAGCAATGCTGTCGACTTTAAATTTGCTTCACGGGTTAATATCAAATAGAGCCTTTGACAATCATCATGTTGGGGTTTTCGCAGCTAATGAATTACCTGTACATGTGGAACAACCAGCAGCGTTGATTGTAAATACAGACCCCAAAGATAGCCCCGGGAAGCACTGGGTAGCAATTTACATAGACAGTAACTCCCGGGAGGAATTTTTTGATAGTTACGGAAAACCTCCACATGTGCATAACCATTTGCGATTTTTGGAAAGTAACTCTAAATTCTATACGTACAACACTCATCAGATACAAAGTTACGTGTCTGTGTACTGTGGGCATTACTGTTTTCTGTATTTATTCCATAGAGCCTCTGGTAAACCCATGCATAAATTTCAAATTTTATTCCCAGTACCGATAAAAAACGACAATATTATAACAACTTATTTGCTGACTCGTAAATTAAATTTATAATACTCGGTAAGTATACTAGAAAATATTGACAGTAAATACTGTTTGAAATTTTATACAAGTTACATATAGTCCTAATAGTATATTAATAATTTTGTAGCGTTACAGTTTACAACAGCTTACTTATAATATTTATCTTGTTTTGTGTCTTTACAGAACAATGACGCAATATCCAGAGATGGGATCGTTCAATGCTAGATTGTCCTCTTTCAGAAACTGGCAAATCAAAAGAATTCCCGTTTGTAGAAGCTCTGTCCGAAGCAGGATTATTTTACATTCAAAAAGAGGATAAAACAGTATGCTTCAAATGTGATGGAGGATTATACCGATGGAAATACAGAAACAATCCAATACTAGAACATCGTCGATATTTTCCATTTTGCCCCCTGTCTATAAACCTAATTTCAGATCGACAATGCGGTTGATGCTTTAATTAAATTAATTAATATTTGTTATCCAATATTTCCTCAATATGACGTTTATGATATTCTGCTGATTTTTCTCGCACCATTGATCTTTGTAACGCCCCGCCCCCTCCACCTTTTTTGTCCAGCACATGCTTGGTTTGCTACGCGCGCATGCGTCTCAAAAACACACCCACGCATTTCTTCAAATGTATATCTGCACGCTGCGACATGCAGTATCTCGCAGTTCTTAGTCATGGAATCCTCTATTTCGATGCCGCTGAAAAAAAGATTTCAACCGTACACTAATTTCAAGGGGGTTCTTCAGAAAGAGAGCGATCAGCATTTACCTGAAGAACAAAAACAAGTAACTAGTCTTATACGCCAGTCGATATTATTTGATCACGTCTACTATTTGAATGCTTCGAAAACAAAGGTTATCTCAATCGGACTTTCCTCTCATCTGGATTTCCAACCTGTGGTCAGGCTACACAGAAGCGGGGCGGCCGGAGTTGAACTACAGTTGCAGGAGTGGCACGCTCTTCAGGAATTGTTTCCAGTAATCGACAATTACATCGCTATTCCAGGTGAGCAGCCTCGTGTTTCCTACCCACTAAGTGAGCAACATGAATTGCTGATAACCACACTGTACAATCGTCGTCAGATCATTATAAGGAAAAAACCAGCTTACGGTTCCCTGGAGATAGTGTTCATCGCAGAAAGTTCGTGGCGGAACTTTATGAAGATATTTGTGTGCATCGAGCATGCGAAAGTTATGTGTGAAACAGTGTCGCCGTATCTGAAATCATATTTTGGAAACTGTGTGGAATCTTGCATTCTCGACCTTCGCGAACAATGTTTCGGTTGCACAGATATTTCCCCTGTCCATGCATGTAATAAGGAGAAGTTTGTGCTTTCCCATCTACATGGATGTACAAAACCTGAGCCTTTGTCTATACAAAACATCGACGGAAAAAGACTTTCCAAAGAAGTGTTTCTTTTTTGCGAGAACATACTTGTGGAAAAAATAGTGAAACATTTTAATTCAGTGGTTGCAGCAGAAAATGGATATGATAGTGACACAATTCCTTATGTGGGTGAGTGAACAAACTTGAAGGATAAAAACTTGTTAAATAACATGCTGATAAACTGGTGACACAATATAAACATTTTACATATGTATGTGTGTGTGTGTGTGCGGCTCTTTTGAATTTTGTAAATATTGGTAATAAACAGGGATAAAATATATGTCTTGGCTTTTTTTCCATTTATCACCCCTTTAAAAATCCTCATGGTTTATACTTTTACTGGTAACAATCGTTAATAACAACATTAAAAATTAACTATATAATGAAAAAATGTGTATTGTGGACTTGTCGAAGATAAAGCATGAGAGCTTTTCTTCACACTGGTAAAAATCGGTGTTAATAACAACATTAATAATTAACTATATAATGACAAAGTGTGTATTGTGGACTTGTCGGAGATAAAGCATGATAGCTTTTCTTCACACTGGTAAGAATCTGTGTTAATAACAACATTAATAATTAACTATACAATAAAAAAATTGTGTATTGTGGACTTGTCGGAGATAAAGCATGAGAGCTTTTCTGCACAGCGCTGGACACGCAAAGGCAAGTATCTTTATTTTCATTCTATTTCTAACAGTGATTCGCTATTTTTTCTTGTCACTATAAAAAAACTAATTCAATTTTTCTTTTATCACATCTGTCGCCATTTTGCTTGTTTTTGTTTAATTCCTCTTTATGCATTGAGGTTAATCGAAACATAACTTTAGACTTTTACATGGAATTGAAACATAGAATGTTGCCTCCTTTGATTGAATCGAACCTGTGACTCCTCTTTGATCACAAAACAATAGTAACGGCCATCTTGCTTATTTTACCTACTCTTTATGCATTTAAGATAATCGTTACTGGGGCCCCACACGGCAAAACAACAGATTCTAATTTATTCACATTTCTTTTTTTTTACTTTAAAAACAACATCATTATCAGCCAATTTGACATTGTGAATCGAACCCGGGGACCTTTTCATTACAGCATAAACATCCTATTTCCAATTAGTTCATTTTCTCTTTGTGCACAAAAAGCTAATCGGAACTTTTAAACAAATACAATTGAATATCCAATTTTCACCAACATTGGTAATCGAACCCTCAACCACTTGGTTAAAACATCTCGCGGAATAAAAAACACCCCCGCCCCGCCCCGCCCCGCCCCGCGCCGCGCCGCGCCGCGCCGCTAAACACAAAACGCGTCCGCCATTTTGATTTTATTGAAATACTATTTATGCACAGATGGACTAATCGGGAACCTATAATGGCGGGACAAAACAATTGGCCTCATTTAACTACCTAGAAAATCGAACCCGCGACCTCTTCATTACCAGGCGACAACAATAACCACTAACCCAAGGCCACCATATTGATTTTATTCAAACACTATTTATGCACAGATGGACTAATCGGGGACCTATAATGGCGGGACTAAACAATTTGCCTAATTTAACTACCTAGAGAATCGAACCCGCGACCTCTTCATTGCCAGGTGACAACATTAACCACTAACCCAACTCGATTTTCGAACTCAACCATTTTGTTGCCTTTATTTACACACAGACTAATCGAGACCATTCAATATTGACATCGTCGCCTTGTAATCAAAGGGTCCCAGGTTCGATACTCGGTGGAGGCACATAGTGGTCCGAATCACCACTTTTCAACTGTAGGTCCAATCCTGATTAGTTTTACCGTGCATAAAACGGACTTAAAAAAACGAACTCAATCTATCAATCGATCAATATTGACTCTACCAGGAATCGAACCCTCGACGCCTCTTGTTTTACAGAGCAATAACCTTAGCCGCTAAGCTTTCGGGGGGTACAGCACCTTCGGCGCCATCTTTAAATCATTTCTTCATGTCTTTCCATCATACGCAATGGTTGCGCGCGCATTCCCCCCCCCCCACACACACACAAACATATGCACGTGTTAGGTTAGCATACATCAAGAAACAACGTGACAAATCCATTGACCCCCTCCCCCCACCGCTTCCGATGTCTTCAACGTGATCAGACACGTTCTGCTGACTCAACAATAAAACCGCTCGTGGCCCGCTACGACCGGATGTAACATAACACCAGCCGCATCAAATTTTTGCTGACGCGTAGGAACGAAGTGCTGTCATTCTACTATCCGGACTAATTGGGGGATAAGCTGACCGGTTTAACGAAAGTTCGGATTAACTGAAACAACCTAAAAGAACAGTAGAAAGTGCATTAACACTCCTTTTGTAGCAACAAAACACGTTTATTATGGTGCATTTAAAGGGCTTAGGCCTAAATACACTACACATAGACTGGGACTATTTTCGAAAATTCTGACTGTAGGAAGCATTTTTGAGGAAAAGCCGGCAAACAACATTTTCTGAATGTATTTGATATGCTGATTACGAATATTTTGTTTGCCACTCTCGATTTTGGTGCTATATGCTTCAAATCGCTAAAAAACAAAATGGCGGCAATACGAAATGAGCTCCAAATAACTTTTGAAGGAACAGAAACAAAATAGTAATCTTGGTGTCAAACATTATGTTTTTGAGTATGCTGAATCCAAATATTATGTTTTCTAATCTGAAATTTTAAGCTATGTGATCCAAATCGTTAAAAAACAAAATGGCGGCAATACGAAATGAGCTCCAAATAACTTTTGAAGGAACAGAAACAAAATAGTAATCTTGGTGTCAAACATTATGTTTTTGGGTATGCTGAATCCAAATATTATGTTTTCTAATCTGAAATTTTAAGCTGTTTGTTCCAAATCGCTAAAAAACAAAATGGCGGATACGTGCATCCATGCAATGTTTCGTATCCATACTTTTGAACTAGGAATAAAACAGTGTAACAGTAGGTTTTTAATACAGAAAAAGTATAGAACATTTCTGAAGTAAAGATGCAAAATTATAATATTATTCAAAGCATAAGACTATATTGAAATATTAACAATACCAGTGTATGATAAATCCGCACGTTATCCTTATTCAACCTTATTTTGTCTACAAAAATAGTATAACATTTTTCTAGTCACGGATATTCATGCACTCCTTAGTGCCAGTATCTGCGCATTTGCAATCTGCAGTACATACAAGCTGGCCTTTCCTGCAGGAACATGTAGCGGATATACAACCACCCAAACATCCACAGGTGACAATGTCGTAGCAGGATTGTGGAATTGGTGGCAGCGATTGAAGTTTTGGAACGAGCTGTCCGTCAACCATTTTACATCCCAAGATAGTAGGTGGTGGTAAGACAGGTTTTGGTATGACCGACTACCTCCACACCATGGCTAGATAGTGGACCAGTTGTACAGTGTCTCTCAAAAGTTTTAGGACAACGACATTTTAAACTAGGCAACCCAATTTACACAAGCCGTTGGTGGGTTGCGTGCAGAGTTAGGCTCAATTTCAGGGTTGCCACATGCACAATAGATATTTATAAAACACGCGAAAGAAATATAAACAAGTATTATTGTATAAAATTATTAAAAATATCACTATTATATCGCAAATGACAAAATTCTTTCTGAAAGAGAAAAATAGGTTTTCTAGTATTTCATCGCTGATGAGTCTACAGTAAGGAAAAGAGGTGAGAGGAAACGAAAGGTCACAAAGGAGAGGAGAAAGAGAAAGCGAAAGGAGAAGAGGAAAAGTAGAGGAGAGAAGAAAGAGAGGATAGACGAGGAGAGGAGATGTAGTGAGGAGAATGGAAAAAGATTCGAGGAGAGATGAGGAAAAAAGAACAAAGAAGAGAAAAGAGGAGGAAAACGAGAGGAGAGGAGAGGAGGAGACGAGAAGAGGGAAGTGGAGAGTAGAGTAAAGGAGAGAAAAAGAGAAGAACGAAAAAGAGAGAATAGTGCAGTGGAGTCGAAAATCTAAGACAGGAAAGGAGATAAGACGAGTGGAGAAGAGTGGGATGGAGATAAGATGCGAGAAAAGTAGGGAAGGCGATATGAGATAAAAGCAGAACGGAAAGAGGGGAGAGAAGAAGGAGAAGGAACTGGAGAGAAGAGGTAGTTGCAAAAAAAACAAAAAAAAAACGTCTGAGCGTCAAGAATGGATGCATTGGTCAAATTATCGACATGAAACATTCAATGACATTTTGAAATGTATTGGAGAATATATTAGATCGGTGCGAAATGCCTTTTGGCTGAGTTCAGAGCAAATTAAAATCATCCATGTAAGATCTTTGATTTTATCTGCGATTACACCACTAAAAAAATGAACGTAATTTTTAATATTTATAAGAATTATTCAATTTTTCTCCACTTCTCGGTTCGTTGAAATGGAGATTTTGTAATTCAATATTTCCCCTCCCCCCATCGTTAATTCCAAACTGAATCATTCCATTTCACACGGCGCGGACAATGAACACAATGGGATATGTCTAAAACTTACGAAAATTTTCTGCCAGCGGAAGGGTTTGAACCTACGACCTTCAAATTGACAATCCTGAACGGTAACCACTACCCTACAACCTTTAGCTCCTTAAACCAGGTAGAAGAACCACTACACTACGCATTTACCTTCGAATGAAACAACAACTTTTTTTAAGTATTCTGTCCCTCCAATATTGTAAATGTCGTTTGGTATACGTGTAGTTGAACTTTTACTTTAATTTTGATTTGCTTTCTTGTAGTATAACCGATATCTTCGAGAAATAATTTTCGAAGTAATTAAAAAATGAGAATATTGGTAGTTGTGAAAATGCGAGTTATTTCTTCTAACTTATTATTGTGATTAGGCATTACTAATGGAAAATATCTAGAGGCTTGAATATTACAGGACGATGTTCTTTTCCTGTGATACTCTAACAGACAAAATGCTTGTTTACTGATGCATGTCTTGTGTCCAGAACAGTCTTATGAAATGTATTTGCTGTTGAGTAAGATAACACGAAATAATTACACCGTTTGCGAACTACCAAATCTGTGCAACGTTATACGTAAACAGGCGGAAAATTTTATTCATAAAATCACTTCACATTTGACAGTGTTAGTCAAGAGAGACTCGTGGGACACTGTGTTAAGGTGCTGGACTAAATCCTTCTAATTTTTCTTCCTCGAAGAGCAACAATTTCTATGGAAGAGCAACAGTGATGATCTTTCTTATTTCTTTTAAATGCTTACACTTTCCTTTAATTGGGTTAAAAATAAATAAGAATATTGCTTGCATTTCTGTCATTGACGTAGACCAGAGAGAGAGACAGACAGACAGACAGATATTACAAAATAGTTCAAATAGTGCGAACGCCATTAAAAAGTCATGATAATTCTATGTTGCGTACTTAGAATTATTCATACAATAAAGAACATGTCTAATTGTGAGTTAACAAAAAAAAAAAACAATAATAAAGAGACATTTTTGCATCACGAATGCAGTTCGAAAAAGTCTGGACAGGGATTGAAAGTAACGCACTATCCTGACTAAACCGGTGACATCGGTGACGTCTGGTAGCCTTGCATCAATGATTATAAAACTAAAACCACCCAATATTGCAGCTTGAAGACTTATGCGCAAGAAACAGATTCATTTATACAAGAGCAAAATTGAAATTTTTACACATTTCAAAAATCGACGATGTTATTTTCGTATTTATTTATTTATAGGTTCACAGTTAAATATTTTAGGGTTCGAGGGGGAAGCATGGCCCACATGGCCCCTCCCCTGGGTACTGACCTTACGTAGACAGTGGAAGAGAAATTTTGGAGAACCTTTCTATTAAATTTAGTATTTACATTCACCTTATTCTCAGATAGGTTAAACCGTTTATTGACAATCGTGAACTTTTCGTTTAATAGATAATATTTGGTTTTAAACGACGGGAGAACATTGGTCGAATTTCCTTTCTTGCTCTTTTGAGAGAATATATACTTCTACAATAGCAATCGCGTTCGGAAACCATGAAAAAAAAAATGACTTGGTTTTCAAAGGCACACAAGCTTGGTAGTCTAGCTTGCTCGCGATCAAAGTGACTCACTCACGCTATTCAAGGCCGCTTCTTATCGCACCCAGCACGTTACAAGTGACCAGAGTCTAATTTTAAAGAGAATCTGAAGAATGGTAGATTTCATCAGAGGCGGCTAGGTAGGCACCAGCTCAACATGCAATAGTTTAAGTGATAATTCCTGACAAAAAAGAAACGTATTGAATAATTATTGGGATAGTAATACGTGTATCCGCTCTTTTTTAACAATGTAAGCTCGAAGACAATCTGTATTCCATTTATTTATATTGGCAACTTGGTCAACCGGAGGTTATTTTATCGCCTTCGATAATCGAATTGTCTGATCGATTATTTTTTGTTTACCCAGGAACATGCCCCATAGGAGATTTCCGAGACCGGGTTACGCTACTCACTCGTAGCTCCCCAATTTCTTCACGATGGTGGGTTGCCACCGGTCCCATACACAGGCCGAGAACCTAGAGAGTGAGCATAGGGGGACTCGAATCCATGCCGTCCTTCAGTCGGAGGTCACGGAGGAGGACTTTTCTTATTTTACCTTTGGCTAATCGCGACGATGAGGATGAATAATGAATTGAAAAATCAAGAAGGTCAGACAAAATTGAAATTTTTACACATCCTTGCATCCTTGCATTGAACTCAAGTGGGAAAAGGGGTAAAATTAGCATGTCCTGAATTGCCACACATATAAATAGTTATTTCATTAATATTTGTCAATGTCTTTGAAGCAGTACACAATTATCGTTAGAGTATCATTATTCATGATCTTATATATAAAAATATCCCGTTGAACGTGTGTCAATTCATTTATTTGTTTATTTTTTTTTATAAATTCCATATGCAGAACAATGTAGCCACTAGGCTATATACTGCTATTACAAATAATGTTACCATGCTCTTGTTTAATGGAAGGGATTCTTTTTTAAGGAACATCTAGTATGGACGATCGAACGTGGGACCGCAATGCTTTCAAGAACTCTAACCAATACATTACGCCCTTTGTTTTCTTGGAGCTACTGTTCCTAATTATTCTGTCGCCTCAATATTGTAAACGTTATCTGCAAAAAAGAAGTTAAATACTCAGATATAGCTCTGTACTTCTAAAATTACTTGATACACATGCATTTGAAATTGAACTCTGAATTTCTTTCTTCGTATTAGTATATCTAAGCTTGTGAATATATTTTATATGTAATTTTAAACGGTTTCATGAACATCTACGAAAAAGTTCCTTATAACTTGGAATATGGTGAATAGATATGAAATGTCTTGAAATTAATTTTCGACCACTAGATTTTGGCAAGGGAATTATGTGTGATCTGTTTCCAGTTATTCATTGCTTAAACAAACGTTTTAAAACTATGTGGAATTTTCATTCTGGGATAAGATTCTTTACTTGCTACATGTATGCGAACTACACTCTGTCCCACTTATCTCAGGAGCAGGTGAACGAAAACAAGTATCTGAGCAGCAATGAACACGTGAGAGGAATGCGATTGCGTGGAGGGAGGAAAGCCACTGCAGTTACCAGCCTTCCCAGCAGCGTGCACTGATTCGCTCTGTCCACTCGATCTCCTCTCCCCTCTCTCCACTTCTCTTCCGCTATGCGCGGATTTGCTCCAGAGATGCCGGGACAGGGTACAGTTAATTGTTTCTCAAAAGGTATCACCTATCTCTGTATGCCACACATTTAATTCTTACTCACATGGAAAAAAAAATGTCAATTTGTATTCAGGGGTAGTTTCACAGTTACAAACTATTTTGGCCTTGATGAGAAGTTTAGTTTAAGTAGGCATTTTGTTTATAATTTTGAAATTGAGGTCGTCTAAGGTTGAAATCCTCATATTTAAGGCTTGAACTCGTCACCTAAGAGGTTGAAGATCGTCCTCTACTTTGTGCGTGGCCAAAGGTAAAATAAGAAAAGTCCTCCTCCGTGACCTCCGACTGCAGGACGGCATGGATTCGAGTCTGCCTATGCTCACTCTCTAGGTTCTCGGCCTGTGTATGGGACCGGTGGCAACCCACCATCGTGAAGAAATTGGGGAGCTACGAGTGAGTAGCGTAACCCAGTCTCGGAAATCTCCTATGGGGCATGTTCCTTGGTAAACAAAAAATAATCGATCAGACAATTCGATTATCGAAGGCGATAAAATAACCTCCGGTTGACCAAGTTGCCAATATAAATAAATGGAATACAGATTGTCTTCGAGCTTACATTGTTAAAAAAGAGCGGATACACGTATTACTATCCCAATAATTATTCAATACGTTTCTTTTTTGTCAGGAATTATCACTTAAACTATTGCATGTTGAGCTGGTGCCTACCTAGCCGCCTCTGATGAAATCTACCATTCTTCAGATTCTCTTTAAAATTAGACTCTGGTCACTTGTAACGTGCTGGGTGCGATAAGAAGCGGCCTTGAATAGCGTGAGTGAGTCACTTTGATCGCGAGCAAGCTAGACTACCAAGCTTGTGTGCCTTTGAAAACCAAGTCATTTTTTTTTTCATGGTTTCCGAACGCGATTGCTATTGTAGAAGTATATATTCTCTCAAAAGAGCAAGAAAGGAAATTCGACCAATGTTCTCCCGTCGTTTAAAACCAAATATTATCTATTAAACGAAAAGTTCACGATTGTCAATAAACGGTTTAACCTATCTGAGAATAAGGTGAATGTAAATACTAAATTTAATAGAAAGGTTCTCCAAAATTTCTCTTCCACTGTCTACGTAAGGTCAGTACCCAGGGGAGGGGCCATGTGGGCCATGCTTCCCCCTCGAACCCTAAAATATTTAACTGTGAACCTATAAATAAATAAATACGAAAATAACATCGTCGATTTTTGAAATGTGTAAAAATTTCAATTTTGCTCTTGTATAAATGAATCTGTTTCTTGCGCATAAGTCTTCAAGCTGCAATATTGGGTGGTTTTAGTTTTATAATCATTGATGCAAGGCTACCAGACGTCACCGATGTCACCGATTTAGTCAGGATAGTGCGTTACTTTCAATCCCTGTCCAGACTTTTTCGAACTGCATTCGTGATGCAAAAATGTCTCTTTATTATTGTTTTTTTTTGTTAACTCACAATTAGACATGTTCTTTATTGTATGAATAATTCTAAGTACGCAACATAGAATTATCATGACTTTCTAATGGCGTTCGCACTATTTGAACTATTTTGTAATATCTGTCTGTCTGTCTGTCTCTCTCTCTGGTCTACGTCAATGACAGAAATGCAAGCAATATTCTTATTTATTTTTAACCCAATTAAAGGAAAGTGTAAGCATTTAAAAGAAATAAGAAAGATCATCACTGTTGCTCTTCCATAGAAATTGTTGCTCTTCGAGGAAGAAAAATTAGAAGGATTTAGTCCAGCACCTTAACACAGTGTCCCACGAGTCTCTCTTGACTAACACTGTCAAATGTGAAGTGATTTTATGAATAAAATTTTCCGCCTGTTTACGTATAACGTTGCACAGATTTGATAGTTCGCAAACGGTGTAATTATTTCGTGTTATCTTACTCAACAGCAAATACATTTCATAAGACTGTTCTGGACACAAGACATGCATCAGTAAACAAGCATTTTGTCTGTTAGAGTATCACAGGAAAAGAACATCGTCCTGTAATATTCAAGCCTCTAGATATTTTCCATTAGTAATGCCTAATCACAATAATAAGTTAGAAGAAATAACTCGCATTTTCACAACTACCAATATTCTCATTTTTTAATTACTTCGAAAATTATTTCTCGAAGATATCGGTTATACTACAAGAAAGCAAATCAAAATTAAAGTAAAAGTTCAACTACACGTATACCAAACGACATTTACAATATTGGAGGGACAGAATACTTAAAAAAAGTTGTTGTTTCATTCGAAGGTAAATGCGTAGTGTAGTGGTTCTTCTACCTGGTTTAAGGAGCTAAAGGTTGTAGGGTAGTGGTTACCGTTCAGGATTGTCAATTTGAAGGTCGTAGGTTCAAACCCTTCCGCTGGCAGAAAATTTTCGTAAGTTTTAGACATATCCCATTGTGTTCATTGTCCGCGCCGTGTGAAATGGAATGATTCAGTTTGGAATTAACGATGGGGGGAGGGGAAATATTGAATTACAAAATCTCCATTTCAACGAACCGAGAAGTGGAGAAAAATTGAATAATTCTTATAAATATTAAAAATTACGTTCATTTTTTTAGTGGTGTAATTGCAGATAAAATCAAAGATCTTACATGGATGATTTTAATTTGCTCTGAACTCGGCCAAAAGGCATTTCGCACCGATCTAATATATTCTCCAATACATTTCAAAATGTCATTGAATGTTTCATGTCGATAATTTGACCAATGCATCCATTCTTGACGCTCAGACGTTTTTTTTTGTTTTTTTTTGCAACTACCTCTTCTCTCCAGTTCCTTCTCCTTCTTCTCTCCCCTCTTTCCGTTCTGCTTTTATCTCATATCGCCTTCCCTACTTTTCTCGCATCTTATCTCCATCCCACTCTTCTCCACTCGTCTTATCTCCTTTCCTGTCTTAGATTTTCGACTCCACTGCACTATTCTCTCTTTTTCGTTCTTCTCTTTTTCTCTCCTTTACTCTACTCTCCACTTCCCTCTTCTCGTCTCCTCCTCTCCTCTCCTCTCGTTTTCCTCCTCTTTTCTCTTCTTTGTTCTTTTTTCCTCATCTCTCCTCGAATCTTTTTCCATTCTCCTCACTACATCTCCTCTCCTCGTCTATCCTCTCTTTCTTCTCTCCTCTACTTTTCCTCTTCTCCTTTCGCTTTCTCTTTCTCCTCTCCTTTGTGACCTTTCGTTTCCTCTCACCTCTTTTCCTTACTGTAGACTCATCAGCGATGAAATACTAGAAAACCTATTTTTCTCTTTCAGAAAGAATTTTGTCATTTGCGATATAATAGTGATATTTTTAATAATTTTATACAATAATACTTGTTTATATTTCTTTCGCGTGTTTTATAAATATCTATTGTGCATGTGGCAACCCTGAAATTGAGCCTAACTCTGCACGCAACCCACCAACGGCTTGTGTAAATTGGGTTGCCTAGTTTAAAATGTCGTTGTCCTAAAACTTTTGAGAGACACTGTACATGTAACCGTAGAGCATCGGTAGTGGGGGGGGAGGGGGCAGTGCTTGTGGTGTTTTTCCTTTGCTGAACAGCTTTACTCTGGCTTCATCACAGCTGCTTGCATCCGGTACACCATACAACTTGCACGAACTTCTCTGCATTGTGTGCTGTTTCTTGTTTCAATTTGTCAACACCAAGATTTAATAGTGTTAAATATTTTCCATACTGTCTTCTTACTGATCCCAGCAATGTAGAATGCTGTGTCGCATCCTGTTATGGCGTGGAATGGGATGAGAGTTTCGAAGACAGGATCCGTAAATGAAAGCTTCTGCCTGACTTCATGTACTGGAATGTATGTTCCTGCTCGCAACCACAATTTCGTACATCTAATCTACCTATTGCACTAATACATCTGCATCACGTGCTGAGACAACAATGTTATCAGCACCAGAATTAAGACAGTGAACTATAATACGCGTGTCCGCCTCTTCGTGGTTTGCCTGCAATCCTTCAATAGACAAATCACGATTGTTTGTTCGTACGTCATCCTCCTTGTGAAATCCACCGGAAACCACAAATATTTTGTCTTCAGCAGCATTGTTGATCAAATGATTAGAGAGAAAACAGGCCAAATCTTTTTTATTCTCCGAGTTAGCAAGAAAGTCACCGAATTTGTTGGGGATTGGCACGGATCCATTTTCTATTACTTTTCTTACTAAATGAGCATGTTTCAAGCGCCTATCTCCTGTTCCAGCCTTGATTGAAATTTCGTTATACCGATCAAAGGTGACATCAATCCTCTTAAAGCTTCTTCCCATAGAAAGAACAAGGTTAAGAAATACATCTGCCAGTTGACCAAAGTTTAAAACTCCTGCAGGCTTTCCAAGTGCAACAACTAATGCTTGACCATCTATTATAAGGCATGACGGAGACGGAATTGATATATCAGGTGGACAAATTACATCCTTGGTCATCACATCAGCTAGAATGGGTTTGTTTCCTGTTCTCAGACTTCTGTTTGTGTTGGCAAGGGAGATTGGAATGGCATTAGTTCATGACACAAAATGCGATTTAGAACCACATTACGACCTGCCTCATAGGCAGTTACGAGGCGCTGGAGAATATTCCTGTCAGTTTTCAAAATGGTTCCCTTGCCACTTACTACCAATTTAACTTCATAGAGGGACTTGAAGGTCTTTGAATTTGACTTATGTAGAGAATCACTTGACTTGTGTGTGACTTTTACCAGGGGCCATGATCCTTTCCTTCACGAAGGTGTCTAGCTTTACCTGGCCCAGTGTTTCAGCTTCGAGGAGAGTATCTTGAATATCTGAAGTAGCTAAATTCTTTGTTTGTGGCAATGTTCTGGAGGAACTGATAAGAAACATCTTAAGATGATGGCTCATAGGTGCAGGTCTATGTTTCTATCATTCTGAGATAAAGTAATATATATATATATATATATATATATATATATATATATATATATATATATATATATATATATATATATAGGTTTAGTCATTTTTGTGGTTCTTTTGTTTAAAAAAGAGGAAAAAAACAACAACAATTTTCAAAAATGTCAGATTAGAAAACATAATATTCGGATTCAGCATACCCACAAACATAATGTTTGACACCAAGATCACTATTTTCTTTCTGCTCCTTCAAAAGTTATTTGGAGCTCATTTCGTATTGCCGCCATTTTGTTTTTTTAGCGATTTCGAGCAAATGGCTTCAAATTTCAGATTACTAAACATAATATTTGGATTCAACATACCCAAAAACATAATGTTTGACACCAAGATTACTATTTTGTTTCTGTTCCTTCAAAAGTTATTTGGAGCTCATTTCGTATTGCCGCCATTTTGTTTTATAGCGATTTGAAGCACATAACATCAAAAACGAGAGTGGCAAACAAAATATTCGGAATCAGCACATCAATTACATTCAGAAAATGTTGTTTGCCCGCTTTTCCTCAAAAATGCTTCCTACACTTTTTACAGCCACATTTCTGAGAATTTGCACCAGGCTAACAGTACAAAGTCTGCGGGAAATAGAATTTAATCAGTGGTTGACTGCCTTTTCTTTGGGAAGTTCTCTTGTTGACTTCTACCCACATTTAAACCTTACATTCCGCTTTTTTCTCTCTTTTTTTTGGGGGGGGGGGCTTTTCCCTGTCTGGATTAAGCGAAGTCGTGCTTATCGGGGTCCGTATTAATGAGGTTGTACTGTATATGGAAGCAACAAACCAATGTCAAGGACACATGCAGTAAGTAATCGCTAAAACTTCGCAGTATGAGTTAACAGACGTAAATCGAAATGGAACCATGTAGAAGTTACATACGTAGAATGATGTAATCGCAATAAAACAAAAGGAACTTGGTCCGCTATTTGTTTCAAAAAGAGTTTTTACAAACCAGATATTTCAATAACCACGAGATGGAAAGAAAATAGTTTCAATCAATAAATATAGAATGCAATATGAAGTGACAGAATATAAATAAATTGTTGGAGAAGAAGTATCTATTCAGTGAAAGTAGACAGATGACAAAAATATGAAAACTATGAATAGAAAATAGATAACAGATGGAAAGGAAAATAGAAGTGATTTTCATCATTCAACTAGCTGATTTCCCGGCGTTGCCCGGGTATTTATTTATCCCAATCTTCTATTAGAATGGAAAATAATTTGAGATCCCAATTTAGGCAAAAGACGATGTGGTGGCAATCCACCCGGATCAAGTGAGTTTAGGAACTCTGGTGGGAAATTGACGACCTCATCGGCACCTACTACGGCATCGACAGACTTGTATTCAGTGACTACACCTGGTAACGTGGCTAGTATTTGATTGTTTATTTTCCCGAACTTCTTCATGTCATCGTGAATGTCACCAATTAGCTTAGCGACTCCGAAAACTATGGATTCGACAATAATTTAGGTTATTTTTGACATTTTATTTTTCACCCCCTCTCATCCCCCATGCCGATAGGTGATGAACGTGGAGTTGAACGGCATTGGGAGTGTCACTATTCATCTTAGCGACCACGAAAACTATGGATTCCACGCTAATATCGGTCGTTTTCGATTATTTTTACATGTCCTATGACACCCTGCCTATAACTATATTTAGAATGCTACAATTTCTAAGGGATGAAAAATATACCGTATCATGCCGAAGGCATGACTCGAATCCGGGACCCCGGGGGCCATAGTCCGATAGTCTAATCATTTCATTAAAGGGCCCGAGTATGAAAGAAGCTGATAAGAGCTTCTTTCAAGCAAAAGCCACCTGCGATCTTCAGCGGATGTAAAAGCAATTTTCCTTCGGGAATTTTATTACGTTACTCCCAGGGAATTTGCATTTGGGTTAATCTTTTCAGCGGCATTCAGAAAATTGTTACCTTGGCTAACCACGACGACAATATCCGCCTTTCGGCGGTACCGTTTCAATTATGTTTCAGTTATTTATAACTTCCACACTCCCTTCTCGTGGCAAGCACATTTAATTTAATACCTGTAATTCATATATTCCACTTATGCTTTCAATTCAGCCACAATAAATTCTCGAGTTTTAGAACAACGTTACAGAAATGTATTCTCTAATAGTTTTTTTAAGGGGCATCATCTTATGAACATTAATTAAATTTTCCTTCGTTTATTGCGTACGCTCGCCCGTACTGGGACCTACAATCGGTTACATTCTTGAAATAAATCGTCGCTTGAACCGATACCTTTGTCTAATCGCAAAGAATCTTATTACCATAGCATTCACGCTGTCGTGAAGGAACATATAGATTGCCTTATTGCCCTTGTGTTTTTGATTCATTTTCTAACCTCCATTTTATTCGTATTTACGCCATCTTTGTTTTTTAATCAATTTATTACCCCAACGTTGACTACAGAGGACGGGACATTTTATTTATTGCAAGATCGTCAAAACCCTCGGGAAGATGACGTCCTTTCTCAATGTATTATTTTTTTATTATTTATATTCCTATTATCGTTCTAGCCACGGTCACCCGTCCCCATCTTAACGAATAACCTTTGGGCTAGTACCTTGAGTTTGCAATTGTTTATCTTAAAGCATAACTTCTCAACTTAACCCCCCATATACCTTGCGTTTTATTGCAATTTTTTTACATTTCCTAGATTTTCGCTTCAATCGCGATATTTTGGATTTATTCAAGAAGTAACGTTTGAGTTTGCGCCCCTACTTTTTTTAAACGATCTGGTCTGGTTTTCCTGTTCCTTTTTCAGCTGCCCCTTACCCTACCTTTTCACACCGTTCGTCTCAGCCCAGCAAGGACAGTTTGAAGCAGAGATGCATCCAGCATCCCCAGGAATCATCATGTTCCGGATCAGCACCTTCCAGAGGTTCATCCCCTCGAGAACAACAGTGCACTCCCCACCTTACTGGAACTATTCTTGGGACGCCTGATCACCAGACGTTGTTCGCGTCCAGCAGTGCACTTCACTCCCCAGACTTTTCATCTTTGTGATCAGCACCCTTCAGAAGCGCATCATCCCCCCGGGACCTTTCATCTTCGTGATCATCACGTTCCTGAGACGCAAGCTCCAGTTATTCTTGCGATCCGCGATCCCCAGAAGTTGTTCGTGTACAGCAATGCACCCCAACCCCAACGACTCATCACCATTAGTGATCAGCACCTTATAGAAGTCGTCAGTGTTGGTGGGCAGCCATCACCAGAACCCCCATCAGGATTCATCAGTTTGGAGAGCGGAGTTCCTCCGACCCCTCGGTCAGCTTTTATCATGGGGATGACCATTACTTACCGGATGCCTCTCCCCCCCCCCGAGTCATCAGTTTCATGACCAGCAACGCCCCAGTGCCCTCGTCACACTTCAGTGATTCACGTTGCAGCCCCCGTCCTTCCGCCATTCTAGGATCTTCCAGACGACGCCCTCCCCCTCGTCGAGCATTCACTATTTGGCCCCAGTGCCCATCTCCGCACCTCATCTCACCTCCAAGTGCGTCGTCCAGTGCTCACCCTTAACCCCCAGGAAAGACCCAGTCTGCAGTCGACAGTTTCACCCCCCTTCCTCCAGATGGCAAGGTCTCTTCACACATGTTCCTGGGTTCGACACCGGTTCCATACATCGCGCGCGTCGTGTGTTTGGGTCCAATCACCGTAATACGTGAAAATGGACGCTCTACCAGTGCCGTTTTCGTGTGTCTATTCCTTCTGGACTCCCACTGTTCGCGAGCCAGAACTTTTTCCCTCGCACAAACTGCCAGTGTGTTCTCCTTCGTCCAGGAATAGCCTTTCGGTGACGTTTTTCGGACTCATTGGATAAACTTGTTTCCAGTTTCCGGTATATCTCACCTGTGTGTATGTCGCGTCGCGTATACAAATGCGTGTGTCCGCGTCGATTCGTGTGCTCCCGATTCGACTCTCGTCGGCGGATGTTCCAGAACAGTTCGACGATCTTCAGCTAGCCAATGAACGCTCTCTATCGCGATTGCTACTGGAGTATCCTTCCGCTGCATAAAGAACGCTAATTAAGTGGGTTTTTTTCTGTTTCCCTCTGGCCAACCAACATTTCGGCCAGTACTATATGCCAAAAACACAAACTCGAAGTGTATAACCGGGAAACAGTTTTTTTTCAGACCGGCAGAAAGACTTAAATTATTTTTCGACCTCAATTTCTGCCACTACTGTTATTATTTTTTTTTTTAAATGATGTGTATTAATTAAACAGACCATAGTTTGGGGGCGGAACGCCCCATGTATATATATATCATATCGCAATTTGGAAATTCCTCGTATATAATTTTGAATGTTTGTACTTTTGAACCCTTCAGGTTGATCCTGCTGTATATATTGCATGCCAATTTTTTTTTAGTTCTGCTTCCTAAGTTTTTTTACTAATTTCCAGGAAATGTTTAAATAATCGAAAGTGTATAAACATACTCCGCGTTTCCTTAACTATATGCAATGGAACTGCCCTTGCCCAGGAAGCGAAGATACATTTTTTTCTTCTTCCGTGTGCTACAGTGCTTTCGTGTGCTCCGTGTGTATAGTGATAAACACCGCTACGGTGACCCATGAGAAATGGCGACTCAGCATCAGCTGACCCCGCGTAGTTCGGGTGCCATCAATGTTGTTTACAATCCAGCATGTTTAGATATTTAAGTGCATGATTTTTGGTTGTGTGTAAAATTTATTTTTCCTTACATCCACCCTTGTATAATAGTATTTTTTTGGGTTGGTGTAAATAAATTGTCCTCTAGAATTGACTGGTATGGTCGGGCTCGTGTTCCAAAAAATTAACTTCCCTGCGTGAACTTAATTTTTTGCCCCAGGCAGGTGTGTCGTATCATGCCGAAGGCATGACTCGAATCCGGGACCCCGGGCGCCATAGTCCGATAGTAAAATCATTTTATTAAAAGGGCCCGAGTATGAAAGAAGCTGATAAGAGCTTCTTTCAAGCAAAAGCCACCTGCGATCTTCAGCGGATGTAAAAATCCGCTGATACGAATTCTTCCGGAATCGCAGGAAAGATACTGCAAACACAGCTTTACGCTGAAAGCATCGTTATTGAGAGACGCGGTCTCTCAACGGCCGAAGTTCGAATTTCGTTTAAATAGCTTGGGAGAATATTTCTACAAACAGTCGGTATCTGAAATCTATCGCGTGCACAGTTGGTGCCTCGGAATTATACAAGTTGTTGAACTAAGAAAGTTATGGCGTGAATAGTTGTTACCGAACGTTACAAAAGGAGTTACAGCGAGGAGTAGTACACTATCGGAAAGGAGTTTTATTTCAGGAGAGTTCATCAGAGTTTCATCAATGAACCAGCGAGTCGATCGTCACTTCGAGATCTACAGGTAACGAACGTTCCTCTATCCTTGTCTTTCATTCTCTCACACCCCCTGCCAGACCAGTCAATTGTAGTGTTTAAAGTTAATCGTGAGTGTTGTTCTTATTTCACGGGGCTAGCCCCCCTTGCTTGGTTAAGTGTAGACGTAGCTCTTCAGAGCTGTACCCCCTCTTACGATACACCTCTCGCAGCCAATTAACTTCGAATATCAGGCTTCACATAGCCTATCAATGATCCCCAAATATTTATACTTTGTACGATACCTAGGACATACATCCATAATCGACATCCTAGTCTTGGAGTAGAAGCACCAATAAATCAACCCAATGTCGAACTCATACCTGACAGCGTACCCAAACAGTGAAAAATTCGCTGACTGGGCGTCCCTTATATACCAAGCACCGTTGACCGTCCACAGAACAAACCATAAGCACAGCATGAGCGAATGTACACAAAGCTTATATTTACTCGTTCAATTGGGAAAAATCAATGCGGTTCTGTGACCCACAATCACCGCATGGCTGCATAATTAAAAAACTCGCAAAAAAGCACGTTTCGAAAAAGAAAACTGCTGTGATTTGAAAATTAGAGCAACATGGGTTCGTACATAGCTGAGAGAGACATCTATATTTGTCAGGAAGTTTTACAAAGTATTGTTTTCTCTCGTGTTACTTGCTCTCGTAATTTCTTTTCTACACTAAACAATGATCTGTCAGTAGAATATTGTTATGGTTTTGTAGAAATGTGTCGCTACAAATCGGAAAAACGAAGTAAGCATTTTCACTTTTTCTGATTTTGCGTATTTTGTTGACAACAGAAACTCATATCATACGTCACTTTTCGACGAATGCTGTTACGTTAGGTCAATGGTCAAACTTTAAGACCACTTTATCCATTGCTGGATACAGGGGGAGGGGCACGGAGGTTCGTTCCCCCTCTCAAAATGGAATAATGGATATTATAAAATGTATTCGTAGCATTGTATTCCAACGAACAACGTTCGAGCAATCCTTTTTCAGAGAGTAAAAGACTGAATCAAATGCATTAATCAGAACTACATTTACTTGACACTTTAATAAATGGAGACCGGAAGTCAAATACGCGACTTGTTGGTTACAAAGTTCAACACCGACTCGTCTAGTTCGTTGAATTTGTGTCTGTACCGTTTGCATTATGTTCTGAGGTGGTGTACAGGGTGATGTATAGTCACGTGGTAGGTACTATCCATTGTAATTGTCTTGATCTGAATATTTTACACATACACACACACACACACACATATATGCCTGTGTGTGTGTCCCTGAATCTAATTTGAAATGAAATTAAATGCTGTAACTTGTGGGTCAACAAAGTCTTGTAATTTGGATAAAATTTCAAATATTATACATAATTAAGTTTTTGATTTACTTTTGTTTTGTACCTAGGCATTGTGTCCCACCCGTGGCACCAAAAGATTATTAATTTCTCCTTTACCTTTTACATTAACCCTTCAACTCCACTAGAAGATTCAAAGGTCAATTACCTTCTATCTTTGTCTTAAATAATTTATTTTTCATGATTTGACAATTCACAGAAATTTAAATAGATGTCTTATTATGTAAAGAGGCAGTGTCTTATCTGTTCCACCCGTGGCACAAAATTGTTCAACTATAGTTATAAATCTGTGAAAGTATTTTAAAGGTAATGTTGAATCAAGAGTGTTTAGTTTCATAATTAACTGCACAGAAACTATAAGAAAACTATTGCTTAACTATCAGTAGAATAGTTACTTTAATGCCAAACATGAAGTCTGGGCGTCCCACCCATTACC
Organism: Lepisma saccharinum; assembly: GCF_977018435.1. NCBI lineage: Eukaryota > Metazoa > Arthropoda > Insecta > Zygentoma > Lepismatidae > Lepisma > Lepisma saccharinum. The sequence goes on along the minus strand of NC_139241.1, from coordinate 56,635,531 downwards.
ATAGAATTCCGCAATTGCAGTGGCGGCAATTGCCCCCCACACTTTTCGCCACTTTTGTCCCACCACTATGCTAAACCTTATCTACAAAGGGAAATATACTGTATTTGCCTCCCCCAGTTTTGTACCTTGCCCCCCCCCGGTTTTGGAACCCAATCGCCGCCACTGCCCATATGTATAATATCCTACAGATACACTGTCTCTCTCCAAGAAAATCATTCTAGATCCGCCTGTGCAGATAGGTTAATAGGGACTGGACGTTTACAAGGCGACGACGACCCCCCCCTTTGGGTACGTGCATGTAGCCCCTCCTTATTTTCAATTTAATTAATAAATACAATTTTAAAAAAAATGTTTTCCCGACCTGGGCATGTGTGTCCTTTGTGAGTGTTCCTTCATTAATTTCACATCATCACATCATCACCAATCCTCACCTTCGCGATTAGGCAAAAGTGTCAGAAAAGTGAAGTAAAATAAACCAAATCGATCAGTAGTAAATTCTAACATACCTTCATCGTCGCTTTCAAGAGCAAATTTGAGAGGCTGATGTTCTGCCTTGGATATTCTAACCGCAATTCCTGGAAGAACACTGAGTTTCAGGGAGACGCTGCTCATCATCCTTGAGAAACGGGATAGCAGAAGATCGTCCAGACTTCTCTCATCTTCAACAGCACTGTCCTCGTCCGATTCTTCATCTTTCCCAGGAAGTGTTTCCAACTCAACTCCTTGAAACAGCGTGAAGGATTTCCGTGCTAGAATCTTGTCCAGATTGTCAAGCATCTTCATCTTTATGCATCCGAAGTCTGCATTCTCTAAGCAGCTGCTGATGGTGCGCAATGGTGCCCTGGGTGCCGACAGTCCGTACTCTGGTATCGTCATCTTGCACGCTGACATCTTGAGCGTTAGGAACACCAGTGACAAGACAGCGAGCATTGTAGACACTGCAAAACCAACCAGACGAGATTTTTACTTGCAACTGAAGATTGAACCGGTAAAACCAGTATTATATACAGGAACAAGAAAACAAAGATGTTACTACAAGAGTATTGTTTCCGCAACGTGAGTATATCGGACAGGTCAAGAAAACACATTTATAGGGTAGAATTCGCGTGCCGTCGAGAAAAAACAGCATTTCTTCTGCTAAACTCTTACAAGAAAAAAAAACACCGATTAGGAGAAAGTAGGCAATCATGAGGCTACAAGGTGCCAAAAGATGAATGACAGAGATAGGGGAAGTGAACACTGACCATGGGGACCTAAGAAAATGCCAACACTATATGGCTTTCACGTTGTGTCATGGTTGAAGCACCATGTTTGGGGAAACAAACCGGAAACCAGCAACAAGCTGAGCAATCACAAATGGTAGAAAGTAATGACGAAAATTGACAAAGTATCACCACAATTAAACGCAAAGACCTAGATTTTTGCTTCTGCAGAATTTGACCACTTAAGCTTGAAAAGAGGAAATTAAGATTTCAACCAGTGTCACGCATAGCGCTGCTGGGAAGACGGCGCGATTAAATGTTGCGGTAAAAGAAGGGTGGGCAACAAGGTAGCCCGCAGGATTTTTTCTCGGGGGGGGGGCAGAGTCATATAATTTTTATTATTTATTTTTATTATAATTATTATTATTATTATTATGTTTTTTATTTTTGTTGCTGTTATTATTATTATTATCATTGCATTACTACTACTATACTACTATACTCTATACTTAACATTAATTCATGTAGGACAAGAAACTGTTTTTAAAGTTAGATAATCAGTGCAAAATAGACTCTAAGCTTAAATGTAACCCTACTTCAAATAATAATAAACAATACTTTTTGTTATAAAATATATCTCTATTTTCAGCATTCGAATTACATTAACTATTTACAGAAATCTCAGTGTCCCCCTGGCCCCACGCCCGCGCCCATGGTGGGCAAGGTTTTAAAACACGGGTAGAATTTTAAAATGATGCCGGAAACAGTTTGGGATGGAAGCGATACAAGTCTCGGACTCGTCTCCAAAATTAACGAGACAAGTCAATATCGAGACCAGGGGGACTAGGGTCCGAAATTGTCTGTCTCGTTACACAGAGAATTTTTTTTTTTTTTTGGAAAGAACAAATGATTATTCACCAGTACATTTTTTTTCATGTTCGCCCACAGAACAGAATCATTTGTTGCAATTGTTCACCACAACCAAATTCTTTTAGAAATTGTTCACCAGTACAAAGTCTATCTAGTAATTATACAACAGAATCAAATCCTTTCTTAATAATTGTTCATCAGTAGTTCAGTCAATATCGAGACAGGGAAACTAGGGTCCGAGATTGTTTGTCTCGTTAAACAGAGAAAAATGTTTATTTGAAAAAAAAATGTTTAAACAAATGATTATTCACCTGTACCAATTTTTTTTCATGTTCGCCCACAGAACAAAATCATTTGTAGCAATTGTTCACCACAACCAAATTCTTTTAGAAATTGTTCACCAGTACAAAGTCTATCTAGTAATTATACAACAGAATCAAATCCTTTCTTAATAATTGTTCATCAGTAGTTCAGTCAATATCGAGACAGGGAAACTAGGGTCCGAGATTGTTTGTCTCGTTACACAGAGAAAAATGTTTGTTTGAAAAAAAAATGTTTAAACAAATGATTATTCACCTGTACCAATTCTTTTTCATGTTCGCCCACAGAACAAAATCATTTGTAGCAATTGTTCACCACAACCAAATTCTTTTAGAAATTGTTCACCAGTACAAAGTCTATATAGTAATTATACAACAGAATCAAATCCTTTCTTAATAATTGTTCATCAGTAGTTCAGTCAATATCGAGACAGGGGAAACTAGGGTCCGAGATTGTTTGTCTCGTTACACAGAGAAAAATGTTTGTTTGAAAAAAAAAATGTTTAAACAAATGATTATTCACCAGTACCAATTTTTTTTCATGTTCGCCCACAGAACAAAATCATTTGTAGCAATTGTTCACCACAACCAAATTATTTTAGAAATTGTTCACCAGTACAAAGTCTATCTAGTAATTATACAACAGAATCAAATCCTTTCTTAATAATTGTTCATCAGTAGTTCAGTCAATATCGAGACAGGGGAAACTAAGGTCCGAGATTGTTTGTCTCGTTACACAGAGAAAAATGTTTGTTTGAAAAAAAAAAATGTTTAAACAAATGATTATTCACCTGTACCAATTCTTTTTCATGTTCGCCCACAGAACAAAATCATTTGTACCAATTGTTCACCACAATCAAATTCTTTTAGAAATTGTTCACCAGTACAAAGTCTATATAGTAATTATACAACAGAATCAAATCCTTTCTTAATAATTGTTCATCAGTAGTTCAGTCAATATCGAGACAGGGGAAACTAGGGTCCGAGATTGTTTGTCTCGTTACACAGAGAAAAATGTTTGTTTGAAAAAAAAATGTTTAAACAAATGATTATTCACCAGTACCAATTTTTTTTCATGTTCGCCCACAGAACAAAATCATTTGTAGCAATTGTTCACCACAACCAAATTCTTTCAGAAATTGTTCACCAGTACAAAGTCTATCTAGTAATTATACAACAGAATCAAATCCTTTCTTAATAATTGTCCATCAGTACCAAATAAAATACCGTTATTGTGCACACTTATTTATAGTTACCAAATAATTTGTTAACTCAAAGAACTTTGATTCGGTTATTTTACGTCGCTTTTTCCGTCACTTTTGGTTAATTGCGACGATGATAATGATGTGATGACTTTGATATAGGAACAGTCACACAGAACACCCATATGCACAATCCTGGATTCGAACCTGGGTTAATTCAAAGAAATAAGTTTTTCTTTGCACAAGACTTTGATAAGAATCAAGTTTACTTTACTATACTCTGAGACATATTCAGGCTTCGTGCAAAGAGGATGCATACATGATTATTTTAAATATAAATCCTATATTTTGTTTATAGTAATTACAAGGCCAATCCATTAACTGTTCAGCGCGGTTGCATACATTTATGAACACTGCCATAAAATGTCCACGAGAAGGAGACAAATGTTCAGAGCAGGCATCATATAAATATTACGGGGGGCGGCGGCAAGATTTACAACAATATTTTTTATGTATAATGTGCATACTTCATGGGGAATTTAGGGAGGGCAGAAAGAGTCTTGTACCTCATAACGTCGGCGCCTATGCAAGTGTTGAAGGTGGGTGGTACTTAAATTAATTGGAACATAATAAACACTGACAGCGCCAGAGGAGGGTCCCGTGGTGGCAGCCCCCCCAGATAATAACTAAACTAGATAAATGCATCTTAACTCATATACATATTTTTGTATGCTAAATCGGGGTGTATTAAATGTGACTGCCCCCCCTCAAGAAATATTCCCTCCCCACTATTGTTTTCTTGCGGAGGGATGAATGATTTTACATCTGGAGAAAAAGAATGGGAATCATTGGTTTAGGTATCAGCAGTTGAACATGCTGCGGATCCATAATATATTTAGTTGTTTATTTTTTTGTTCAGTGCGCGATTGTGTAGTTAAAACATCAATTAAATGCTTCGTGGATTGGAACAATTTCATTTGCAAATGAAGTTGCATCCATGCACAGATATGTTATACCAGAATGAACTAAAACTATAATAAATTTAAATAAATTTGCAAGATCAAGGGTAAATGTACAATATGAAATTGACATATTATGCGACTGCAAAGTTTAAAACCAATGTTGTTCTTGCTATGATATTCAAATGCAAAATATAGTAAAATAATTTTGAAAGCGATAAACAGAGAGAAATATGAAACATTCAAATTATTTTATTTTTAAGTGTAAACCGTTTATTATTTTTCCTAACTACGCTATATCAAAGTCTTCTGTAGTTTCTGATAGGTTTTCCCATTTTATTCCTTTGTCAGTACAAAGCAGACTGTCTGTGCCCATGAATGGGAGGGGATTGCGTGTGTATGTATGTATATGTGTACTACACACATCCAGATGTACGTGATAGTGGTGTAGGATGTGACCCTTGATTGGTTTTATTTATTTTACTTCGTTTTTCTGCAACATGTGGCTAATCGCGAAGATGATAAGTGATGATGCGATTAAATTGATGAACGGACACCCAGATAGAATTCCCATGCCCAAACTGCGGGCTACTTTTAAGAAGGTACCCAAAAGCGAATCTCACTTTCGCGTAGTGCACCTCTGTAACAGCACTTTTACAGGTCTGGCGTCAGGATCCACAGTCATAGGGTGACCAGATATTTGTTGACCAAAAAGAGTATAGTCTATAGGTTGAAGGTGCGCATGCATTTTGCTCTTTCACGGGGTCCGCAAAAATACCGCGCGACTTCTTGACAGTCTAATTATCCTGGAAATTATGCAAAATTAAAACTTCCTTTTTATTTTACACCAATTTTGCACAGAGAACTATATTTTGTGACTACATAATATCTATTTTAATATTCTGATGCAATTCTTGAATATTCTAAAGCAAATTTCTTGGTATGTTGATGCATGTAATTGGAGGAGAATATTTACACACCAATATTGATCAATATTTTGAACAGATTTTAATTATTGCAATTTTCAAGTATCGGTATCTGTGGGAATCGGTAAGAGTATCGGCATCGGTATCTGTTCAAAGTGGTATCGTCTCAGCCCTAATCATTATTATTAAATTCAAATGAATTTGAAATATGTTTTGCTTGTTGATGGAATATGAAAATGACTTGAAATTGTTTATAGGAAATTCTTGAGTCAAGGAGTAAATAATTTAGTTTTTTGACATCTTGACGTTTTCCATTCTGTGGATTTTAAGGCATTTTTACTCGTAAAATAATGAATGAAATTAAATAGCAAGGAAAAGAGTATATTTGGAAATTTTTGCAAATTGAAAAGAGTATAGAGTATATGAACCTCTAAAAGAGTAAAATTCTCAAAAAGTAGAGTATGTCTGGTCACCCTACACAGTCAGTATAATCCTTTGTGGGCTCGTGTTGTATCGTCCATGTATGTTTTCCCGTCTCACAGTTATCTCTTTATGTACAACATTTATTTACACTTCTGCCCTTCGCCGTATATATACATATTTTCATAACAAACCAATATCAACTGCTCCTGGTTGTCTTTTGCCCCATAACCAGTGATGTGCATCTACGCGTAAACAACCATAGTTTACATTCTACACGTAGACTATTTTATACACGTAGGTTACGTAATCTATGTAAACAACATTGCGAAAGGTGATAACTTAGCAAAGGGCGCAATGGAATTAGAAGAAAATTATACTACGTATCAGTTGCTGATGTGTGAAGAGAACTTTTCATACTCTTTCTTCCAAATTCGAACAATTTAGCATCTAGGAAGAAACCTAATATAGGAAATATTCTAGTGTTTTATGGGGAAAAGACCACTCTTGCCTCACGACTGCCATCTGTTGTTGTTTTTTGCATACTATTTATCTTCTTCCATAGTTGATAATAGAAGAGAAGAGAAATTTGTTGTAAATAGGATTCTTTTCATTTCGTTAGGAACCAATATAGTTGAAAATGTCACTTTTCTTTCATTAAACCCTTGAAAATTAATTTTAATGCACTTTAGATTGTTTACGTAGTCTATGTAAACTACAACCCAATGTAATCTACGCGTAGATTACGTGTAGACAACGCATGTAGACGTAAACTTATAATCTACGGCACATCACTGCCCATAACACAGAGAATTGCACATATCAAGACTTCACTCTACGAGCGCACTATTTACCATAGCGCGAACTCGCCCCCGCAGTTTCACGCAGAGATCCCTACGCCGTCCTCGTATTAAGTGCAGTACATCTTATTAGAGCCACGAGCACACTATTTACCATAGCGCTAACCCGCCCGCGCAGTTTATCACGCAAAGGTCCTTACGCATACGGTGCTTACTCTCTATGTGTATCGATGCATCCAAAAATCTGTCTTAATCCATTGAGGGACGGCCACTTTCGAGAGCCTGAAAATCTGAGAGCATAAGAGAGCTCGTAACAATACGGAACCTGGTATTTATACCTCCGACAAACGACCCACCATCAACAACCGGGGCAAGGTCCTATTGTTACCTTTCAAACGGGGAAGCCGTTGAGAGAACCCAACCGTTGGCTTCCCCGACTACCGGGCAAAAAGCAACCTAGGCCAGAGAATTTACAAAGAAATACACGTTTACATACATACCAGGCCCGTAGCCAGGCAGGGGCCAGGGGAGCTCAGCCCCCCCTGACAGGGTCGCCAGCCCCCTTGACATTAGGTAAAACTATTTTGTATTTTAATTTGTTTGACGTGAAGAGTGAAATTGTATACAGAATATATTATTTTGTTCACAACTTCGTTCATTCATCTTGTTTAAGAGCAGAAGTCTAAGCAGCGACAAGTGTTTAGAAGATTCTCTAGACTTTAGAAAGTTTTTTCATAGGGAGCCCTCTTTATCTGTACCTTCCCTGCCGCTTGCAGCCTTTCGCTTGACAGAAATCTGCGACTTTGATGTCATCATCCACATTCCTTCTGCATCTGCGTCAAATGAGAACAGATCCCAAGTTTTAATTCTTTGGCCGGGGGTGGAATGTAGGGTAGGCACTATGATTGAAGTGAATATTGTACATTTTAACATGTATGATATAAATATCTGTACCATCAAAAATAGTATGGAGTGTGTATTAAGGGATGGTGTCAGTAGCAGTCATTAGCACTTCAAGAGATGTTTTAGGAGATATAGAAAAAATAGTATTTGTATGATATTTCTAAATTTTATATTTTAAATCAACTTAATGATCCCCGACACACAAAATTGACCTTCATTTAATACTATTAAACTTTTGAAAAATGGACTTGGTTTACAAAGCCCCCCTGATAACCCGTGAGCCCCCCCTGGAGGTCAGTTCTAGCTACGGGCCTGATACATACTTTCCAATTTCCAGCACCATTCATCTTTCTCATTGTAAAACTTCGCATCCCCATCCTCGCAATTAGCCAGAAGTGGAAGAAAAGCAACGTAAAATGAAGTAAATCAATCAATCATACACCTATTCGTAGACACACACACGCCCCCCAAGGGGGGTTCTAGTGATTACTCTTTCAGCATCTATATATTACATAAATTATATGTAGAGTCCCCAAGTGCCAAAAATTAGCAACCGATGGGAGATGAAAAAAATAAAGGAAAATAAAGCAGGGGGGGGGAAATCACACCATCCCCTTTCACATACAACCCTGCTCAGAACTAAATGATTACATGTGTCTGTAATTGAAATAAACATATTTTAATGAGAATTCTTAATATGTTATTGAAGTAAAGAAAATGGAATATTTTTTCGTAGTATTTTACATGTTTCAAAAATAAATTGACATATTTTTAAAATGAACTGTTTACGGACAATCCTAGTTTCGTTTCCCACAAATTTCAGTCCTTTTCTTTAAGAGACTTGCTTCTCAATGTCGTCATTATGTTTGTGTGAGCAAGAAACTCTTAATGCATGCAACACGTGCTTGTCAGTCATTGATTGTTGGTCTATTTTATTAATCTTCATGATGGAGAATAGCTGATCACAAAGGTAAAATGCTGCCAAAAATCGCTAAATTTTCAGCAACAAAATTACTTATTTGAGGATACTGCTATGGGAGTCATTAGAAAAAAAATATTGTCACTCAAATCGTAATATTTCTCTTTCAATATTGAGTCACAATGTAATTCAGTACGTTCCATTGGAAAGCCGGGCTTGACAAGCAGCATGAAAAGAAAAGTGAGCAGTGAACAAGGAAATTGCCCTTCGCATTCTTTGTAGTCTTGAAACCTGTTTTCAAATTCATCAGGTAGGATTTTTACCTTGAACGAGTATTGCCTTAATTCAGGTTCACAGATTGAGGATTGGTATTCTTGAGAAGTTTGGAAATGACTGAATTGTAACTTACATTTATAAATTATATTACTACATATTACTAACTTAGATAAAGGAGGCTGTACTTTTGCAAAATGTCTTCCACTTCCTTGCAAACATCATCCCCTGTTGTTGTGTCACGGAGATAAATCACGTTAATCAGTTCTGTCTGAGAATCGCGATCAACATTTGTATATGATCATTACCTAACACAACAATTGAACAACACAGGCAAAACACAATCCCTATCATCATGATAAATCATAAGGCGCATCAATAAATAAAAACATGGTGAGGCTAGCCATTTGACGACAGAAACACCTTGCCTTTGGGGTGGAGTTACAACCAAATAGAATCAAGATAAATTAACCAAATGTGCAAACTAAACTCAGCTGCGCGTTGAATGGCTGACCTCATAACACCAGTCAAGTTAAAAATAGACCTGGACCCCAGGTAACTAGACTAAATGTAATTCTGGCTGCCAGAATCATCAATACAGACTTTTTTCATCATAAACACGGCTTAACTTGGATATCTGTGAATACTTAAAAAAAATCAATCAACACAATTGTAAATGCATCATGCATATATTATATTCTATTCGTATTATTATCTGTATTTGAAATTTACCAATAAAGTTGTAGAGCAACGGTTAACGGGAGAACCGTAATTCGAGAAATTGACGTCCCGGTTTATTTACAAAGGCACTGGGACACAGCGTATACCCTCGAATGTGTACGGGTGGAGGTTTGGTTATATTCGGGGGTTCCCGCCTTAATCGCTATGTCTGAGAATCGCGTCCACGAATGAGATACACACCATGTGCTTTCATAATTGCGAGTGAAAATGCAACATCCATTTTCGCTGTCAATTGTTCGTTGATATTGCCTGTTAAGTCATCAATTATCTCAAGTGAGTTTTCTTTTCTTTAAATTTTGATTTGGTTTAATTGTTTTTATTTAGCGTCGCTTTTCCGCCTCTTTTGGGTAATCACGACGATGAGGATGAGTGATAAAATGATGCAATTGATGAAGGGATACAAAGAGAAGCCATGCCATGCCTTGATTCGAACACAGAACCGCCAGCTAACCACTCCACGACCGAGGGCAGCAACTGTATTTCGTAACAAGGAAAGGTTTCTGAATTAATTCACTTCATCAGGTCACAACATTTCCACGATATTACTGTTCAATTCACAACAAAAATTGGCAATCTCCCATTTCACTTGAAAAATCTACATTCCTCTTCTCCCCTTTTCTCCTGTGTGTGCCAAAGAGTAAGCGACACGACACGGTTACATTAAACTTTTTCCGGAAACTGACTTTTCTTCTTCACAATCAAGAGACTTACTTATTGGCGACAGAAATTATGAACACTTCCCTCCACCAGCCAGTAAGATATTTTTTTTTGTACCTCAGCACGAATCTGTCAATCAGTTAGCTTAGTGAACACAACACTTATCCCTTAATGGAATGCAAGAATGTATATGTGTAGGAAAAATAAGTCATTCTGGTGAAGTTTTGATGAGTTGATGCTTGTTTCATGAGAAAATGAAAAGTGGATTGGCATATTCTGTAATCCTGCATGAAATGTACACAGGACCAAGCCGGGCCGCGAGTTTGACATGGCCTAGAGGTAGCACACGCTACTCATGCCTAGAGGTTGGGTGGTGATCTACTGAGCTAAGCAGCCAACACACTCGCCATAGTAGTCAATTTTATATACAAGTTGTATACGAAAAATTAACGAGTGTGGGTATCTTATTTTTTCTCCTTCCTTCTCTCCTTTCTCTTTTTCTTCTGACTCTTTCTAACTCCTTCTCTGTCACTCTTCCTTTCTCTTAGTGCCTTTTCTGTTTTCTCTATTTGTTTCTCTACCTCGTTCTCTCATTTTCCTTGTTTCTTTTTTTCCATATATTTTCTCTTTCTCTCCCTTTCTTTCTTTTTCTGTTTACGTGTTTTTCTCCACTTTCTTCCCTCTGTTTCTCTTCTTCCATTTCTATCTTGCTTTCTCTATCTCTTTCGTTCTTCTTCTGTTTCTCTTTTCTACTTTTCGTATGTTTTTCTCTCTCTCCCTCTCGATCTTTCCTTCTGTTTCTCTCTCTCTCTCTTTCTTCTTTTTTACTCTCTTTTCTCTATATCTTTAACTTCTTCTTCTGTTTCCTTATTTCTCTCTATCCTTACTTCTCTGCTCCTCTGTTTCTTTCTCTCTCTCTCTCTCTCTGACTTTCTATCACGTCGTATCCCTTTATTCCTCTTTCTACGTGTGATTCTGAGTCTAAATGTTCTCAAAAGCTATTTTATAAGCTATTTGGGTGGAAGCAGGATACGGCAAGACTATTTCAAAATGCCGACGTCTTTGGTCGAGGGAATGGGGTGAGAAATAACAAAACATTTAATACGTAAGCTATCACATAATAGCTATCTAAGTTTCAATGAAGATACGTACGGAAAACCCATACTTCAGGCATGCATCTATACACTTCACATCACAGCAAGTTCATTCTTCACAAAGCAAATTTGACGTTAATTAGAAAAGCTTGGGAACAAACGAATTGGTATAAACAGCGAAGGCAATCTTGAAGCTTAATACACGGTAAACAATGGAATCTCGCGAAACGCATTGAATAAAGTGGTAAATGGAATAATACACAGCCTTCATTTCCGCTCTATTCAGTGGAAATAGTTCTGCGTTTCAAAGCAAGTGAAATTTGTCGCCTTTCTCCACAAAGCGCTCCACTTCCTCTAACAGGAGCCTTTCAGTCACAAACCACTTCTGCCTCAGTGGTGCCATCTTGCGGTCGCGAAGATGACTACATTCTACAAGCCTTGGGTGTCACGAAATAATTGCCAACATGTGGCGTTATCGACAGGGTAAAGTGGGTCCTGGCCAATCAAAACTGGGATATGCTCGTCCTATTAATCGTAAAATTAATAATTTGTATAACTATTCAAGGCTAAAAACAGGATATGCAATTTTAACAGTTTCTTTCAAATGTTTACCGTAAACATGATAAAAACTCAGTACTTTTACGCGGTCGGAGATGAACAGGTTATATTAATAAGATGGTGTTCATTAGTCATTCATAAGTGATGATTAGTTTCAAAATCGATTAGTTTCTGAAACTATCCACCCTAGTTGGCAGAAGTGGCAATTTACAATAAATTTTGGTGCGCTAAGTTGGTATAAACAATACTTTATATATGTAAATATATCAATATATATAATATTTTGTAAGGAGCATGAAAGGGAAAGCTAGTGGTGTGTGTGTTGCCAAATTATACGGCTATGACTAAACTTTCTCTTAAAGCTGATTTGATTCCTATTTGCGTCGCTTTTCTGCAACATTTGAATAATCGCGACGATGAGAATGATTGATGATATGAAGACTCACGAAGAACACCTATGCCCAGGCCGGGATTCGAACTCGGGACCCCTTCTGTCGCAGTGCGTTGTGCTAACCACTCTCCCACGAAGGCCGGCTAAACGTGCTCTTAATATTCGCTTATCAATCATCACAGAGTAAGGCAACACACATTCGCCATACAGATGTAGCACTTCATTTTGTAAGTTCTTGAAATTTAAATCACCTGAAAAAATTGTGCTACTTTTCGTTCCGTTTCCTGTCAATAGATGACCACCTAGTATGCAATAGTGAGAAATATGTAATGCTCAAGACATGCACTTAAATCTGCACTACCTTACTAGAAAATAACTTATATAGTGACACAAATTCTTTATTATTTATAATTGGAGCGTTTCACAGGAGGTAAGCTCAGTGATCTTAGGAACAAATGTTGTTTCCACATATAGATTTTTGTTCTTGTATTTTGAATTGACATTTTCATTAAAAAAAAATCTATATTTCAAGTTGTGGAGTAACGATATACCTGTTTAAGAAAAAAAAAATCGAAATATATTCGAATGTACAAAAACAGAAAGTACGAGGCTAGTCGACAAAAAAAAAGAGAATCAATTTATTAGTCATCAAATGCATTTTCCAGTATCAATTTGGCCCAACGTGTCTGCCAGATTCAGAATAAGTGCGGGAACTTATCTTTTGTCATGGTCTTCACAACATTCTTTCAATTGAATTAACTCATATTTTAAATTTGAGGCAGGAGACCAAGAAAAGTCACACGGAGCAAGATCAGTGATGTGCGTCTACGCGTAAACAACGATAGTCTACATTCTACACGTAGACTATTTTATACACGTAGATTACGTAATCTATGTAAACAACATGGCGGTAGGTGATTACTTAACAAAGGGCGCCGTGGAAGTAAAAGAAAATTATATTACGTATCAGTTGCTGATGTATGAAGAGAACTTTTCATGCTCTTTCTTCCAAATTCGAACAATTTCTCACCTAGGAAGAAACCTAATATAGGAAATATTCTAGTGTTTTATGGGGAAAAGACCACTAATGCCTCACGACTGCCATCTGTTGTTGTTTTTTGCATACTATTTATCTTCTTCCATAGTTAATGATAGAAGAGAAGATAAATTTTGTTGTAAATAGGATTCCTTTCAGTTCGTTAGGAACCAATATAGTTGAAAATGTCACTTTCCTTTCATGAAAACCTTGAAAATTAATTTTAATGCACATTAGATTGTCTACGTAGTCTATGTAAACTACAACCCAATGTAATCTACGCGTAGATTACGTGTAGACAACGCATGTAGACGTAAACTTATAGTCTACGGCACATCACTGAGCAAGATCAGGGCTATACGGAGGGTGGGACTCGCATTCGATGTATTTCTTGGCCAAAAGTTGGGAAACAGGTTTTCCACAAGTCGGACATTTTGGTGCCAGGACTTTCTGGTGCGGACATTTTGATAATAATAATAATAATAATTATTATTATTATTATAAAATTGTTTTTATTCGAGCGGGCGTGTTTCGGCCTCGAGGGATGTTCTTACAACAGACCCTTGTCTGGGTGATTATTACAAAGTAAAGTACAAATGGATTATATGAATATACCCTGATTACATGTAAGCTTTACGAACACTGAATATAAAAATACAAATTGAATAGAAATAAGAAAGAAAAAAGGATTATCTGTATAAACAACAATGAATGAACAGCAATAGCAATAATTATAATAATAATAAATTGAAAAGATAAAGGAAAATTATGAAATTTAGAATGCTAATAATTACAACTAGTTGCATGATGAGAGTTGCCAATTATTACAATGGATATATATTTATAACGGAAAGGTTGCTCGTGATTATGTGCTTAGCTGCCTTGCTAGTAGATGATTTTTAGGTTTTTTTATACTGCTTATGACATTGGATGGATGTTAGAGAGGCTGGAAGGGAATTCCATTCTTTGGTGGCAGATACGGTGTACGATCTTCCGTAGGTTGTTGTATTATGAACTGGGACTGACAATAATTTTTTCTGTCGCGGTACATGTTGATGCCTTTTCGAATTTGTATTCAGTTTCTCAAAAAGATATCCGGGCCCCGAGGGCGCAGTGGTAGCGTCGTCGCCTTGTAATCAAGGGGTCCCGGGTTCGATACCCGGCGGAGGCACATAGTGGTTCCGATCCCACTTTAAACTGTAGGTCCAGTCCCGATTAGCCTTACTGTGCATAAAGTGGACTTAAAACACCCAATCAATCAATCAAATCAAAAATATATCCAGGCTGCTTGCTGCTTAGTACTTTATGTGTTAATGTTAGTAACCGATATCTAGCGAAGTTCTTTGTATTAAACCAATTCAAACGGTGTAAGTATTTTGAAATGTGGTCCCTTTTCTTGAGCTTGTAAATGACTCTCATGCATGCATTCTGTACCTTATTAGTAGAGCCCGGAAGTTCAGACATTTATTTTCGTTAAAATAGGCAGGCAAAAAGGCATTTATAATGTGGAAAATAGGCACTAAAAATGAAAAAAAGGCAAAATAAACCAAAAATAGGCACATTTGGAAGTCGCTTACTTTTATCTATAATGTCTGGCAAAATGTTAAAATCTACATTGGGAAGAGCATTTCAATTTTCACCAAATTCACGCACGTAACCGTGTAACTTACCACTTAATGGCACACTAAATTTCGGCATGATGACAAATACATTATCGTTTCCCTCCAAAGTGCAGAACTAAACTAAAGATAGAGAACTTGATTTTGGAATGCATGCAAAGGCCCTTGGGCATTAGTGCTGTTTCTTGTCAATAACCTCCTGACACGGACGCTGGACGTGATGACGTAATTGTGCAGTTGTTCTGCAACAGGCTTTCAGCAGTCAATCATGCACAAGGAAATGTTAACCGAAAGCCAATATCCTAACCCAGCATGAAATACTTTTCTCTCACACTTTTCTCCTTCAGCAATGTTGAAACATGCGCGAGTTCAATATTACTTAAATAAGGCGAAAATTATTCACATAATAAACGGAAGAAAATAAATGCCAACAACGTTTTTTTGGGAGAAAAATAATTTATATACACACTTTTTTTTTTAAAAAAAATGGTCCAATTTCATTGAAAAAGGCAAAAAAAGGCATTATAATTAAAAATAGGCAGTGGGGTCCCAAATAGGCAAAATAGGCAAAATGAAAAGACTTCTAAAACATTCGAAACAACATAAAAAACGTATATCCGGAAAAATTTTATCAATATATCCAGTAGATAAAAAGAGGCATTTTGCCAAACTTCCGGGCTCTACTTATTAGATATGGAGCTGCTTGCATTAAAATCAACTATGGCTCCATAGATTAACCGTGATAATGCTAGGCTATGACATAATTTTTTCTTAACCTCAGTGCCTACAATATTTTTTAAGTGGTACAAGGCTCGAAGAGATTTGTTGGGTTTCTTTATCTGCGTTGAGATATGATCTGACCATTCTATGGGAATCCACGACAAAGCCTAGGTTATTAACGATCTTTTCTAAAGTTAATGTGTAGTTATTCAATTTAGGGAGTATCATGTGACCTGTGCTTTTGCTTAGCTATTTCTCAATAAATGTGGATCCTATTATGATGAAATTCGACTTGGGTGGTTTTAATTTTAGCAGGTTAAATTGTGCCCAGTTACTAATGGCGTCGAGGTATTTTTGTAGCTGGGATATCGTACTTCAGCATTATTTTACCCCTGTGTGCATCATCAGCATATTGGTGATACTGAACATGGGAGAGACTTTTATGAAAGTCCATTACATAAATGGAGGAAAGAAGAGGTCCAAGGATGCTCCTCTGGGGGACTCCATTACGAATATTTAACCAGCCAGAAGAGCAGTTATTTTTGCCTCTGATTTTCACACACTGCTCTCTGCCAGAAAGTACGATGCAAACCAGTTTTTGGCAAAACCAGTAACCCCAATACTATGTATTTTAGAGAGTAGAACTTCATGGTTTACGCAATCGAAAGCTTTTGAGAAATCAAGGCAAACCTGTAAGGTGATGCTTTCATCGATAGCTATTTGTACATCATCAGATCTACAAAAAGATTGATGCTTCGAAAAACTAAATGTGGATGTTACGTGTGTGAATAGCTGTTCGTGTACAAAACGCTCTAGAATTTTCGACATTACTGGGAGTATGTTTATTCGGCGCAAATCATTCACGTTTTTAACAGGCTTGCACTTTGCGAGTGGTAAAACTATTGCTTTGTTTCATGCTTGTGGCAAGACATCCTGTGCTAAGAAATTATTTATTATGTTCGTTACGGTGTTTAGGCAGAAAGGGAGTAAACATTTTAACATGCTTACGTTTATAAAATCGTCTCCACTTGGTTTACTCCGTATCCAGCTGAATATCAGGCATTTTGGTGCCTGGACATTTTGGTGCTAGGTAATTATGGTAGCTAGCTGATTGTCCGGCGTTGCCTGGGTATTTATTTATCCCAATCTTCTATTAGACAGGAAAATAATGAATTCTAACTATAGTGTAAAATTAACTTGGAGTTGAACGGGATTGGGAGTGTCACTATTCATCTTAGCGACCCCGAAAACTATGATTTTCCACACTAATATCGGTTGTTTTACATGTCACCCCCTACCCAACCCCAACCCCTAGGGGTGCCAGAGGTTCCTTGGAGTTGAACGGCGTTGGGAGTGTCACTCTTCATCTTAGCGACCCCGAAAACTATGGATTGCACTCTAATAATATCGGTCGTTTTAGATTATTTTTACATGTCACCCCCTTCCACCCCACCCTTAGGTGCCAGGGATGTCTTGAAGTTGAACGGCATTGGGAGTGTCACTATTAATCTTAGCGACCCAGAAAACTATGAATTCCACACTAATATCGGTCGTTTTACATGTCACCCTATTTCCACCCCCACCCTTAGGGGTACCAGAAGTGTCTTGAAGTCGTTAGTCCGATATTAGTGTGGAATCCATTGTGGTGCCTCATGATTTTGGTGCTCATTTTTATCTTTTGTGTAGCGTTTCACCTCCGACATATGTTAGTGAATAGTTCTCAAGGTGGAAGATACTAATTCATGATGGATTTCTGTATATGAAAGAAAATGCCAAAACAGATTAAGTGTACTGGCAGTGAGTGCTCTCTGAAGCAGTGCAAAGCCCGCGTCCACACTGTAAATGATGAAGTTCTGAAACTTGTGAAGGAACATACTCGTGCACCACACGTGGCTTTGGCCCATTTAGCTGTATTGCACTCTCATTTTTTTAGTAACCATTGCTCTTCATAAATACTAAATACACCATGCCCTCATAAAAACACAATAAAGTGTTAATATATTAGGAACCCTCTAAGGTTATTAACAGGGAACGGATTTATATGTAAATACATATTTATGTATGAAGCTGAAATCAGTTATATTTTGTATTATCTTTGCGCATCATGGCATGTAAACTCGAAAAATTCAGTTTTTGTTTTCCATATTTGTACATATATTAGATTCTGGCTCACATTTTACATATTCCTACCTCTATTTATGCAAGGTACATAAATCTAAATATTAAAACACGGCTAATGTATCTTCAGGGTAGGGTTCCTTTTTGAAAAGCAAACCAGACAGGATGCCTTCCAATGGTGACATTTAAAAGATTATATTATCTCAACACGGATACATGGATTGATATATTTACATAATGAGATACGTATTGCTCAGATTCTGTTTCAATATGTATGCTTTTACAAATTTATTTCTAATTTGTATAATCTTCTTTAGTAGATGCTTCCTTCGGTACTTTTTCTGGACTTCCTTCTTTGTGGGAAATCTGGATCTGGACTTCCTTCTTTGTGGGAAATCTGGATCTGGACTTCCTTCTTTGTGGAAAATCTGGATCTGGACTTCCTTCTTTGTGGGAAATCTGGATCTGGACTTCCTTCTGGACTCTTATGTAATCCCTGGAACGTGTATCCTTTATGCCAATTCCTCTGGTATTTTCATATGTATGTTTTTCCTCTTCACTAAGTCCTTTTTCCACAAGCTGGTAACACCTCACTTTTTCTTCATTCACAACAAGTCCTAGAGGGTTACAAGTTCGAGGGTGAGGGTTGATATCTATGCCGCTTATTTCTATTCTCCTCCCTTGAGGCAACGACTGGAACGCGCCAACACTAAATAAGTCCAACAAAGTGTATACTTGGTGCCATACGATTGAAACGCGCATCCAAGTGGGTGTAACATATACTTCATATTCGTGCAATAACGGCATGTTCCCGTGTGACCGAAAGAGTTGGGTGATTCCTGCAAATCACTGAAAGTCCAAAGTGATGTTAAACAAACGAAAGTTTATGATCTTTTTTATACCATCCAATTGCATTAATTACAAGTTTTCTGGCATCTGAACAATCAATTGTTCATTTCCAATTTTACACCTCCCATCTGTTTTTGCTATTGTAAAACACTTGAAATTCCTGATTATTTACAATTGTTGTCAACAATAGAAAAATGAGGACTCAAGCATCGGCTCCTGGTTGTTATAAATGTTATTTTGGTAACGTTGGAAGAAAGTCGAGCAGCCCATTCCTAACCCCGCCCTCGCTACTAGTTGCGCTCCCGACAGCAGCGCCAGAAGCAACGATTTTGTAGCACATGTACGGGATTCGCTTCTGGTTTCTCTTCAAGACAGTCACGACAGCAGCGCCAGAAGCAACGATTTTGTGGCACACGTACGGGATACGCTTCTGGTTTCTCTTCAAGACAGTCACTACAGCAGCGCCAGAAGCAACGATTTTATGGCACACGTACGGGATTCGCTTCTGGTTTCTCTTCAAGACAGTCGCGACAGCAGCGCCAGAAGTAAAGATTTTGTGGCACACGTACGGGATTCGCTTCTGGTTTCTCTTCAAGACAGTCACGACAGCAGCGCCAGAAGTAAAGATTTTGTGGCACACGTACGGGATTCGCTTCTGGTTTCTCTTCAAGACAGTCACGACAGCAGCGCCAGAAGTAAAGATTTTGTGGCACACGTACGGGATTCGCTTCTGGTTTCTCTTCAAGACAGTCACGACAGCAGCGCCAGAAGTAAAGATTTTGTGGCACACGTACGGGATTCGCTTCTGGTTTCTCTTCAAGACAGTCACGACAGCAGCGCCGGAAGTAAAGATTTTGTAGCACACGTACGGGATTCGCTTCTCGTTTCTCTCAAGACGGTGACGGTAATAGTTACAATGCCGAGATTGTATTTTATGTAGCTCCTGTAGTAACTTGTCTTACTGAAAAGGTAAATGTTTACAATTTTAAGGCCATATTTAACTCCATATTTTGGCGAAAATAACTAAATATGTACAGCGTGTAACGAAAGTTCGGGAACACTTTAAAAAAATTATTGTAGCCAAACGAGTAGCATTACAAAGTGACAAAGTACATCATTTCAAAGAGTAAAGTTGTAAGTTTTTCTCATTGGAGGTGTTACGTGTAGTTCCATATATCGTCACTAGGTGTTGTCATAATCAAAATGGCGCTTTCTGGAGCTGGTCTTTGTCTTTAGGATATAACTTTTGCACTAACTGTAGTCTGTACGGTTTCATGTTTAATTTTTTTACGCAAAACACGCCACACAGTCATTGTTGACATTTCAAGTGAAGCTCTGCGTATAGATTTTCTCGGACTCCTTGTGAAAGCTTCTCTCACTCGCTCGATGTAGTGCCAATTGTAGATTGCCTTCCTGGTTGGTACTGCTTTCCAGTACTTCATCCTAAATTTTCGTTGGACATCCGTTGCACTCTTTGCTTTGTCAAATTCTAGCACGCAGAAAGCCTTCTCAGCTCCAAAAAGCGCCATCTTGATTATGACACCACCTAGCGACGATATATGGAACTACACGTAACACCTGCAATGAGAAAAAAAACTTACAATTTTACTCTTTGAAATGATGTACTTTGTCACTTTGTAATGCTAGTCGTTTGGCTACAAAATATTTTTTTAAAGTGTTCCCGGTCTTTTGTTACACGTTGTACATATTTACATATTTAGCACATTTTTACTACATTTAAATCCGTTTCCTGGTTATTAGTATCTCAAGAGGAAGTGTATATGGAACGAACTTTCATCATTAGCCAATGAGACAGAAAAGCGATGTAAAATAATTCCATATCAACCAATCAAAAACCTACTTTAGACTGTCGACCCCCAAAATCTGGAAACCAAGTTTGGTAACTTCCCTCGAGGGTTGGCAACACGTTATCTCTTTCTTGTGTGCATCCCCCCTCTCTCTGTGTCTGACGTGGGGGATTCAATGGAGCCGTCTTTCATTATTAACGACTTAGAATCTTCATGAATGGGGATAACCGCCCGAGGCGTGATGGAGGAGGCTGATGGGGAGGGGGGGCAAAGTCCCGCAGGAGGCGACAGCCAAGGAGTGGCTTTCTGTTATGATTATTAAACAGTCACTCGAAGCGAATCCGAAGTAATTATCCTGATAATTAAAAGAGTACCTCACGCCAGGGTGATTATGACATCGTGGTTCAAACCTCTCTGTGGGACAAAAGACTCGTCCCGATCTTCGCTCGCGTTGCATTATGGTTTCGAGATATCGAATGTGATCTGTCACATGTAGTGGCAGTGGGAGATCGCTCCACGAAGCTGTCTGGTTCGATTCTCGGATGGTACTTCTCAAGGACACTCAAGGGTGTTTTCCTTGACACTAGTTAGCAGTTTAAATACCATCCTGTTTAAATTTTAAATGCCTTGCTGTTTTGTATCTTACGTCTGCTTCCATGCAGTATTGAGTTTTCCTTGGCACTTTCCGAAAGGTAACCAATCAGAAGCAAGCGCTGCATCACGTGACAGCAGTACATTTATATATGTTTATTCTATCTCAAAATCGGTGCCAATTGTCCGTGTTAATTGCCAAACTTCGGGTCTATATATATTAGAACAATTTTGTGACGAATGCACAAAGGAATGGGCGTTGTATGCTTTAAAAATTCAATTTAAGTACATAATTTCGAAATACTAGTTTCTGAAAACCAAACATGTATCCATCGTTACCCAGATAAGGGTAACGAACAAATTGTTCATCAATACGGAATTCTCTTAGTAATTGTTGACTTGAACTAAAAGATTTTAATTGTTCACTACTGCCAAATCCTTTTCAGTAATTGTTCACCACTACCAAATAGTAATTGTTCACCAGTACTAAATTCTTCTAGTAATTGTTCACCAGTACTAAATTATTCTAGTAATTGTTCACCAGTACCAAATTCTTCTAGTAATTGTTCACCAGTACCGAAATATTCTAGTAACTGTTCACCAGTGACAAATTCCTGTGGTAATTGTTCAATAGTAGCAAATCCTTTAATAATGTTCACCTGAAGCAAATCATTTTAGCAATTGTTCATCACTACCAAATTATTTTCAGTAATTGTACGTCAGCAACAATTTATTTTAGTAATTGTTAACCAGTACCAAATTCTTCCAGGAATTGTTCGCCAGTACCAAATTCTTCTAGTAATTGTTCACCAGTACCGAAATATTCTAGTAACTGTTCACCAGTGACAAATTCCTGTGGTAATTGTTCAATAGTAGCAAATCCTTTAATAATGTTCACCTGAACCAAATCATTTTTAGCAATTGTACCTCAGCAACAATTGCTTTTAGTAATTGTTCACCAGTACTAAATTCTTCCAGGAATTGTTCACAAGAAACAAATTATTGTATTAATTGTTCACATATACCAAATCCTTTTATTGATTTTCCACCAGAACCAAATTCTTCTAGTAATTGTTCACCAGTACCGAAATATTCTAGTAACTGTTCACCAGTTACAAAATATTCTAGTAATTGTTCACCAGTACCAAATCCTTTTTAGTAATTGTACGCCAGCATTAATTCATTTTAGTAATTGTTCACCAGTATCAAATTCTTCCAGGAATTGTTTACCAGTACCAAATTCTTCTAGTAATTGTTTACCAGTACCAAATTCTTCTAGTAATTGTTCACCAGTACCGAAATATTCTAGTAACTGTCCACCAGTGACAAATTCCTGTGGTAATTGTTCAATAGTAGCAAATCCTATAATAATGTTCACCTGAACCAAATCATTTTTAGCAATTGTACCTCAGCAACAATTGCTTTTAGTAATTGTTCACCAGTACTAAATTCTTCCAGGAATTGTTCACAAGAAACAAATTATTGTATTAATTGTTCACATATACCAAATCCTTTTATTGATTTTCCACCAGAACCAAATTCTTTTAGTAATCGTGCTCATTTGGGTATAGATACCAAATAATTTGGTCAGGATTGCCCAATTTGGTAACGGCTACAATTTTTTGCTTCGATTATCGAAAAGCTTATCCAAATGGATTTTGATAATTAAAATAAATCAATTGTGATATTCCTCCTTGTGATAGAAGAATTTTTATCATCAATCATCAAAGCACAAACAGCATTTCCTCAGTTAAAATTTAAAATATAATGATAATAACATGTGGAGACACATCAAGATTACCAAACTCTATAGAAGCTGACGATCAGGTCTGATCACACATCCTCACAAAACTTCATTAAAAATTTAACCATACAATTTGTAATACAACGTATTGTATATTAGATCTGTCTTTATATTTTTGCTACTTTTTATGCTTTTATCTCCTTTGTTGCTCTGCGTCACGAAA
The DNA here is from genome assembly GCF_977018435.1 of Lepisma saccharinum. Taxonomy (NCBI): domain Eukaryota; kingdom Metazoa; phylum Arthropoda; class Insecta; order Zygentoma; family Lepismatidae; genus Lepisma; species Lepisma saccharinum. Next base: position 56,612,588 of record NC_139241.1, on the reverse strand, counting down.
ATAGAGGTTCTAAGCTCGAACCTTGGTTACGATGTATGTGTATCGTTGCTTCTTCCTTATATGATATAATGATTCGTGTCGCGATTAACCAATGAAGTGGAAAAACGACGTAAATTGAAATGGTTGAATAATGAAAGAATGAACGCTGAATCTTCCGTGGCGAGACCGAGAATCGAACACTTAACACACTTGGCTACCTGCTGTACACGAGGGAGTAAGCACAAAGAAAAAAAATCCATGTCTTACCAAGGATTCGAACTGGTGTATTTTGAGTGTTTCTACATCCACTATGCACAGAAAGGCAAATCGCTACTGGATGTACAGATGAAAGCGGAATTCGAACTACTATTGTGCCTCCACTCGGTATCAAACACAGGACCCCTTTAAAAGGTAACAACGTTACCACTACACCATCGGGTAGGCTGGTATCGTAGTACCTTACGATTCAATGTTGAGTTGAATACATATCAATCGGATAGGATACTTATGAAAGAAGTGTGAATAGTAGAAGTGGGAGAAGGAAACGAGTGAGTACTTTTACGCAGTGACACAGAGGGAATGGAAACTGCTGTTGTTTTGACGGAACGTTTAAGCCCTGTTTTCTCGGTGTGGCGATTTCGTTGTCGAAGAACTCGTGTGCAACGAGCTTAAACGTCAGCAACTCAACTCCCTATCTCATAACTGTGGACAATGTTGCAACAAGAAGAAAGTTTACTGAGTGTGGATACACAGTAAGAGATTGGTTTAGAATACAAAGTATTCCACATCTGTTTTCTTGTGGCACTTGCTTTTCACTCCTTTTCTATTAGCTATGTCGGAAGATAGTAGTACATGTTTAGGCTCTGCTGCGCTATTGCCTCTTTCTCGCTACCTTATCTCGTCTATCTTTATTTTCTCTTCTGCCTCCTTATCTTTCTCACTTACTTTCCTCTATTCGTCTTTCGTTTTCTCTTATCTCTCATTCTTGATTGACTCTTTCTTCCTCTTCAATCCATTTCTTTCATTCTTCTCTGTATTTTCTCTTCCATCCTTCTATTTTCACGTGTGATTCTTTCTTTGTCTTTCTCTTCCTCACTTCTTGCTTCCACTTTTTCCTTTTCCTCATTCCTTTATCTCCCTTTTTCTCTTACTTTAACTATTATATCTTTCTATCTCGTTGTCTTCCTCTGATTTTCTCTGTGCCTTGTTCTCTTCATTTATTTCTTTCTCTCGATTTTTCTTTTTTTGTTTCTCTATAGAATTCTATGTTCTTTTTGTTTTACTTCTCTATCTCTTTCACTTGTTTTGCTTTCTTACCCTTCACTTTTTCCTTTAACTCTTCTCTGTCTGATTACTTGTCCCCTTCCGTATATGTGTAAATGTAGCTTCAGTAATCGTCGTGTTGAAATTGTTACAGGAATTGTTCGATATTTCTTGTATAGACTCTCAATATGAGCAGATGAAGGCTATTTTATGGTGTACAATGAATACAGGCTTGGTGTTATTACGCGTCACTACATATTCTTCATTGTCCTGATAATAATTATTTAGCGACTGTTGTGTGAGGTTCGTTTCCTTGACTACCGATAGTATTGGCTGCGTCGCTGGTGTTCTTCTTGCCTCATTTTTATGGCTACTTGATTTACGTGACCTGTATCTCCCTGTGGAGGGACGTTTCCTTGCCTCCTGCGTTCCTTCTTGGGGTGACGTGTTTGTTACATTCTACCTGTTTTTACTGACTGCTGCTTCCGGTGATTCATTGCATGGTCCCATCTTATTATGTTTCTCTTCTTGGAGTCTTAGATTTTGGTTTGGAAGACTGTGTAGCTTCGGCGTATGTCATGTTGGTCTGTTTCAGGTTGCTGTTCGGGCGTTTCCTTCTTTGGTGTTTTGGGGATGAAGTCGTTTTCTTCTGCTGGACTAACAAGAACGCACTGCATTTTTGCGTGGAGGTCTTGCTTTTCTCATTCAGACGTGAGGTGGCTTTCAGCACATTTCACGCATTTCGGCGCTGCCCTGCATTACCCCTGGGAGTGACCAATTCTTTGGCACCTATGACATTGTAGGATTCCTGGGGACCTGTATGGTTCTACTTGAATCTTATAGTGGAGCAGGTACTGTGGATCGTAGATTTCATAGGTTCTCTCTCCTCTTTTTAATGCCACCATGAATAGTGAAGAATAATAGTATGAAAACAAGACCTGTTGTAGATCTTGCGGATTCTCTTCTTCATTTGACACACTTGGAGTACCTCCAAGTATTCTCTCAGGGCATTCTTGATGTCTTCTACCGGTGTGTGTATTGGCATGTTCCACAGTACGACTTCGACAGGTCGTTCTCTTCTTGTTTTTTTTCTGTATCGTAGCTGAGAGCTTTCTCTTGACAGTAGGTGATCAGCTTGTCGTACGCCTCTCTGGAGTTCACTTGAAGTTTTATTCCATCATGTACCAGTTTCATTTTGGCTCTCCTTCGATGATTTTCATGACGTTGGATGTGAGCGTGTAGCTTTTTTCGGTGTGGTAGATGTAAACTGCCGGAGGTTTCTTTGTCATTGTGTTGGTGGTGCCATCTTCTTCATCATCTGAGAGGGGTTTGAGGGTGTTATAGGGTTTTGGTTTGATTGGTTAACTCTGATTGGATAGGTGTAAAGTTCATCGTTTATGTCGTCCTCAACTGATGAGTTGTGGGGATATTAACTCTTTCTGCTGGTATTCTGCACTCGTGTGTCGTGTTGTTCGTATTCTTCCATGTACTGGAGGTTTGTAGTCCAGTCCTGCTCTTTGGAGAGGTGGGGTGGTGAACTCTGAGTACCGAGTGGCTTTCCTCCTGTTTATTGGAGTGTTTGTCTTGATTGGTGAAGTTATTTCCTGATTGGCTTTTGGCTTTCTTCACTGTTCTTCGTTTGTCAGACAGGGTTTTCGACATATATATTTTTTCCCACATATTACATGCAGATTTTATACAGTGCGTTCAATTTAAAAGCGGTACGTAAGGTATATTTGAGTACTGTTTTTGTTGTTGTCGTCTGTTATGTTATGTCCGTTCCGTTATGCTCATTGTTACAGGAAAAGTTTATTGTAGCGGAAGGGGAGGGAAGGGGAGGTGACGAGGAGGGAGGGAGGGGACGGACGCATTGTCAGTTGCAGGTGTTCTGCTGTACTGCTGGGTTGTGTTTGTTCTTCGTTGAGTTGAGTGAGTGAGAAATTGCCCTCTACGATGCCATTTAGTATTCAGGAACGTGCCTTTATTGTTGAACAATATTTCAGAACAATTTCATTCGAAGAAAGCTGCAGTAAATTCACGGAAATGTTCGGTAAGAGTGCTCCGACTGAAAGTTCAATTCAGAAAATGGTCATTAAATTCCGTGAGACAGGGTCTGTATGTAACGTGAAACACCGACGTACGAGGACTGTACTAACACAAGAGGCAGTGACTAATGTTAATGAAATAATGACAAGATCTCCCCACAAACCTTTACGACGCCTACGCCAGGAGACGCAAATGTCCGTAGGATCAACCCATACAGCAGTGAGGAAAATGTTGAATTATATCCATATCGAATTCAAGTTTTTCAAGAATTGAAACAAATTCACTACCCAAATCGTGTGCACTACTGTCAATGGTTGAAGGACTTCATTGGGAATGACATCACTGTGTTGGACTACGTGTTCTTCTCCGATGAAGCATGGTTTCACCTGAATGGTTACGTGACTTCGCAAAATCATCGAACATGGAGCTCTGAAAATCCCCATCTTTTCGTGGAGTCCCCCTCCACCCTCAGAAAGTTGGTGTCTGGTGTACCATATCCAGGCGGCGAGTGGTAGGACCCATTTGTTTTTGAAAACAAAATAGATAGTGAAATTTACCAAAACATTATAATGCAGTTTGTTGCAATGTTGGAACCAGAGGAACGTCGGTGCTGGTTTCAGCAGGACGGCGCAATTCCTCATACTTCCAATGAGACTATAGCTATGTTGAGAGATTTCTTTGGACACAGGATTATTTAAAAGGGACTGTGGCCCGCCAGATCCCCAGATCTTTCAAGTCCGGACTACTGCTTGTGGGGGGGTTTTGAAGCAAAAAGTATACAGGCAGAATCCACGTACCTTAGAAGAGCTGAGGCTCCACATCACTGAGGAAATTAGGGGTATAACAGTAGATGTCCTCCATAATGTTGCAAGAAATATGGAATAACGTGTTAACATGTGTATTCAAGAACAAGGTCATCATTTTCAACATTTGCTTTAAGAATCTTACTTTGTATATTGTATATTTGTGCTCCACACCACTTTTAAACTGAACGCACTGTACTTTGCTTACGAGAAATCATGAGAAAATATCACACTCTTAAACTTTAATTAACTAACATATTATCTTGTCAACATTGGTACTACTTGTCAAAATTCTTAATTTCTAAAAGCCCATTAGTTACAAATAAATAGTCAATGTTGATTTGTTGTGTTAATAGATACGAATTTAATCTTCAGAGTCATCTAGTGGTGGAAAATGTAAAGTTTCTCTTTCCTTAAGAAAACAATTCCTTCTTTGGCCTAGATCTTCTCTCTCTACCACCATAGGTAGACGATATCTTTCTCTTGTGCCCATTTTATCGCGTCGTTTACTTCACACCATTTCTTTCCCCTCTCCCTTTTGCTGTGAAACTTTTGAATAATAGAAGTGGGTTTCTAAACTCCCGCTTACCACATCTGCAGTAGCTATAAATCCCGCGAACCCTTGATTGAGTTAAGAATTTCAACAATAGACCGAAGGGAGACGCCGTTTCGAAGCTGAGAAGGGGGTGTGGCAGAATCTGGGCTTGGGTGTCCCGCTTTTCGGTCACCCAGTTCCTGTGCACAATGGAACGTGGGCAAAGAAAGGGGAGAAGTAGGAGCTTGCCAGCTGTTTATTGTTTTCTGCGCCCTCTTTGGATTGTTTTTGAAAATTGTTAAATGACAAAACTTTCAAGGTTTCATCAACCGTTGTGTGAAATTGGCTGTTTCTCTTTTTTGGAACTGGTCGGGGTGGGGAAAGAGCATTTCCATGCAACATGTTAGTCATGGAAGCTTGAGAAAGTACAGTCAGAGAAAAAGTGTGTTGGAGCAGGACTGCAAACTAGGGATTTCTCTGCGCTAGACCCTAGGATTCCTGGGAAAATTTATATGCCTGCCAGGGTAGTGATGGCGCCAGAGGGGCACACTGCCCCCTAGTGGTCCCTACTGTTCCCCATTTCTTGTACTGTCGTTTCAAGTATTCAGCATATTCTTGTCGAATGTCCTGATCTTGCTATCCTCCGGCAAACTTTTAATCTTCTCAGCTGTTTGCCATCCCTGTTGGTCGATGACAACAGTGTTTTATCACCTGTTTTTCTAGCTTTTTGAGAAGAGCTGGCCTCTTCCAATGTCTGGGAGGAAGCGTTTAGTATATTCTTACTTTCTAAAGTGTTGGATAGCAACGTTCACCATGCCAAGTTTGTCTACTCTAGACCGAGCAACCCCACCCGCCTCCCGCATGGGATGGCGAGGGAAAATTAGGAATCATTGGTTCGTGCCGCACCTGATTTATCTTGTCCAAGGTAGAGACGGATGTAACGCATATGCTTAGGCCTCACTAAACCTTCTGGTTTAGGAATGCCATTGAGTTATTAAGATCTGATGTGATGGTACAGCGATCCATGAGTATTACCGTGCAAATTGTCCACTTTATTTGACTCAATAAGAGCTTGAAGAATTTAACGAAAACTCAAAAGAAGCTGTTGACAACTTCTGCACCAGCATACATAAAAATCCATCGCTTAAAAACACACAGGATGTAAGAGAAAAATTAATGAAAATAGTCATGGACAATTTGCACGGTAATACTCATGGATTACACTGTACATTTGGTTTGATTTGATTTTTCTAATTTAGTGTCTCTTTTCCGCTACTTCTGGCGAATCACGACGATGAGGATGCGTAATATGATAAAATTGATGAAGGGATATTAACAAATAGCATCCAGGACCTCTGGCGTCGTAGCGCGATGCGATAACCACTTATCCTCGGAGGTCGGCATCTGGTGGTACAGTTATGGGATTGGCAACACTGGAATTCAGCCAAGCCCAATACACCGTGTAGAATAAGGTAAATGTTGGAAGGCTCAAAAACCGGAAAACAATACATTCGTCAACCTCCTTGTTCTCTATATAAAGTTTTCGCTCCTCGTTCCGGGGCGGTGGGAATAAGACAAATGTCAACTGTCGCCAGAGTTTGACAGTTTCTCCTCACCGCCAACTTTCTATCCTTTTCCATTCCTGTTTCCCACTTGTCAAAGCTTTTCCATCTTCCGAGGTTATTTATGGTAAGATCAAGTCTCAAGATTTAACTTCGCAGCAACATTACAACGGCAAACATTATTTTCACTTCTTTTTTTCGTGTGCGTTGATTTCAGCATAACTTTGTACTTCGAGACATTTTAAAAGGACCGAAATATATGAAGGAAGACATTTATATTGGAAAATTATAATATTGCTAATATAATAGAATAATGTTACAGTTTCTTTGCGCGAGTTAGATATTTTCTGTATCATGCCATTAACATGCTAACAAAAAGTACACTTGTTATCATTCCTTACTGAACGTAATAACAGCATTTTATGTTTAAACGCAGAGCTGGGATTCTTTACCTAGTTTTTTGTTTATTTATTTTGTGTACTTAAATTATTTTTTTGAGGCGCCATCTATTAGCGAGAAAATAAAGCAAGTGGCCTTTGTAAATTCCCAGTTGTAGCTATGACCTGTTAAATGGAATACTTTGACGTTATATTTGCGTCATTACAAGAAATTGTTTTACAGAGGGCAGAGAGAGAGAGAGAGAGAGAGGGGGGGGGATATGAGAGAATCAATCAGACAGAGTAAGGGAAAGTGAATTAGAATTAAAAAAGTGAGAGAGAGAAGAGAAATAAGATATTCAGAGAGAGAGATAAAGGAGGAAAGAAAGAGAGAGATACGGAAGGTAACATGTAGAAAGACAGAGAGATAAAGAAGAAAAGACGTAAAGAGAAAGAGACAGAGAGATAACGAAGGAAACAAGTAGAGAGAGAGACAGAGAGATAAAAAAGAAAAGAAGTAGAGAGAGAGACAGAGAGAGAAAGAAGGAAACAAATATAGAGAGAGAGATAGATAAAGAAGGAAACAAGTAGAGAGAGGGAGAGAGAGAAAAAGAGAGAGATTATGTGAAATAAAAGAGGCGAGACAGGAGAAATGCATATTTATGTAAGACGGCAGGTGATAATGAAGGAAGCAAGTAGAGAGAAGAGGGAATATGGAAGAAAACAAAAGAGAAAGCAGTAGAGAAATCATAGAAATAGTAATACTATACGAACGGATGAGCAAGAAGAAAGAGATAGCAAGAATAAGAATGGAAGAAGAAACGCAAGAAAAATGCAAGTAAAGAAAACTAAAGGCATGTATAATCTCGAAAATGATCTGATTTGCTTTATTTTACATCGCTTTTCTGCCACTTTTGGCTAATCGTGAAGATGAGTATGAGTGATGATAAAGGTGAAGTTGATGAAAGAGCACTCACAAAGAACACCCATGCCCAAGCCGAGATTCGAACCTTGGACCCTTGGTGTCGTAGCGCAGTGTACTAACCACTCCGCCACAGGCAAGGTAAAAGTTGTCGTGCATCTGCCCACATGCCATGAAGGCATATGGGGTGATGTGGACACATATGAGTATTTTCGGACTTAGTTTGGATGGTGTGATCACCATCAGGCCCGGCCACCTTTACCCCTCAGGGTTGCGTCCAGGTATCCGGCTGGTAGGCCTCAGAGCCATGTAGAAACAAGGAAATGACTGGAAAATTTCTTGGTCTAGATCACCTGCCACGGGGGTCGGTCGAAATGAGTTGTATTTGAGCGTTTACTACACATTTGGGAAAGTGGTTCCATTTAGCGGACATTTTTCAATATGGCGGAAAAAGTTTCAACAAAATTTCCAAGCAATTTTAAGTAGGGAGAACGCTTCGTTCTAGGCCACCCCCGAAATTTTGGTTTACTTTTATTGTGTACACCTATACAGTAATATACTCAAAATCGAACTTTGACTGTTACAAAAGTGACACAATACAAGCGCAAAAAAAAAGTCAAAGCTCAAATTCCAATTTTCATAGTGCAAAATTGCTAATTTTTGAAAATCCCTCTATAACTTTTGCTAAAATTTTATTTTTCAATAATTAAAGCGAAGTGCTAAGTTAAAAATAAGTGCTAAGTTACTTCCGGTCCACTTCCGGTTTACTTCCGGTCCACTTCCGGTCTACTTCCGGTCTACTTCCGGCTTATTTGACAGACACTTGTGGGTTACTGTGGTGTCTTCTGATTGGTTTACTGTTTCAGATGCGGTTCGCGCTTAGGCTACTTAAAGGGTTTTTGTATTACTGATGAGTTAATATTGTGAGAATAGTTGAAGAGTATAGAGGTGTTTTTCCAGTGCTCCTCAGTAGTCAGAGAAGGGCGTACGAGTAAATACCCTCCTCTCCCCAAAATCTAACAATTTCATAGTGAGCTCTCTTACTGTAATTTAACTGAAAATCATGATTCTAGCTGATTTTACAAGTTTAAAAACTGAAAATTTGTTTTACGCAAGAGTTCAAATTCCAATTTTATTGTATAAGAATTCTTTTATAGTTGCAGAAGTTCACAAAACACAGTTCTACTATTGCATTCCACAATATGTCTAAAAGTGTATCGAACTAGACGGGTCTAATAATTTCTTAAATGCAATTATTTTTCCAAAGAAACTTCTGCAACACAGAAATGTTGGCAAGAATTCTCATCTAACCTAGTTGTTGACAAAATCAATAGTTTTGCATTCCAAACATTTCTCGAGTGTGCGTGCGTGTGTGTAGATGTGACGTCAATTTTTTAAGAATGTCACGTCAATAATACTAGCTTGGGAAGGTTGTGACATTTTTTTTTCTCTATAAAAAAGAGATAGAGGATCATGTAACTTGCTTGACGTAGTAATATTACTAAAACGTTTATCGAAACGTTAAAACGTTACCAAAATGTTTACCGAAACGTTGAAACGTTTATATAGGAACGATGGAACATATTATCATCCTCATCTTCACAATTAGTAAGTAAGTGCTATTAGTAAACTTACGAGGAAAAAAAAAAGTTTTGTAGGAATTCCCTTGTCAATATGAATACCATGTTGCTGCCTTTTAGTTTCTGAAATATGTTAAATTATATTACATTGAATATCAATTAACTAACTAACTCTCTAGCCTTCTTAAATCCGAAAATTCATAGCTGCAGTTTTCCATTTGTCCTTATCCTGAGCAAGATTTATATATTACATTCCATCTTTACCGATTTCTTTTTAGGTCCGCCTCCATCTTCGTTTTGGTCTCTTACCATCAGGTTTTCCCCAACAAAACTCCTGTAAACTCTCCTTTATTCTTTTCTCATTCGTGCCCACCTAAGTATTTGTGATTTAATCATCAATCTAATAATACTTGGAAACTAACATAAATTATGTACTTCTAAATTATGTAAACTTCACCATTCACTTGTTTCTTCATCCATTTTAGGCTAAAATATTTTCCTAAGGATCTTATTTTCAAATACACCTCAATTTATCTTCAAGAGATCAAGTTTTCACATCCACAGGCACAATTACTGTTATTGTATATTTTAACATTTAGTATCTTGGATATTAAACAAGAAGACAAAAATTTATGAAGAGAAAAATAACATGCATTTTTCCGAATTAATCCTACTTTTCATTTGTTAGTATTACTCCTAAGTACTTGAATTTGGAAACTAGTTTAAAAATCGAGTAATTATCACTTAGTTTCGGCCTGTGCTAACTTCCTTAAATACTTTGAAAAATATTTTACCATTATTCTTAATTGTATTTACATTATTTGCAGTTGAGTCACAGTACTTTGTTAGTTTTTTTTTTACCTTCCTAACAACATATTCTAAGACAAAATTAAAGAGCAATAAATATGATGCATCTTTGTTTTATAACATTTCATAAATTGTACATTTGTCAGACATATTAACAAGATTCTTAGGTATTCCAAATTCAAATCATTTATCTTTTTAGCATCTTTAAATTCAATCAAGTTAGTTTCTGGGACTATAAGTTCTGCTTCATTTATTTCTGATTTATCTCTTACATGAACATTTAAAAAATCATTAAAGCAATTTTTCCATCTATTTAAAATAGTCAGCCATTTTTCATCAAGTTTATTTTAGGTTGCCACCCCTTTCTAAATTTATTTGCACCTCTGATACTTTTATTTCAATTGCATTAATTTTACTTTTCAAGTAATCTCTTTTTTGTACAATGCTATAGGTTAAAGTTCATTATGAAGAAATAAATTTCATTTTTTAAAAAGTTCATTCTATGCCAGGGATTGTATTTTTTTTTATAGTGCCATGTAATTTCATAACTAACTAACTCTCTAGTCTTCTTAAACCCAAAAGTTCGTAGCTGCAGCAACACAGGCCTTCCATCTATCCATCTATATATTCTTAACCATCTCTAGCAATTTCCTTTAGGTCTATCTCAATATTATCCTTCCATCTTCGTCTTGGCCTCCTCTTACCATCAGGTCTCCCAACAAGAATCCTGTAAACTCCTCTTTCCTCTTCCATTCGGGCTTTATACCACATAACCTGTCCACTTAAATCTTTTTTTATTTAATTATTCTAATAATATCTGGACATAAATATAAATTATGTAATTCTAAATTATGTAACCTTCTCCACTAACCTATCTTCTCATCCCTTTCAAATCCAAATATTTTTCTAACAAACTTATTTTCAAATACTTTCAATTTATATTCGACCAAATTTCACATCCATATAATACTACAAGCAGAATTACTATTTTATATATTTTAACTTTTAATTTCTTAGAGAGAAATAACATGCATTTCCTGAATTAAGCATACTTTTTATTTTATTTCCTCTTTAATATAATTTTCATTTGTTAATATTACTCCTAAATATTTGAATTTGAAAACTAGTTCAAATAAGTTGTTATCATGTGTTTTCATTAGATATTAAATTTAGAATTTTTTAACTAAACAAAATAAGTTGTTTGTTATTTCATGTGATGCGTGTTTGTCGTCCGTGTTGATATTTTTTTTGTTTGTTTTAATAGGATTCGACTTCTTGAAGAGAGAAAAGAGAGGTTACATTTTTCGAGAATATCACGCATTCCATGTTTATAAGTAATTACATTTTTAATAGAAAGCATATCTTTTATCAATATTTCATAAGATTTGGTTGCTTGCAAAAGTTAATCCGTTTATCTCCTTTTTAGTAATAGTATTTTATTTATATATCATGTCAGGTTAGAAAAAAAGTTCGTGCCTCAGTCAAAGCAATAAGTTGTGTAATAATTCTGTTTGTTTCAGCATTTGACTTATACCAATCATCCGTATACCGTCTCCTTCCTTCCCTCCCCTCATGAAGCTCGTCCATTCTATCGGCCAATTTTTTGCTTGCAGCCCGAAAAAGTGAATCTAGATTCTGAACGTTTTTAATACCACTTATTTTGCGAAGATTGTCCATAAAAATCATCTCGCACGGTGGATAAAATTCAGGCACTATTTTGCTTAACTCAACGAGTCTCGCAACATCCTCACCTCCATCGACTGTGTATTCAAAAATCTTGTATAGCAGTTCAAGTGGAAAGTCAGTTATACAAGTTGTCATTTTTTACAAGATGTTATTTAAATAGAAGTTTCTTGGTATTTATATATAAATTTTCTCGGGAAAAACACAAAACTCACAATCAAGTCAAAATTTAATAAGATTCTATTTACTAGAAAAAAACACTTTTAAACTAAGTTAGTTGTTTTCCACTGCACTATTTGAATTTTTGAATAATCACATGTTAGTTATGAATGCATTGTTGACATCCTGTCTACGTCAAGCAAGTTACATGATCCTCTATCTCTTTTTTATAGAGGAAAAAAAAATGTCACGACCTTCCCAAGCTAGTATTATTGACGTGAGATTCTTAAGAAGTTGACGTCACATCTACACACACGCACGCACACTCGGGGAATGCAAAACTATTGATTTTGTCAACAACTAAGTTAGATGAGAATTCTTGCCAACATTTCTGTGTTGCAGAAGTTTCTTTGGAAAAATAATTGCATTTAAGAAATTATTAGACCCGTCTAGTTCGATACACTTTTAGACATATTGTGGAATGCAATAGTAGAACTGTGTTTTTTGAACTTCTGCAACTATAAAAGAATTCTTATACAATAAAATTGGAATTTGAACTCTTGCGTAAAACAAATTTTCAGTTTTTAAACTTGTAAAATCAGCTAGAATCATGATTTTCAGTTAAATTACAGTAAGAGAGCTCACTATGAAATTGTTAGATTTTGGGGAGAGGAGGGTATTTACTCGTACCCCCTTCTCTGACTACTGAGGAGCACTGGAAAAACACCTCTATACTCTTCAACTATTCTCACATTATTAACTCATCAGTAATACAAAAACCCTTTAAGTAGCCTAAGCGCGAACCGCATCTGAAACAGTAAGCCAATCAGAAGACACCACAGTAACCCACAAGTGTCTGTCAAATAAGCCGGAAGTAGACCGGAAGTAGACCGGAAGTAGACCGGAAGTAGACAGGAAGTAAACCGGAAGTAGACCGGAAGTAGACCGGAAGTGGACCGGAAGTAAACCGGAAGTAGACCGGAAGTAACTTAGCACTTACTTTTAACTTAGCACTTCGCTTTAATTATTGAAAAATAAAATTTTAGCAAAAGTTATAGAGGGATTTTCGAAAATTAGCAATTTTGCACTATGAAAATTGGAATTTGAGCTTTGACTTTTTTTTTGCGCTTGTATTGTGTCACTTTTGTAACAGTCAAAGTTCGATTTTGAGTATATTACTGTATAGGTGTACACAATAAAAGTAAACCAAAATTTCGGGGGTGGCCTGGAACGAAGCGTTCTCCCTACTTGTGTTCGTCCATTTCTTCTCATCAGGCATCAAAACATCTGTGTACCAGGTAACCAAAAGTGTTTTTACGAAGCTATTACACATGCACGGGATGGACAATCCACTCGACAACACGAGATTCAAACTGTGTGCTGCGAACTTAACGCAGACAGTTCTCGAATAATTCTCTGATTCGAGCCTGAACACCACTAATGTGTCTTGTCCTCCCATGTTTGCAGCTCTTTTAAAAAGCCGAAACCCACCAAATTGTTCATATTCAGGCCCAAGCACTTGCAAGTATTCAAGATTGTCTGTCACAGCTTCCGCAGTCTTGTCATATATCGGCACGAAACAAAGGAAGTCTTCTATAGAATACAGCTGGATCGCGAAACAATTAATTCACAGTGAAATCCCTTCCGTTCCCAACACATTTAATGTTTCTTCTCCCAATATGATCAAATATTTACTAATTTAGGTATCTCCAGTGTCGTGCCCAAGGGAGGGTTGGTGGGGTCATAACCCCATTTGACATAGTATTCCTTAAAAAAAGAAAGTCAAAGACAGGAAAAATGGCAAAATGAGGACTGACCACCAAAAATAGTATGCGTAACCCCTCTCCCTGCCGAGAATCGTGGGCACGCCACTCTTTATCTCGGACACATTTTTAAAAATCAACTCACCAGAAGTTTTTATCATTTCGTATTAGAGACTGAAGTAAAGCATCTTTAACATAATCAAATAAATCATGAACAAGTCCTTGAATTGAACGCATAAAAGGAAATGATGTCAGAGGCAACACCATTTTTCTCATTGGATCCAAGCTTCGGTCAAATAATTTCTTTTTGGAATGGTTCTAATTAACGCGTATTTATATTCTCATTATATTCTAGAGCGTTGCGCAGATAAACGATTTATAAATATTGCGAGTGATTCGACTCCTCTTATTCAAGAATATTCCCTCTCGCGCCTTCCCGAGATTAAAAATTACAACGAATCGCTCTACGTGTGGCGATACCTTTGCTGTGCAGCTTCCAAATGCTGAGAAGTCTCTACATAGTGCTCAAGTTTGCTGCGACAATACTGAAAGCTCAAGAAAAGTTTACTTGCAATATTATCAACAACAGGGTTATAGAACATTCTCCGTCTTGCCTTGATAAGTTTTTCTTTCCTTAAATTATCGTCACATTATTTAAGAAGCCAAAATCCTAATTTTATCTAATGTAAACAGAAATATTTCCTGAAGGTGTGGGGGGGGCTCGAGCCCCCTGATTCCCACCTTGGATTCGCGCTATTAACAGTAACAGGGTTATAGAACATTCTTCGTCTTGCATCGATAATTATTTCTCCTTTAAGTATCGTCACATTATTAAAAAAAACAAGAACCTAATATTATCTAATAATTGTGTACTGCTTCAAAGGCATTGACAAATATTAATGAAATAACTATTTATGTTTGTGGCAATTCAGGACATACTAATTTTATCCCCTTTCCCACTCGAGTTCAATGCGAGGATACCTCCGCAAATATCGAATGAAAAGCTTTCATCATGTGCAATTCTCCATTCAATGTTTTCGCCGATTCGTACTACCATCGTTTTCTTTGTTACAAACAAGTATTCATTGCTCGTTACATGTAGGAGAAGAGTTTGATCTACATTTCACATTGGTCAGCTGCTTCTACCTGCTTTCAGAAGCGCAAGCTTGTAGGGTAGTGGATACCGTTAAGGATTGTCAACCTGACGGTCGTGGGTTCAAATCCCTCCGGTGGCATAAAATTTTCATAAGTTTTAGACATATCCCATTGTGCTCATTGTCCACGCCGTGTGAAACGTAATGATTCAGTTTGGAATTAACGATGGGGGGAGGGGAAATAACAAAATCTCCATTTCAACGAAGCGAGAAGTGGAGAAAAATTGGATAATTCTTATAAATATTAAAATTACATTCATGTTTTTAGTGGTATAATCGCAGGTAAAATCAAAGATCTTACGTCGAAGATTTTGACTTGCTCTGACCCAACCAAAAGGCATTTCGCACCCATCTAATACATTCTCCAATACATTTTAAAATGTTATTGAATGTTTCATGTCGATAATTTGATCAATGCATCAATTCTTGACGCCGAGACGATATTTGCTACAACTACATCTTCCCTCCTCTCGTCTCCAGTCTTTTCTGTTCTTCTCTTCTCCTTCTCCTCTCCCCCTCCTTCTCCTCTGCTTTATCTCATATCGCCCTCCCTCCATTTCTCCCCTCTTGTCTCCATCCCACTCTTCTCCACTCCTCTTATCTCCTCTCCTGTCTTATATTTCCGACTCCACTGCACTCTTCTCCTCTTCTTTTCGTTCTTCTCTTCTTCTCTCTTTCACTCTATTCTCCACTCCCCTCTTCTCGTCTCCTTCTCTCCTTTCCAAACTCTTCTTCTCCTCTTCTCTCATCCTGATTGCCTTCCTCTCTTCTCTCCTCTTTGCTCCATTTTCCTCATCTCTTCTCGCATATTTTGCCTTTCTCCTCATTACTTCGCCTATCCACTTCTGTCCTTCACTTTCTTCCCTTCTTTGCTTTTCCTCTTCCCCTTTTGCTTTCCCTCTTCTCCTCTCTGTTGTCCCCTTCTGTTTCATCTCTCATCTTTTCTTTTGTGTAGACTCATCAGCTATGAAATACTAGAAAATCGATTTTCTTTCTTTCAGAAAGTATTTCTCATTTGCCACAAATGTAATACTGATATTTTTTTTTCTACTTTTATACAATGATACTTGGATTTCTTTCTTTCGCGTATTTTACAAACATATATTGTGCATGTGGCAACCCTGAAATTTAGCCTAACTCTACACGCAACCCACCAACGCCTTGTGTAAATTGGGTTGCCTAGTTTAAAATGTCGTTGTCCTAAAACTTTTGAGAGACACTGTACAAGAGGTTAATGTACGTATCTCTGAGTAGTTTGCTGTAATGTAAGCAGAAAGGATGTAAGTTTTGAATGAGTGGACTTCAGCCACGTGACGGCGTTACTGTGCATGTAACACTCAAAAATTTCGAAAACCATACGACACACTGTGTGTTCTGTTGTGGCGAGGACATCATCTTTGTTTCTCATTCTTTCTGTTTACATTTAAACAAACTGCTCAGAGGTATGTATTTACATTAACCTCCTGTATATAACCCTTAACTTATCTGACATCTCAAACGGATCACCCTGTATTATTGTTATTTTTTTGAAAAGCATTTCCATCAAACGCAATTAGTTGAAAATTGCAAAACCCTACAAAGAACAATGCTCGAATTGTTTCAATTGGTCTTTGAAGTCCATATTGTGCACAGATAGGCTAATCGGGACTGGGCCTACAGTTTAAAGGGGAATCTGAACCACTGTGGGAGGTGCATCCATCGACTAGAACAATCCTCGAGGTTCGGGTGCTTTCCCGCCAGTTAGCCTCAAGTATAGAGCTAACATCGCCCTCCTCCCTTAAAACAATTTCCATTTTAAGAGCTGATATAACGCAACAAAGAGTGTAAAGTGCTAGTCATATGGCCTTGAATGGCTGAACAGCTCCAGCGAATCACAGACGTGCGGCGTTGCCGTGCTCTACTTGGTAAGACGTTTCGCTGAACCATGCTGTCTCTTTTCCGTGTGAGATTTCGACATGGCACCGCTGCAGTGCGCTGCTATTGGCTATTGCCATATGCAGGAGATTTGACGCGCACTTTAGTAGACCATCGCCATTAGCAAAACTGGCAGAAATGTGAAGTACAAATAAGTCGATTCATTCACAAGAAATGTGTATAAAGTGTTTAGACATTCAGAAAATGGGATTGTACGAGTACCACATCGACTTAAAATAATTAAAGGTGATTACCTTATATTGATATCAGATTCTAGATGCATCATTAATCTCGTACTAGTTGAAAAATGTGACTAATTGATGTTCAGCAAGTCGCACACTCTAGCGGTAACTGCTAAAAAAATAGTCATGTTGCAAAATAAATAACATTCATTACTCAATCGATACTTTATCAAGATATGATGTCGACAATTCTCTTTGTGTCCATAATCCGTGTATTAATTCATTTTGCGTTCAATGCATAATATTCTTGTATGATTTGAGCTCCTGAAAACTGCTCATACACACGAGTAATTTGTTAATTAAGTAAGGAGAATACAGCGTAGATTTCTCTGGGAGCTGTCGCTTATCTAAGAAGACAGCTTAGGTCAGTAACTGAAATCTACTTCCTTTAGAGCGACGTAACTATAACTGAGTATATTTTTATCGGCTTAACTGTAACTCAGTTACAGAGTTTCTTTGTGGACGAGGTAACTAAACATTTACTTTTTTAGCAAAGTAACTGTTACTAAATTTCCTTTTGAGCAAAGTGACTGTTACTGAGTTACTTTTTCAGTGGTCTGTGACTCCGTTACTTTTAGAACGAAATAACTTAACAGAGTTAATTTTAGAATGAAATAACTGTAACAGAGTTAATTTTAGACGAAAGCAACTAACCCAGAGTTACTTTTAGAAGGAAGGAAGTTTAACAGAGTTACTTTTTAAGCGACGTAACTGCAACAAGGTTATATTTTTTAGCGACGTAAATGAAACTTAGTTACTTTTAGAGTGAATTAACCGTAAGTTGCTTTTAAAGGGAATGGACTCTGAGTTACTTATTGAGCAAAGTAACTGTGAGTTATTTTCTGAATGAAGTAACTGAGTTACTTTCTGAGCGAAATAACTGTAACTAAGTTACCTTGAGCAAAGTGACTGAAACCGAGTTAATTTGAGCAAAGTAACAGTGAGTTACTTTGAGCGAAATAACTACAACAGAGTTACTTTTAAAAAGTAATTTTTCAAGGACAGCCAAACATTGATGATTTAGTCGTTGATGATCTTGATGACTTCACCGACACCGAACCAAGACCTTTAACAGTTCGACGTTCCGTTTCCCGGGTGGCAAAAGACTTGTTGAAAGACACCGCCCGAGGCAGCGATCGGAAAACTTCTCAGGTTTTGTCGATAATTGATTCTTATGAAACGCCCTTCGCTGAGAAAAAAAGAAGACAAGAAAAGAAAAATCTCAACTTGCTGACGTAGGTTGTCCCTGGATCCTGGGTGACATGTTAATCCCGAGGGATCTCCCTTGGCCAACCCTTCCGGAAGCTGGAGGTGAAATATGGAGGCATTCGCTCTCCTCTGGGTGCGGGGATCAACTTTGTCTCAGGGTGTTGAGTCGAATTTGGTGCGGCAAAGGACCTCCGAGGGATTAGGAAGAACGCAGCTTTGGGGCCAACGTGCGACCTGGGAAGAAAAAGGACTTGGGAACGTAAAATAAATTTGTTCATGCTCTTAAACAAGTGTCGTAATGAACGAGGAAAGTTGCAGACACTAAATAATGACGTAGGAGAAACAAATGCACCACTATCAGTCTAGCCAATTAAGGAGAATTTTGACAAATGTAAAATTTGAGCACGATGTCCTAAACAGTGTACTAAAATAGTAGGGTAAACGCTTCGTTCTAGCCCACCCCCGAAATTTTGGTTTACTTTTATTGTGTACACCTATACAGTAATATACTCAAAATCGAATTTTGACTGTTACAAAAAGTGACACAATACAAGTGCAAAAAAAAAAGTCAAAGCTCAAATTCCAATTTTCATAGTGCAAAATTGCTAATTTTCGAAAATCCCTCTATAACTTTTGCAAAAATTTTATTTTTCAATAATTAAGTGCTAAGTTACTTCCGGTCCACTTCCGGTTTACTTCCGATCCACTTCCGGTCCACTTCCGGTCTACTTCCGGTCCACTTCCGGTCTACTTCCGGCTTATTTGACAGACACTTGTGGGTTACTGTGGTGTCTTCTGATTGGCTTACTGTTTCAGATGCGGTTCGCGCTTAGGCTACTTAAAGGGTTTTTGTATTACTGATGAGTTAATAATGTGAGAATAGTTGAAGAGTATAGAGGTGTTTTTCCAGTGCTCCTCAGTAGTCAGAGAAGGGGGTACGACTAAATACCCTCCTATCCCCAAAATCTAACAATTTCATAGTGAGCTCCCTTACTGTAATTTAACTGAAAATCATGATTCTAGCTGATTTTACAAGTTTAAAAACTGAAAATTTGTTTTACGCAAGAGTTCAAATTCCAATTTTATTGTATAAGAATTCTTTTATAGTTGCAGAAGTTCAAAAAACACAGTTCTACTATTGCATTCCACAATATGTCTAAAAGTGTATCGAACTAGACGGGTCTAATAATTTCTTAAATGCAATTATTTTTCCAAAGAAACTTCTGCAACACAGAAATGTTGGCAAGAATTCTCATCTGTCTCCTACATCGTAATAAGCAATAATATGCATTGGATGGTGGCTGTTCACCGGGACTTGGACGGCGGAGAGCGAAGGACTAGCCTGTTTCCCGAGAGAAGAGGCCGAGCCTCGGGTAAAGAAATATAAAAATACAACTTTATTACCAATGGTCAGATTCAACTGAAATTAAAGACAGCCCAGCAGCAGATTATAATCGACGAAATCCCAAAAGCAGAATTTGATAGGAGATAAATTAAGCCAGATATTAAAGATTAAGCAACGAGACTGGATAACAATAGCTACAGACTCCCTGGCACTGTCTTCGGAACGAACGTGCAGGTTACAATAGGCCCGGTCTTAGGGTAACCTCTCTTCGAGGTGCTTTTGGAGAAGGGTCAAAGAACTCCAAATATACGGGCGAAGATAGCAGGACAAGAGCCTACGACTTGAGGACAATTTAGCAACGCTTGGACAGAGAGGGTACCGTAACGAACCTTTTGAATCGCAAATAAATAGACGAGCGGAGAAGCGGAAGACACAGTTTTACTCAGATTTTCTTCGGCGTGTTATCGTACACAATCTTTCGCGAACCACCCGCGTAAAGTATCCGCTTTGTGTGTCGCACCGTTCCGTGTTGTGTTTATTTCGAACGTGGCTGTTTACTATCAAGTTGGAGTAGAGACAGCGAAAGGCCCCGCTGGGAGGGGCGTCTGACCCAGTTGCCACCTATGAAGATGCAGGAAATCCAATCTTATCGCCAGGAAACCATCTATTGACCACGCCGATAAGCTTCCACATTTCCACCACGAGGACTTCAGTCAGAGCCGACAAAGGTAAGCCGAAATGGACGTGAAAATGGATAAGCTTCGTTCGCCCCGTCGTGACATCCAATGAACTCGCTAATTACATTAAATATCTCGAAGTGACATTGCTTATTACGGTGATTAAATTGCACCAACCATCATTTTAACATGTAAAACCGTACAGCTTTTAATTATCCATTTATCCAAAGTATCTAACATTCAGATTGTACGACGCTATAAATTGTCAATATAATAATATAACAGTGATCCTGGTTAACCGCAAAAAAGTAACCATATAAAGATTAACATTCAATTACAACAACATAAAAGGAGTAGTGTTTTGTCGTACAGGTTAAGCTCCTACCGAAATATGGTTTCCCCGGAAAGCAAAAGTAAATGTCAAATTAAGAACAGTTTAAATTAATGTAGCTAACTTTAAACATGCCGCCGAACTATTATTGTACTAATTATTCATGTCTATTGGATTGCCGAGATATGAATGCGTGAGTGAATGTATGAATGAAAGGGGCAATGATGTAAATGTTTATGCATGTGCTCTTTTATAGAAATTACAGTATATATAGAACTAACCCTGTGGTGTGATTTGTTCTACCCTATGTAATCTCTTGGGCTCCAACTGATGGCACTTACCCTGGGACAAAAGGTAAATAGGTTATTAATGATTGCCTTTTGTTTATTTGTTTAATTGTTTTTGTGGGTTTGACATTACCATTGTAATGTAGAACCAGATCGACGTCAGGCACGTTAAATAAGTAGACGTCGGAGTTATATAAAAGATGGCGCCCGAACATGCGACATGTAGGTTCGATGAGTAATCCCGAACATGTGACATGTAGGTTCGATGAGTAATTCCGAACAAGTGACATGTATATTCGACGAGTAAGCCCGAACATGCGACATGTAGGTTCGACGAGTAATCCCGAACAAGCGACATGTAGGTTCGATGAGTAATCC
The DNA here is from genome assembly GCF_977018435.1 of Lepisma saccharinum. Taxonomy (NCBI): domain Eukaryota; kingdom Metazoa; phylum Arthropoda; class Insecta; order Zygentoma; family Lepismatidae; genus Lepisma; species Lepisma saccharinum. Next base: position 56,591,572 of record NC_139241.1, on the reverse strand, counting down.
CGAACATGTGACATGTAGGTTCGATGAGTAATTCCGAACAAGTGACGTGTATATTCGACGAGTAATCCCGAACATTCGACGTGTAGGTCCGAGTAGGCCCGAATATGCGATAATTAGGCCCGAGTAGGCCCGAAGTTTAAATAAGTGTCGATAGTTGGAAGTAAGTTATTAATAGTCGCAAAAATGAGTTTATTGTGCCATAATTATTCAGTTATAGAGCTATGTGCCTACATGCCTTCGACAGGAACCAAGAGATTGATAGAGGTAGAAAATCAAATATTAATCACTTATTGCAGTTTAAAAAATACCACACAGGACGCCTAGAATATGAAGCGTTTAGTTCTTTGTGTTGCTATTATCAGTAATTTTCTAGTTTGGAATATTTAAGTGTATTTACGCATAGTTAGCATGTGAATTGAGTATTTAATTGTTTGTGCAATATATATAGTGGGCGTGAAGTAATAATAGTTAAAGTAATTTGCGTAGCAAGAGATTTTGGATTTTTTTTATGCGGCGATAAAGATTAAGCATCGATCAAGGATGGTAAGGGGGGAGACGTAAAACCCCAGGGGCTCTACATTGAAAACAAGGAAAGGAATTTTATATTTTGTTTCCTTCGGCGATAACAAGCCATAAGAAAAGAAGAAGAAGAGGAGAGAAGATTTCAGCGCGTTGAATGCATCGTGTGACTCGTTTTCGCAAAAGATTGGGGGAATACGGTGCCAGAATGGAAGAAGAAGAAGCGACTCGTCTGTCACCACACGAGGAAAGGAAAGAAGGAAGGGAAGACCGATTGACGGATGATACCGTTAGGCCAGAGTCCACCCCGCCAGCAACAGGGTTGCCAGAATCAGGAGTGATGGATATCCACGCGGTCTTCGCGCAACTGAAAGCATTAATAGAAGAAAAGGACCAGAAGCGGAGGCAGGAAGAAGAAGAAAAGGAACGAAAGAGGAAACAGGAGGACGAAGAATTACGGAGGAAAGAAAAAGAAGAAAAAGAACAATGAAGACGACAGAAGGAACAAAGAAAGAAGGAGGAAGAAGAAGAAAAGGAACGGCAAAGACAGCGAGAAGAACAACAAAGACAGGAAGAAGCAAAGAAGAGGGAAGAAAAATTAGACCTTTTCCTGCAAAGATTTCTGGGAGAGCAGACTGCAATGCGCGAAAGTATGGAACAATCCAGGGAGGAATGCCAAACTAGGCACCAAACAATGACTAGTGACCTGGCAACGTTGGAAAAGGATACGAATGCAGAATTACGCCAAATCCAGGAAACAATTACGAATATGGGGGAAAGAGTAGAGGAGAATAACACTACAGCAGAGGGCCGAATGGAACGAATAGAAAGAAGAGTGGACGACAATCAAACTGCGACAGCGAATCAACTCCAGAAATTAGAAGATACGTTTAATGGCAGACAATCCACGCTATCAAATCAAATACAAAGGATGGAGAGAGCGACTTTAGATCTGCGACAAGATGTGGCCCGACTACAGTTAGACGCGCGGAGAGAATGCCTACTCACACCACCTGACAGATTACGTCACGAAGAGGAGACACGAAGGGGGGCGTGCCCAGAGAACAGTCCTTTCGGGTCGGCCCAGCAAGCATCAACCAGCCGTGACGTTAGCCAGCGGGAAAACAGCTGTATAGAGATACCGGCCGAGCAACTCAGTGTTTCCAACTCGGGGAATTCGCAACGCGGGATTTTTTCGAAAGTCGGTCTGGAGAATTTCGAGACTTTTGACCCAGACAAGAAAGAAACACTACCTTCTACGTTCCTTGAGGATTTTAGGAGGGATTGTTTGTTGTATGGGATCGACCAATCTGACTACCTGAAGCTGATCCAGAAACTTCTAAAGGGGAGTTCCAAGATATGGTTAGGTCAACAGTGGCCGAAGTTTAACAACTACGAGGAATTCGAAAGAGCATTCTTGCAGCAGTTCCAATGCAGAAAACTTGTGGAGAGAAGAATAACACAACTACGAAATAAACGTTTCGAAGCTAATTCCCGAGATACGTATAAGCGGTTCTTCTGGGAAAGAGTGAGCGAGTTTCGTACTCTGAAACCCGGCATCGACACCGTGGAGATCCTGACTGCAATACGAGCGATGTATCCAAGCTTCGTTCAGAGACAACTTACAGGAGATACGCTAGAAGATCTAAATAAAATGTCCCTAATATTAGAAGATCTGGACATGTTAAAAGAATCCGAGCGACCGTCGTGGAAAATCAGACCACCCCGAGGGAAAAATGGGAATTTCGAAATGAAAAGGCAAGAAAATTTCGCTCGAGTGAATATGGCAGCTGCCCAGAATTCAAATTATAGACGAGGACAATACCACACCGAGAACCACCGAGGATTTTTGGACGCCGGGGGGCGGAACAACCGCAACGACCAGAGCTTCCGTTCTGACCGCGACCAAAGAGGGAGAAGCCAGAGGTGGCAACAGCGCGACAGAGGCGACACCGACCGGGATGATGGCAGAAACCAGGCTGTAAACCTAGTTAGAACAACCTGTGGCCCGCAGAACAACAGTAGTTCCACAGACTGGCAGGAAGCGACAACAAGTCGGGACTTAAATCCCCGAGCTCCGGTTTACGAACCCGAATCGAGAATGCAGAAGTAAATGAGGAGAAAAAATTACCCCACAGCACATAGATAACCTCAAAAAATGGAACTGTTCTCAAGAAAAGAGAAAGATGTGGCTAGAACTAGAAAAAACCTAGAGTACTGAACATCGAAAGAGCCTTTAAACTTGTAAAATTATTCTGCGTACTAGTGTAAATAATTTAACACAATTATGATGAGATTAATATTATTATTATTATTAATATTCAAAAAACTGAGACTTGCATATATATATCTATATACATATAAATATCTGAGCATATATCATGTTATGTTAATGCCAAAATAATATTATTAAAGTATTATTTATATTCTTATTACCCAGAATAGATATTATTTAGTAAAGAAACATGTATTTAAAAAGGTTTGAATTGATGATAAGAAATATTTTATGTAGTAAGTCAATAATTTTGAAGTATATCTCAAAGAGTGAATTTTCATTATAACTTAGAGTGTGAATGTAGTAAGTTTACATATGTATATGCATACATAATAGGATAAATCTCCTAAGTGCTAGCAAGTTGTTTGTTTAAATGATCAATGTTACATAGTCAAGAACTGCAAATGAATGTTGAGTAATCCTGCAATTTTATGTTTGGTTAATGTTAAAGGTAATAATGTAAATTAATTGAAAAGTGCAATTTAGTCTATAGAGAAAGACAACTATATATTCCAGGGTTCGAGTCCCTATTCGAGCGCCTGTGTGTAATAATTAGGCAAGATTTAACGTTAATTATTAATTGTGTTTTGATGAATTTCCCCTTCGCATATAATCTTAAGCTCAGAAAAAATTCATGTGTAAGGAGAGGGGAATGTTATAACGATAAAATCTTGCTAATTATCAGGTAAATCAATTAATCATCGTAATAAGCAATAATATGCATTGGATGGTGGCTGTTCACCGGGACTTGGACGGCGGAGAGCGAAGGACTAGCCTGTTTCCCGAGAGAAGAGGCCGAGCCTCGGGTAAAGAAATATAAAAATACAACTTTATTACCAATGGTCAGATTCAACTGAAATTAAAGACAGCCCAGCAGCAGATTATAATCGACGAAATCCCAAAAGCAGAATTTGATAGGAGATAAATTAAGCCAGATATTAAAGATTAAGCAACGAGACTGGATAACAATAGCTACAGACTCCCTGGCACTGTCTTCGGAACGAACGTGCAGGTTACAATAGGCCCGGTCTTAGGGTAACCTCTCTTCGAGGTGCTTTTGGAGAAGGGTCAAAGAACTCCAAATATACGGGCGAAGATAGCAGGACAAGAGCCTACGACTTGAGGACAATTTAGCAACGCTTGGACAGAGAGGGTACCGTAACGAACCTTTTGAATCGCAAATAAATGGACGAGCGGAGAAGCGGAAGACACAGTTTTACTCAGATTTTCTTCGGCGTGTTATCGTACACAATCTTTCGCGAACCACCCGCGTAAAGTATCCGCTTTGTGTGTCGCACCGTTCCGTGTTGTGTTTATTTCGAACGTGGCTGTTTACTATCAAGTTGGAGTAGAGACAGCGAAAGGCCCCGCTGGGAGGGGCGTCTGACCCAGTTGCCACCTATGAAGATGCAGGAAATCCAATCTTATCGCCAGGAAACCATCTATTGACCACGCCGATAAGCTTCCACATTTCCACCACGAGGACTTCAGTCAGAGCCGACAAAGGTAAGCCGGAATGGACGTGAAAATGGATAAGCTTCGTTCGCCCCGTCGTGACATCCAATGAACTCGCTAATTACATTAAATATCTCGAAGTGACATTGCTTATTACGGTGATTAAATTGCACCAACCATCATTTTAACATGTAAAACCGTACAGCTTTTAATTATCCATTTATCCAAAGTATCTAACATTCAGATTGTACGACGCTATAAATTGTCAATATAATAATATAACAGTGATCCTGGTTAACCGCAAAAAAGTAACCATATAAAGATTAACATTCAATTACAACAACATAAAAGGAGTAGTGTTTTGTCGTACAGGTTAAGCTCCTACCGGAATATGGTTTCCCCGGAAAGCAAAAGTAAATGTCAAATTAAGAACAGTTTAAATTAATGTAGCTAACTTTAAACATGCCGCCGAACTATTATTGTACTAATTATTCATGTCTATTGGATTGCCGAGATATGAATGCGTGAGTGAATGTATGAATGAAAGGGGCAATGATGTAAATGTTTATGCATGTGCTCTTTTATAGAAATTACAGTATATATAGAACTAACCCTGTGGTGTGATTTGTTCTACCCTATGTAATCTCTTGGGCTCCAACTGATGGCACTTACCCTGGGACAAAAGGTAAATAGGTTATTAATGATTGCCTTTTGTTTATTTGTTTAATTGTTTTTGTGGGTTTGACATTACCATTGTAATGTAGAACCAGATCGACGTCAGGCACGTTAAATAAGTAGACGTCGCGTTATACAACAATGGCGTACAAATGGCCGTAACATTGTAGTAATAAACCTAGTGCTCTGTGATTATTTATGATGACTTTATTTTGTTGATTTTCAATACAACAGGCCATATTAAAAAATGCATCGTTATTTGACATTTGTTGTATTTCAGGCAAGAATTAAACAAAGAAGGAGAAAAATAAATGAAGAAGAAGAAATGAAGACTATATTCAGTGTGATTGAACATGTAGATTGCATTTCGTGCAATATTTTATGGAAGAAGCGCTTCTGTTGTATGTTCTGTTGACGATGTATGACCAAGAAACAGAAAATATGCGTGCAACTTGACGAGCTTGATAGTTCAAGTGATTGAAGTTCGTTATTTGAAGAAACGAAGTCATTTACAAAAAAAAGTGAGACACAGAAATGGGTCTGATGGCCTTCTGATCAAAATTCTCTTCTCCAGGCCACGATACCCAAAACTGGGTCTCAAATTTAAATTGAATTTTCAACGGTTTTTTGGATTGTTTTGAAATTTTTTGTGCTTCACAGATCTAATTACACCAACTTCATCCATTTTCACATTTTTTTTTTACTTGGCCCCACGATGTCATTCAGGCAATCTGGCCTTGGCAATCATTAACATTAGTTCAAGAAGAACCCGAACATATGGCAATTAAAATATTCAATAACCTACCAAATGATATTAAAGCTGGAAATATGACAAGTTTCAAAAACAAATTTTAAAAAAAAACTATTAGTTAATAACGAATATTATAGAGTAAAATGTAAATTATAGAAATTTTGTAAGTATATTTTTTTTATCTGAACTGTACTGAACCCTCCAAATACCAATGTATATGGTTTATATGGAGTAATGCAATTCAAATTCAAACATCCTACAGAGTAAAGACTGTAGGCTTTATTGTGGTAGCTAATCAGGTGCATCCAGCAAGAAAATGAAGCAATGGTAGCGATCATTCTGCACGCTGAGAGAGGACAACTGCCAAAGAAGAAAACTTGCCAGTTTCAGTTTGGCCATTTTTTCCGTTTGCCATTTTTACTTTTGCCATTTTTTCCGTTTGCCATTTTTACTTTTGCCATTTTTACTTGGCCATTTTTTCCATTGCCATTTTTTCCTTTGCCATTTTTACCGGACACCCGGACGTCTGGTAGCCTTGCATCAATGATTATAAAACTAAAACCACCCAATATTGCAGCTTGAAGACTTTTGCGCAAGAAACAGATTCATTTATACAAAAGCAAAATTAAAATTTTTCAAAAATTTCAAAAATCTACGATGTTATTTTCGTATTAATTTATTTATTTATAGGTTCACATTTAAATATTTTAGGGTTCGAGGGGGAAGCATGGCCCACATGGCCCCTCCCCTGGGTACTGATCTTACGTAGACAGAACCTTTCTATTAAATTTAGTATTTACATTCACCTTATGCTCAGATAGGTTAAACCGTTTATTGACAATCGTAAAATTTTCGTTTAATAGATAATATTTGGTTTTAAACGACGGGAGAACATTGGTCGAATTTCATTTCTTGCTCTTTTGAGAGAATATATACTTCTACAATAGCAATCGCGTTCGGAAACCGTGAAAAAAATGACTTGGTTTTCAAAGGCAGACAAGCTTGGTAGTCTGGCTTGCTCGCGATCAAAGTGACTCACTCACGCTATTCAAGGCCACTTCTTATCGCAAAACACTGCGTCGATGCACAGTGTCTGCACCCAGCACGTTACAAGTGAACAGAGTCGAATTTTAAAGAGAATCTGAAGAATGGTAGATTTCATCAGAGGCGGCTAGGTAGGCACCAGCTCAACATGCAATAGTTTAAGTGATAATTCTTGACAAACAAAAAACCGTATTGAATAATTATTGGGATAGTAATACGTGTATCCGCTCCTCTTTAACAATGTAACCTCGAAGACAATCTGTGTTCCATTTATTTATATTGGCAACTTGGTCAACCGGAGGTTATTTTATCGCCTTCGATAATCGAATTGTCTGATTGATTATTTTTTGTTTACCCAGGAACATGCCCCATAGGAGATTTCCGAGACCGGGTTACGCTACTCACTCATAGCTCCCCAATTTTTTCACGATGCTGGGTTGCCACCGGTCCCATACACAGGCCGAGAACCTAGAGAGTGAGCATAGGCGGACTCGAATCCATGCCGTCCTGCAGTCGGAGGCCACGGAGGAGGACTTTTCTTATATTACCTTTGGCTAATCGCGACGATGAGGATGAATAATGAATAGAAAAATAAAGAAGGTCACGCACAAAGTACAGGACGATCTTCAACCTGTTAAGTGACGAGTTCAAACCATAAATATGAGGATTTTAACCTTAGACCTCAATTTCAAAATTATAAACAAAATGCCTACTTACACTAAACTTCTCATCAAGACCAAAATAGTTTGTAACTGTGAAACTACCCCTGAATACAAATTGACATTTTTTTTCCATGTGAGTAAGAATTAAATGTGTGGTATACAGAGATAGATGATATCTTTTGAGAAACAATTAACTGTACCCTGTCCCAGCATCTCTGGAGCAAAGCCGCGCATAGCGGAAGAGAAGTGGAGAGAGGGGAGAGGGGATCGAGTGGACAGAGCGAATCAGTGCACGCTGCTGGGAAGGCTGGTAACTGCAGTGGCTTTCCTCCCTCCACGCAATCCCATTCCTCTCACGTATTCATCGCTGCTCAGATACTTGTTTTCGTTCACCTGCTCCAGAGATAAGTGGGACAGACTGTAGTTCGCATACATGTAGCAAGTAAAGGAACTTATCCAAGAATGAAAATTCCACATAGTTTTAAAACGTTTGTTTAAGCAATGAATAACTGGAAACGGATCACACATAATTCCCTTGCCAAAATCTAGTGGTCGAAAATTAATTTCAAGACATTTCATATCTATTCACCATATTCCAAGTTATAAGGAACTATTTCGTAGATGTTCATGAAACCGTTATAAAATTACAAATAAATTATATTCACAAGCTTAGATATACTAATACGAAAAAAGAAATTCAGAGTTAAATTTCAAATGCATGTGTATAAAGTAATTCTAGAAGTACAGACCTATATCTGAGCATTTAACTTCTGTTTTGCAGATAACGTTTACAATATTGAGGCGAAAGAATAATTAGGAACAGTAGCTACAAGAAAACAAAGGGCGTAGTGTATTGGTTAGAGTTCTTGAAAGCATTGCGGTCCCACGTTCGATTATCCATACTAGATGTTCCTTAAAAAAGAATCCCTTCTATTAAACAAGAGCATGGTAACACGATTTGTAATAGCAGTATATAGTGGCTACATTGTTCTGCATATGGAATTTATATTAAAAAACAAATAAATGAATTGACACACGTTCAACGGGATATTTTTATATATAAGATCATGGATTATGATACTCTAACGATAATTGTGTACTGCTTCAAAGACATTGATAAATATTAATGAAATAACTATTTATATGTGTGGCAATTCAGGACATGCTAATTTTACCCCTTTTCCCACTTGAGGTCAATGCAAGGATGTATAAAAATTTCAAATTTGCTCTTGTATAAATCAATCAGTTTCTTGGCCAAAAGTCTTCAAGCTGCAATATTGGGTGGTTTAAGTTTTATAATCATTGATGCAAGGCTACCAGACGTCCGATTCACCGATTTAGTCAGGACAGTGCGTTACTTTCAATCCCTGTCCCTACTTTTTCGAACTGCAATCGTGATGCGAAAATGTCTCTTTATTATTGTTTTTTTTGTTAACTCACAATTAGACATGTTCTTTATTGTATGAATAATTCTAAGTACGCAACATAGAATTATCATGACTTTTTAATGGCGCTCGCACTATATGAACTATTTTGTAATATCTGTCTGTCTGTCTGTCTCTCTCTCTGGTCTACGTCAATGACAGAAATGCAAGCAATATTCTTATTTATTTTTAACCTAATTAAAGAAAAGTGTAAGCATTTAAAAGAAATAAGAAAGATCATCACTGTTGCTCTTCCTTAGAAATTGTTGTCCTTCGAGGAAGAAAAATTAGAAGGATTTAGTCCAGCACCTTAACACAGTGTCCCACGAGTCTCTCTTGACTAACACTGTCAAATGTGAAGTGATTTTATGAATAAAATTTTCCGCCTGTTTACGTATAACGTTGCACAGATTTGGTAGTTCGCACACGGTGTAATTATTTCGTGTTATCTTACGCAACAGCAAATACATTTCATAAGACTGTTCTGGACACAAGACTTGCAACAGTAAACAAGCATTTTGTCTGTTACAGTATCACAGGAAAAGAACATCGTCCTGTAATGTTCAAGCCTCTAGATATTTTCTATTAATAATGCCTAATCACAATAATAAGTTAGAAGAAATAACTCGCATTTTCACAACTACCAATATTCTCGTTTTTAATCACTTCGAAAATTATTTCTCGAAGATATCGGTTATACTACAAGAAAGCAAATCAAAATTAAAGTAAAAGTTCAACTATACGTATACCAAACGACATTTACAATATTGGAGGGAAAGAACACTTAAAGAAAATTGTTGTTTAATTCGAAGGTAAAGGCGTGGTGTAGTGGTTCTTCTACCTGGTTTAAGGAGCTAAAGCTTGTAGGGTAGTGGCTACCGTTCAGGATTGTCAATCTGATGGTCGTAGGTTCAAACCCTTTCGGTGGCAGAAAATTTTCGTAAGTTTTAGACATATCCCATTGTGTTCATTGTCCACGCAGTGTGAAACGGAATGATTCAGTTTGGAATTAACGATGGTGGTAGGGGAAATATTGAATTACAAAATCTCCATTTCAACGAACCGAGAAGTGGAGAAAAATTGAATAATTCTTATAAATATTAAAAATTACATTCATTTTTTAGTGGTGTAATCGCAGGTAAAATCAAAGATCTTACATGGAAGATTTTAATTTGCTCTGAACTCAGCCAAAAGGCATTTCGCACCGATCTAATATATTCTCCAGTACATTTCAAAATGTTATTGAATGTTTCATGTCGATAATTTGACCAATGCATCCATTCTTGACGCTCAGACGATATTTTCTGCAACTACCTCTTCTCTCCAGTTCCTTCTCCTTCTTCTCTCCCCTCTTTCGTTCTTCTTTTATCTCACATCGCCTTCCCTACTTTTCTCGCATCTTATCTCCATCCCACTCTTCTCCACTCCTCTTATCTCCTTTCCTGTCTTAGATTTCCGACTCCACTGCACTATACTCTCTTTTTTCGTTCTTCTCTTTTTCTCTCCTTTACTCTACTCTCTACTTCCGTCTTCTCATCTCTTCCTCTCCTCTCCTCTCGTTTTCATCCTCTTTTCTCTTCCTTGTTCTTTTTTCCTCATCTCTCCTCGAATCTTTTTCCATTCTCCTCACTACATCTCCTCTCCTCGTCTATCGTATCTTTCTTCTCTCCTCTACTTTTCCTCTTCTCCTTTCGCTTTCTCTTTCTCCTCTCTTTTGTAACCTTTCGTTTCCTCTCCCCTCTTTTCTTTACTGTAGAGTCATCAGCGATGAAATATTAGAAAACCTATTTTTTTCTTTCAGAAAGAATTTTGTCATTTGCGATATAATAATTTTATACAATAATACTTGTTTATATTTTTTTCGCGAATTTTATAAATATCTATTGTGCATGTGGCAACCCTGAAATGGAGCCTAACTCTGCACGCAACCCACCAACGGCTTGTGTATATTGGGTTGCCTAGTTTAAAATGTCGTTGTCCTAAAACTTTTGAGAGACACTGTACATAACGGTTTATTTTTCTGACATCTCAAACGGATCACCCTGTATATTTCTAGAGTTACAACTTTTAGTTGTCTTTAGTCGTCTATGTACGAGGTATGATGGTTACCAGGGGGTTGTATAGCTCGACCACAAGGGAAAAAACCTTCAGTCAAAAGCGTTCGCGCACCTTCCCTGCCGTTCTCTGTGCTCGGAGCTGTGTTGCCAGGTCAGACTTGAAAAGTCGCGAGATTGTTCCTTGGGAAACCAGAAGATCTGCTACAAAATCCGATGATCTAATAGTAGCGGATGAACGACGTTCTCGGGGAGGAGGGGCGGCATAGGCGTGAACACTGGGGGGGGGGGGCAAGGGGACGTCTACAGATTTTTCCCAGCAAGGGAGAAAAAATATACTTTTATCAGGCGGGTAAACGAGGCATATTATTACCCTGTAATAATGTTGCCCTCTCAGAAAACACCACTTGAGTTTGAAATTATCACGTTCCTACATCCCTATTATAATAATGGATGTAAATTACTGTGACAAATAAACTCATACGTCTGAAATAATAGGTACTTTTATGTCAATATTCATTTTACAGAAGAGGAGGGGGTGGCGACCATCCTTGCACTTCCTTCTGGACGTCCATGCCGCTATATAATTTTATAGAAAATTAAATGTTTAAGTATAGAATAGTATATTAAGGATAGAAAATCAAGTATTTTCAAGCCGATGAAAGTTCCAAGCAACTACGGGGGAGGTGGTGCATATTTCCTTTATAATTGAACTATGCCTCTTCGTTCTCTAGCAAATTTCTTGTTATTAACACTCGCATGCTTTATCCGTCTGTTATGCTGCCTCTATGTTGCTGCATTTAATATATATACATTATATATTAAATGCTTTGATTTGATTTGGTGTTTTAAGTCCACTTTATGCACAGTAAGGCTAATCGGGACTGGACCTACAGTTTAAAGTGGGATCCGAACCACTTGTGCCTCCACCGGGTATCGAACCCGGGACTATATTAAATGCAGCAACATAGAGGCAGCATAACTGACGAATGTTAATAACAAGAAATTTGCTAGAGAACGAAGTGGCATAGTTCAATTACAAAGGAAATTATGCATCCCCTCCCCCCACACACATATATACGCCTAAAATTACACTAAGGGAATTTTCGATGGTTCCTGACGCTATTTACGCCCCTGTTTTGTACCCACCAATACAATAAAACAGTGAGATGGAATGAGGTTTTTCTTTACCAACTGAACATTTATAAAAGCTTTTGCCCCGCTAATACACTCTACCTCTCTCCTCCATGTTCAAGATGAGCAGGAAACGTGTTTTTGAGCAGGCCGTTGGAGGTTCCATAGCAATAGTTTATTAAGGAATTATCTCGAGAAATCAATAGGTCTGGCAACACTGATGTGGCCGCGCTGAAAAGCTCCTTTCCCCTGTCCTTTTCCCCACCCGCCAGCGCGATGTGATTCTGCGCAGGTTTCTTTCCTTGTGGTTATAGTATAGATCACCAGGGTGGTTGTATACCTTACCAGTAGGTTCTCAAAAGGAGATTTTTATACTTGTCCAAAGAAAATGGAATGACAATTAATAACTTTATGGGGCAATATCCTTCTTAGGGGCAGGGCTTGCAAGTGCAGTTTTTCATTGCAATATGCATGGTCAGGGCATTGAGCCCCAGAATGTCAATTATTTGATGTTATATATGTTCTGCCGTTTTCTATAGGTGAAAACATTTTATCATGTTTATTAATATTAGCGATTGTTTAAAATAAAAGACATTCTACAAACAACCTTAATGTCGCAGCCTTGTAATCAACGGATCTTGGATCCGATACCCGCTGAATGCAAATTTTAGAATCTCATTTTAAATGATAGGTCTAGTCGCGACTAGCTTATCTGTGCATAAAGCGAACTTTGAAAATAACAACTAAAGAAATGTCATAAATCCACATTTCCACACCGTCAGTAAGTCAAGTCCATCATCTGAAGCTGCGAGGCACGTTCGAAACAACAATAGATAATAAAAAAAATTGAACGTAGCGTTTTAAGTCCACTTTATACACAGTTAGGCTAATCGAGACTGGGCCTACAGTTTAAAGTGAGATCCGAACCACTTTGTACCTCCACCGGGTATCGAACCCGGGACCTCTTGTTTATAAGACAAGGCTAAGTAAACGATAGACTTCTAATTGAAATTCTGAACCCTGATTCAGTTTTCAGTATTATTGCGATGGTTTAGTCGGTAGGGCTTCTGACTTCCACGCGGGAGACCCGGGTTCGATTCCTCGGGTGGATAATATAAGGTTGGAATTCTTACGGCCTTGTCCCAGCATAAAGCGGCTCTGGGGCCCACCCAACCTCAAATCAATGGGTACCTGGGGACAACCCTGAGGGGTAAAGGCGGCCAGAGCGTGGTGCTGATCACATCACCTCCAAAAATGGCAGAGATAGAGAATATGCGCCTCCACATTGCATAAATGTGCTTTCATAGGAGGGTGCTATATTCACAGGGAACTTTGCCTTTTTACCTCTACTCTTTACTATTCCAACAAAAATATTAGTTTTGTAATAAAAAGTATCGCAGAGCCAAATTATAATAAAAACCATTCATGAGATAGTACTTGAACGGGAAAGAAAAGTAAAGTGCTCCCCTGTGCTTTGCACCACGCCATGAAGGCGTATAGGGGGTGTGGAGTTAGGCACCCACACTTTCTTTATCACGGCCGAAGGTGGGAGTGATGTGATCAGCACCACGCCCCCGATGGCCTTTATTTCCCCAGAGTTTCCTCCAGGTATCCACTTCATAAGATGCTGGGTGGGCGCCGGAACTGCTAGAACAGGTGGAAAAGAAATCCCGGTTTTCCCCCGCCGGGGATCGAACCGGGGTCTCTCGCATGATAGTCAGACGCCCTAATTACCGCGGCTTAAACGGTGTCCGTGGTAAACGAAGGATTAAGAACGGGTGTTCTAGACCGTAAATGATGCAACGTTTCTGGTCCAATATAATTGATCACGCTCAAAGCGGTACTGCTTTGTGCTATGAACCCAAGGAATATTTAGAAGATTTATTAATACGTGAGTCAGAAGTCTTGCTAACTCAAGAACGGTGGAAGGATACGCGATGAAATTCTCCGCAATCCATCATAGCTCGCGAGGCCAATTTTTGCACGGGTAATCTATAATGAGACGAGGTGGTGCATGCAATACGTACTCTTCCTGGTTCACTAAACAAATCGATTTTTAATACCAAGCACTCTCGTCTCCAAAAACGCTACGCTGCTTCTTGCCTTTTGATTAAAATTTCATGACTCGATTCATATCGTGTTGGGGAGTAAGCCCTGTCACTTGATTCCTTGGGGCTGGTGTCGCGTTTCAAGGACTTCTTTCCAAACAGACTTTCCACACTGTGGAGGAAGGAGCCTGTGAGAACATGCTGTATGTTTACCCTTGTGTGGACTCCTAATCGAACATGGTGTGAGTATTACCTTGATTAATGAAGATGGTAACAGGTTTATAATGATGTTTGAACTATGGAGCCTCTGAAGGAATTTCAGATGAGCTCATGGCGATCTCAAGTAAGGTTTTTCGAGTTACAGTTGTGTCCTATGGGTTATTACTTTCTCCAAGCTACAATCTATAATATTCTGCATTGTGAATAGAATTAGAAATGTTAATTCTTAAAAGTAACTGAATTTCAGTTACTTTGCTCAAAAGTAACTCGGTTACAATTACTTCGCGCAAAAAAGTAACTCTGTTACAGTTATTTCGCTCAAAATGTAACTCGGTTAAAGTTATTTTGCTCTAGAAGTAACTCAGTGTCCGTTACTTCGCTCAAAAAGTAACTCATTTAAAGTTATTTTGCTCTAAAACTAACTCGGTTTCAGTTACTTCGTTCCAAATAACTTAGTTTCAGTTAAATGATTCAAAATTAGCTCGATATAAGTTACCACGCTCTAAAAGTAACTGCAGTTCAGTTATTTAGCTCAAAAAATAACTCCGTTTCAGTTACTTCGTTGAAAGAGTAACTCGGTTTAAGTTACTAAGATCTTCAAATTGGTTTGTATATTTCCTGAATTCAAGTAATTTTAAAACAATTTTGGCTATAAGCCCCATGTTTATACAGCGCCCGAGGGCACCCACCTAGGGCCTGTAGCATAGATTGAAGCTACTGGTCATACTGTTTCACGTAACGCAGCAATCCAAATACAGATAGTGGAGTTACTCGAGAGATCCTACTAGCTGCAGCTATTCGCGATTAAAATTATCGGATATGCCATCTGGTGAGATTTTTAGGAACCACTCCAAGTAGGACACTTCGCTGCGCTTCGCCGTGTTGAAGCCCTTCAAAGCATGGGGAACATGCGAAAAACTAACGTCTACTGTTTAGTTTTTCCTCTAAATCATTTTGTGGGTCAGGACAAGTGAAAAGCTTGCATGTGTTTTCCACCCAGTGGAATCAACAAGATGAAATTTGTAAATAGATCAGGGAAAACGGAACTGATTGACAAGATTGGCATAACTGAAATGCGGCAAGGAAATTACGAAGAATGCACGAGTCTGTTCACTTTAATTTCCGAAAGATGATTTTATTACCATGAAAGTAAGATTTAAATTGTTCTTTATGAATACAACATTTTTTCTTCGAAGACAATGTAGTATGCATGTAATTTGGAACAGGTGCAAGTTGATTAAGTGCGAAGATGAAAATAGTTTGAGAATTAATTAATGTCTGTAATCATAATGGTAAGTCAGAAAAAGGAAATTATGCTAATGTTGCTGCTTCATTCAGTAAGTCAATATTCAGTGAAGACTGAAGATAGCCTCGATGAAATTGTTATTATTATTATTATCCTGTGTTGTTATTAAACCAGCCTGCCTGTTTGGGGAAAGAACTGCAATGGCATGTTTACATTTCACCTGCCCAAGCTATGTAATAAAGTGAGTAGCTTTATTTTCAAACCATTTCTGAGAGCGCCAGTTACAACCGAGGTGCAGATGAAACAGCACTACTTTGAAGAACCAGTGCGTATACATTAGTTTCGTCTGCGTTTTCTGTGTTACTTTTGCCTATCATAATTAAATGCTTCGTTCTCATCACAGCTTCACCTTCGTTATAGTTCCTGGAATTCACATCGCATTCGCAATATTTAAATATAACTCGTAATTTACATGTTTCTTCCATACCTGCAATAACAACACGCTACTATTACGTACTACTGCTGAATGTAAACAAAGATCTATCCTACGTAGAGCGGCCATATTGAAAGAAGCCACAGCCACACTAGCGCTCAGGTGGTAATTTTAATCGCGAATTGTTTGTGGCCTAGCGTCCATCAACTTTTCTTTTTCTTCTATTGACAAGTTTGAATTGGCCTGTGCATAGTCCAAATCTTCTGGGATGTACAGAGCAAGGTGAATTGGGTGTCGTGTCGTTTGTGCCAAGTCATTTGCGCCGAGGCTTCTTATCGGTTAATTTCCGCCGCGAAATATGTCAAGATCTTCTTTGGTTGGTTTTCAGACAATCCAGAGTGTCATCACCGCCGCGCGCACGTGTTTTTATGGGCACATGGTGCATGACACGCACCTTCTGCCTTTAGGGCTTTATGTTAGTCTAGTTATAACCCTTTTATCGGACTTCTCAGAGGCTTCTAAGGGTTAGTAGGACCAAGCCCTTGCAAGGTCTGTGGTGTAGGATTTATTTTTAATTATCACCTATGTAGGTTAGAAATAAAAGATCATTAAGACCTTTCACTCGAAGGTTTATTTAAACTGCTGATGTTATACAAACACTTTTTCAAACAGACAATTCACCCGATATAACTTGTAGGCCTAAACCTATTAGTTATACCGAAGTTTATAACCCTGGTCTTTTGATGATGCAGGAGAACACCTTATTCAGAGTTGGGTTTGTAGAATATCCGCCAAAATGGAGTACAAGTACACCAGCCAATCCGAAGATTGAAGCAAGATATTCCCCAACGTCCCCTGAACCATCAACCTTTCGGCAACCAGGAGAATGTCCCGCAGACTCACAAAAATCTAGCTCTTTTATATCATATTGTTGTTTATAATTTACCATGGTTATTACATAGTTGTTTAATATTTCTATAGTTTCAACATTTAAGTTAAACAATTCATTACCCATTGTAACATTTAACAATAACACATTTTCAAAGAAAAGATTCCAACATAGATTAATATAATACAGATTGAATAGTTTTTTTGCTTGAAAAATCATGTGTTGACAGGGGCGACACATAGCGTTCCCCCAGAAGAAAATAAAATTAAATATAAGTGAACGTTATTTAATTTTGTTTTATAACTTTTTCTCCTTTTTGTATATTTTCATTTTTCTTTCACTTCTTCATGATGTGAGGCGATGTTTCATTTGGGATCGTCGTCTTGGACTTCATTCTTCATTTGCATGTAGCTTCTGGAGAAAACAGGAAATGGTTTTACATCTTGTTTAACACACTCCTTCGTAAAACTTCTTGACGTCCATTAGCCAGGTCTTCCATCCATTTAGGTCTTCTTCTAGATTCTTCTCTTTTGGAATGGGAGATGGATTTTGTAAAGGAAATACAGGTTGTTCTGCACTTATCTTGCAGATTGAAGTATTTACAAGTCCCTGTTTGTCAGAAAATAATGGGCAGTGTAGTTTTTCCTTATCTTCTTGATTCAGCAACCCTGGAGCGAAAGCCTTCTTTCTTATATCTTCCTCGGCAGCGGACCTATTGTCTGAATGCGATTCCCTTTCAGCCATCGATAGTTTAACACGCGAAGTCTTACCATTAATTGCTTCAAAACTATCTTCTTGGTCATCTGGAATCAATCTTTCTTCAACGACTTGTCCCTTCACCGTTAAATATAATTTATTGGCACCTGCATCCAAATTGACTCTATATCTCTTGAAGAAGGGATATCCAAATAACAAATCTGCCTCTAAATTCTTCACTACGTAGACTTGATCTTCAAACATGTGTCCTGCAATTTCAAAAAGAATGGTTCGGCATCCTACAATACGGGACCTCTCATGTCCAACAAAATCCTTTAACCTTATTCCTGGACATCTTTGCAGTTTCAAGCCTGGTAATCTCTCTCGGAGCTTTACCCAAACATTATAATTCATTACTGTGCATTCACTTCCTGTATCCAAAGTACATCTTATTTTTAATCCCAAAACTTCTATTTGAATTTCTGGCTTCTTGCTGCAATTCCCAGTTACTTCGAAAACATTAAACAATTTCTCCTCTTTAGAATTTGGACAAGAATTTAGATCCAGATACAAAACATCTAGTTTTTCATTGGTAATAAATTTATCCTCTTCGCTCTCACAAACATCAAGATTGTGTCGCGTTGTAGAAGGGAGAGCTTCATCTACAACGACCTCTGGTTTAAATTTGCTCGACTGGTAGAGGGGATTTCCCAAGAAGGTGCTTTAATAGTGGAAGGAATTTCCCATACAGATGCTCTAGGGTTCAAAGCACAGTCTTCTGGACTTTCATCAGTCTGTGTTCCACATTCTTTCTTACGAGACTGGTTCCAGTTTCTTTGATTCTGATTCTTATTGCAGAACGTCCTTCTATCGGCATCCTTCCTTTGGAACCTTAGATTTCCATTCAACCTTTGGTTGATCGGTGTGGGCCTCTTATCTTCTTCTCCTCCATTCCTCCGGGATAGCTCTAGATTCCTGATTCGAGGTTGAGGATTTCTCCGTTCATCAGTTCGTTGGTGATCGGCTTTCCATCCTTCCATTTGTTCAGACGCTTCGAACTTTCCCAGGAAATTCGTGAGTTGGTCTATGTTGGCGGGATCTCGAGTTAGTACCAGTTGTCGCACTCGTGAAGGTAATTGGCCAATGATTAAGTTCAGCACTTCTGATTGGTTGATAGTTTCCGTCAGATTGCAGTAAGCTGCATATACCTCCCAGCAATATTCTTCCAATGATAACCCTGCACCTTTGCTATAATGTTTATTCCTCAGGGTATTCATTTCCCTCTGTTTTGCTTCAGGTGATGCGTATTGCTTCTTAAATGCAGAGCGGAAATGTTCAAAAGTTTTCCATCTTTTTTCGTTTGCCATAAACCAAGCCTTGGCTTTACCACCATTAGCGAAGGGAGGACTTTTAGTCGATACATCATGGGCATTTTCATTAAATCCATATAAGTATTTATCTCCTCCAGGTACCTTTCAGCAGACACTGAATTGATTTCTCCATTAAACTTGGTGAGGGAATTGACGTCAGACATTCGGAGAATCCGATTGGATGAATGGTTTAAGTAGGAATTATCTTCTACCATTTTTTCCGTAGCGTAGTCTCTAGTTCGTCTCATTCCGCCACTCCTTTTTCGTTTCTTTCTTTGGCATGGTTCAGAATGTTCGGGAGATTCGGAACTGGAAGAACGTGAGGAGCAAGAGGTTCTTACACATATCTTCTTTGGCAGAGTTTCCATCTCTTCATTCCTATTCTCCTTGCCTAGTTGTAAGGTTTCCAACTTTGAGGTTAACGTTTTTATAATTTCAACTTGTTGTGTTTGGGCCTCTTTTGTCACTCTTATTTCACCCTCCAAATTTACGGACATTTCCTTTTGACTTTCCTTCAGCTCAGTCATTTCTTGGTTCAAGTCTTCTTGTAGCTGTTTAAAACGGTCATCATCTATCTGCCGATCTTCTCTCCTTCTTTCCACTAGTTCTTCATATTTTTCGTCTCTCTCTTTTCTGATTTCAGCTATCGCTTCGGATATTTCTTTTCCTAGATTTACTTTAAAATCTTCAAACATTTTCTTACTCATTTCTCGTTCCCTTTCTCTTTCTGCTTTCTGTTCAGCATCTCTTTCACCCAAGGTTTCAATCAAACGTGCGAACTTTTGGTCATTTTCTTCCTTGTCCTTTACTCTTTGCTCTTTTTCTTCTTCCCTTTCTTTTAATCTTTGTTCTCTTTCTGCTTTCTGTTCCACATCTCGTTCACCCAATTTTTCGATCAAACGTGCAAACTTTTGGTCACTCAGTTCTCGTTCTCTTTCTCTTTCTGCTTTCTGTTCAGCATCTCTTTCACCCAAGGTTTCAACCAAACGTGCGAACTTTTGGTCATTTTCATCCTTGTCCTTTACTCTTTGCTCTTTTTCAGCTTCTTTCTCTATCTGCCTTTGCATCCTCTGTTCAACTTCACGTTCTCCTAGCTTCTCGATTAAACGTGCAAATTTCTGATCATCTTCTTCCTTATCCTTTAATCTCTGCTCTCTTTCTGCTTCTTTCTCTTTCTTAAAATCACTCATAAAGGAGATCATCATTTCCCTCCAACTATCACCTGTTGGGGTTGGCGTAACTTGTTTTTCCACGCACTGTCTACACTTAACGTCTACCTCCGCTGCTACGTCAGATCCTGGGGTTTTATGTGCGCAACTTTCATGAACGTATCTGTTGCAGCTGGAGCATGGTAATAAGGTTTCCTCCTTCTTTTCTTCATTCGTACAGCAAACGAGCCTCTCCTTTTGCTGTCTGGTCAAAGGTCTCTGGGAACCTATCATCTTTGCTTCTTCTGTTTCTGGAATAGGCTTCTTCTTTTGTTTTTGGAACAGGCTTCTGCTTCAGTTTTTGGAACAGGCTTCTTCTTCTGTTTCTGGAACAGGCTTCTTCTTCTTCTGCTGGGCCACGAAGATCCACAGGTGGTTGCTTCGATGGTCCTGTCACGGTCGCCAAAAATCACTGACACGCACCTTCTGCCTTTAGGGCTTTATGTTAGTCTAGTTATAACCCTTTTATCGGACTTCTCAGAGGCTTCTAAGGGTTAGTAGGACCAAGCCCTTGCAAGGTCTGTGGTGTAGGATTTATTTTTAATTATCACCTATGTAGGTTAGAAATAAAAGATCATTAAGACCTTTCACTCGAAGGTTTATTTAAACTGCTGATGTTATACAAACACTTTTTCAAACAGACAATTCACCCGATATAACTTGTAGGCCTAAACCTATTAGTTATACCGAAGTTTATAACCCTGGTCTTTTGATTATGCAGGAGAACACCTTATTCAGAGTTGGGTTTGTAGAATATCCGCCAAAATGGAGTACAAGTACACCAGCCAATCCGAAGATTGAAGCAAGATATTCCCCAACGTCCCCTGAACCATCAACCTTTCGGCAACCAGGAGAATGTCCCGCAGACTCACAAAAATCTAGCTCTTTTATATCATATTGTTGTTTATAATTTACCATGGTTATTACATAGTTGTTTAATATTTCTATAGTTTCAACATTTAAGTTAAACAATTCATTACCCATTGTAACATTTAACAATAACACATTTTCAAAGAAAAGATTCCAACATAGATTAATATAATACAGATTGAATAGTTTTTTTGCTTGAAAAATCATGTGTTGACAGGGGCGACACATGCATACTGCATAAAGTGGACTTAAAGCATAAAATCAAACGTGTGTTTATGACGTTGCACAGCTGTGTTTACACTGAAATGTTAAACCTATCCAGAGAGTCAAATATGACTTTTCTTTACTTATTTCAAAAGACGTTACACAGGATTACTTGTATCAATTTTATTCCACAACAGAAAATATATAAATTAGTATCAGCTTATTAACTATTAATCATTTATCGTTAATCGTCAAAAAAACATTGTAAATACAGTATTGTTAAAATATTGAAAGCATTCTACTAGTACTACGTAAATGTACACTTTGGAAGCAACATAAATGTGCCAGTCTTTTATACTTAATTATTATACACTACATAAAATCGTCAAAAACATTATAAATACAGTGTAATTTTTTACAAAGATTATATACGTAATAGCTACGTATACAGGGTGATTCTAAAGGTATAGTACAAACGAAAACCACAGATACCTTCCATGAAATAGAGACGAAAGTTCCCCTTCCACTTTGCCGAGAGATGCCTCCGTGAGGAGCTAGACAACGCCGAAAACGTGTGAAAATAAACTTCACACCTCTGTACAGCCAGTACCAGTGAAGATAGAAAGGCGGAACAAACGAAGTCAAAAGGAACACCAAAGTCGCCCATCCGAAAAACACTAGGCGGCAGCTGCGCAACGCATGCGCATGGGGTTCCACAAAGTAAATAGAGGTGTCCCGCAAGACAAGTGAAGGGAAAGGGTAGCGATCGACAACGGTAGGCAGAAAAGAAGCTATGAAGCATGAGGTAACAATTGCACAGCGGGAAACAAACACCATGACTGAAGCAGTGCAGTCGAGAAAAGTAGTGTGGGGTTGCAGAACCACGGGAGGACGACGTAGGATGTAAAAACACACCGAGAATGCAAGCAAAGTGGTCCGTGACACTCGACAGGCAACAGACGCGTACATGGTTCGGGGCAGAAATGGCGGCGCTGGCGGTGCAGCGCAAGGGGAGTCCCCAAAACACAGTGGGGAGACACCGCAGCAAGAACAAAGCACGGTGCAACAAAAGAGAAAGAGGACCGGACGGGGAATGGTACCTGCCAAGGAGACAACAAATGCGGGACGAGGGATTCCCCGCAGCAGCACCGAGGGGATGTCACACAGAGGTCGTGCGCCAGCTGGACAAACACAGCAACTACGGGCACAGGAGGTTATTGCTAATGAAAGGTGCACGTACAGATAGGACCACGTACCCCGTAAAGACGTTGTAACAAACGTCGTGATGGGGCCCAATCAGCCTCTTAGAAATGAAGCCGGAGGCACATCGCTGGGTGGGAGCGGGCGAAAGGCTGCTGGAGTGTCGTACGGACCCCACCACTCCGTACGGTGGACAACACTAATGGACGAGGTCGGAATGTTTCCATCCTTATCACCAGGTCCACCGTTCCCAGACCTGACGCGGCTGCTTGCTTCCGAGCGCAACCCCAGCCGAACAACTCGAGTCCCTCCTCGGCCGCAGCCTTCCGCTCCGAAACCAAGCGTGGCCTCACACCACCGCAGCCGCACACTGCCGCGTGGGTGTGAGACCGGGCCGAGCAAGGCTGGACAGATAAACTGCGTGGGACAATCGTGTAATGAAGCTACGTGGGGGTATGCACGTCTGTTCAACTGCTGGGTTACCCCACATTGGTGTACACAAACACCACACGATCGTACGTAGTGCTCCCCGTCGGCTCGAGCAAGACGGACGAAGTACGTGTTGTGGGTGAATGGGGCAGGAATGAAGGACGCTACATGTGTTCCACGATGACAAGGCCCCAGAGTACAGGAACGTCAGCTCAGGAACGTCAGCTGATTGTACCACAGCGCCGTGCGGACGTGTGGCCTGATTGGAAGCGTGTCAGTGAAAGAGCCGGTGCGGTGGTGGTGTGCTTGACGTACGACAATTGAGTACGTTGTTTCGAAGCCGTTGTGACCAGTGTGTGTGTGTGTGTGTGCCACCTGTGCACTGCAGTACAGTATTCCGTAATTGGCACTATCCTCACCGTACCATGGAACGCTACACATTTGTAGAACTGAGGGACATGCATTTTGTCTACGGCCTTGCAGATGGCAATGGCCGAGCAGCTGCACGCCTTTATCGCGGACGATATGCGGAGAGGCGACAACCCGACAGCAGGTTGTTTTCGAACGTGCACCGTACCCTTGGTGAATCGGGTGTGTTACGTGCAGGCAATCATGTCGGTCACCCAAGACATGTGCGCACCGCGGCGGTCGAGGAGGACGTACTTGCTCGCGTGGACGACACACCGTCCACTAGCACCCGTAGCATTGCACGTGCAGTGGGAGTATCACAGTCGACAGTGTGGCGTGTCCTTCATGATGATCTGCTGTATCCCTATCATCCACAGCGAGTCCACGCGTTGCAGGCTGGGGATTACCCACGACGTGTGGAATTCTGTCAACGACTGTTGCAGTTTTGTACCGACGATCCCCGTTTTTTGCGCCATGTGCTTTTCACGGACGAGGCAACATTCACCCGTGAGGGCATCTTCAATTGCCGAAACAGCCATGTGTGGAACCCTTTTGCACCGTACCTACCCACAGCGCTGGATCGGCCGAGAAGGCCCCGTCCCCTGGCCCGCCCGTTCGCCTGACCTCACACCAATGGATGTGAAAACACTCGTCTACGAGACGCCGGTGCCTGACAAGGAAACATTGGTAGCGCGGATACTTGCAGCATCGGCCGAGGTGTGTACCATGCCAGGGATTTTTGATAGGGTTCGCCAGAATTTCCTGCGACGCTGCAATGCCTGCATTGAATGTGGTGGTCGTCAATTTGAGCAACTTTTGTAACAACGTCAGTCCGGGGTACGACTACGTACTACGTACTATTCCTATCTGTAAGTGCACCTTTGCGTGGCAATAAACCTCCTGTGCCCGTAGTTGCTGTGTTTGTCCTGCTGGCGCACGACCTCTGTGTGACATCCCCTCGGTGCTGCTACGGGGAATCCCTCGCCCCGCATTTGTTGTCTCCTTGACAGGTACCATTCCCCGTCCGGTCCTCTTTCTCTTTTGTTGAACCGTGCTTTGTTCTTGCTACGGTGTCTCCCCACTGTGTTTGGGGACTCCCCACGCGCTGCATGTGTTTGTTTCCCGCTGTGCAATTGTTACTTCATGCTTCATTGCTTCTTTTCTCCCTACCGTTGTCGATCGCTACCCTTTCCCTTCACTTGTCTTGCGGGACACTCCTATTTCCTTTGTGGAACCCCATGCGCATGCGTTGCGCAGCTGCCGCCTAGTGTTTTTCGGATGGGCGACTTTGGTGTTCCTTTTGACTTCGTTTGTTCCGCCTTTCTATCTTCACTGGTACTGGCTGTACGGAGGTGTGAAGTTTATTTTCACACGTTTTCGGCGTTGTCTAGCTCCTCACGGAGGCATCTCTCGGCAAAGTGGAAGGGGAACTTTCGTCTCTATTTCATGGGAGGTATTTGTGGTTTTCGTTTGTACTATACCTTTAGAATCACCCTGTATATAAACACAATATTTCGATACACTTGCACAACAACAATACAAACGTTATTTGAATTCTTTCCACGCGTTGTTTCTATCCTTTAAATATTCTCAGCCATCTTGTCGTCTCTCTCAAGTCTCAGTTTTACATAAATACTAATTTCCCAATGTATATCCCTCATATATACTTTCATCTTACATTAATTTACCAATCACCTTCCTTTTCAATAGAAGATAAACACAGCTGGAGCTGGGCAACGTCATAAACACACATGCGGGCGGCGGTAATGACACTCCGGATTGTGGGAAAAACCACGAAGAAGGTCTTGACATATGTCGCGGCGGAAATGAACCGATAAGAAGCCTCGGCGGAAATGACTCGGCGCAAACGACACGGACTCGGTGAATTGATTGAAATCAGATTGATTTAAATCAGGTGATTAAAAACAAAATTATTTAAATCACTTCAAATTAAAAAAAATTAGAGAATTATGCACATGAGGATTTTGTAGATATCAGAATCACTTTTGGTGAAAGTACATTAATCTTGTAATCATTTGATGGTGTTAATTAGACTCCAAGAAAGGAAACAAAATATATTGTTAAATGTCTATCGGTGCAGGTATGAGTCTCGCAACTCATAGATGATGAGACAGGGAGTTTCTAAGGCAAATGTCCAGTCACTGCCGGGATGAGCGCAATGCAATTACGAAGTAGGACAGGACAAAAAGGGCCGGCAGTGATGGAAAAGTGTCAGATCACTTTGAGTATATATACGATATATACAGATGAGACAAAGATCATACGAAAGGAAATGCAATATGAAAACTGAAAACACAATTAAATTCTCTTGATTTAAAATTCAATAATTTTTGTAGGCGAAAATAGCAAACATGTGGGGTAGATGAAAAAAAAACTGAACACTAGACGTTACTTTTTCGCACATGCTTTGAACGGCTTCAACACAGCGAAGTGCCTTACTTGGAGTGGTTCCTAAAAATCTCACCAGATGGCGAATAGCTGCAGCTAGTAGGATCTCTGGAGTAACTCCACCATCTGTATTTAGATTGCTGCTTTACGTGAAGCAGTATGGCCAGTAGCTTCAATTTTTGTCCACCAGGTGTATGCTACAGGTGGGTGCCCTCGGGAGTTGTATAAACATTTTTTATTTATTTATTTGAGAAATCCTGAATACAGAGAGAATCCATGTTATATCAGGATATCAACAGAGAGAAAAATAGAAATTAACAAATAAGAAGCACGCACATATGTAACAAGAATAATGAAATAAAGAAATAAAAAATAGTAATAATAAAACAATAACTAGGGTATAACATATATTAGTTTCTCTTCAGCTGCTTGAACCAAGCATTTCTGAAAGCCTGCTTAGATAGATGGAAGCCTGGGGGATCATTTAGTGTATTGTAGCCTATAGAGAAAGACCTTTGTTCTAGGGATAGCCTTGAGGCTTTTGTATAAAAGAAGTTGTTGCATTTGCTGTTGGTACGTGGGATCCGGATGTGAAGATGTGGCAAGAGTTCGTTAGTGAAAAGTTGTCCATTCATGATTTTGAAAAGAAATGTTGGACTTATAGCCAGAATTGTTTTAAAATTACTTGAATTCAGGAAATATACAAAACAATTTGAAGATCTTAGTATCTCAGCATAAAGCACCAGTGTCTTCCACAGTCATAATAATCAATTAATTTATTCATGGTGCATGACTCGATAACATGCATAACATTCTACAATACAAAATGGAGGTTTCCATTTAAAATTTCACAGGGGGCGGGGGGAATCAAGTGTGATATCACTGAATAGCTTTCTTTAACTTATTAAACACGCATTTTTTCGTTTTCCGATTCGATGTGTATTTCGATCGATATGTGACCGTTCCGGGACTTTTGGACCACCCGGTATATTCCAATACCTTGTATCATAAAATAGACTACCTGCAAAATATATATAAAAAACATAAATCGTTTATGCTTTAATTAACAAGTAAATCAAATTCTAACAAAAGGGTATCATATTCGGGGTCTTTACCCTACGAATAACGGAACACATGCAAGGCAATACAACTCGGAACACGAGTTAACTTAAACAGTAAATTGCTGTCTGTTATGAAAAGCTTGAAAAAGAGTCCAGCTGTTTTACAACGGTGTTGGCATGACACTAAGAATTCCATCAACATATTTTTTAGTTAGCAATGTTTTTCAAATCTAGATTTGACAAATAGTGTCTTTTTTTTAAAATAATTTCGACGCGACGACCGTAACGACCGAGACGCGCCTCTGAAACGGGACTGTACAAGTCAAAAAGGGACATATGGTCATCCTACTTGATTCTAATTTCACTTGTTTCTTTCTCTTCCATTCCAAGCTCAACAAGATCCATTCCTTCCCGACTACGCGTTTCAAATGATAGCAGCAATCCACCAGTAACACCAAGTCTTCGTGTGGAATTACAAACGGCGAATTGCAATAGTCCGTGGATGTTCTTTTAGCATGCAAATAAGCCTGTTTACCTTGCTTTAGGCGATTTCACGAAAAACCTTTCACATTAACATCCAGAAAAGACACATAGTTGGAAGCAGAATTGTCAAATTTAGCTCTTCCCATACGTTAAAAAAGTAAATCTTGATAACGTTACTTCTATTGCTACTTACTTTTAACTTTATAATTATATTTATAAAAGTAACCGTTACTTGTACAACCGACCCCCGTGGCGGAGTGGTTAGCACATTGCGCTACGACGCCAGGGGTCCCGTGTTTGAATTCCGGCCTTGGCATGGATGTTTGTGAGTGTCCATTCATCATCTTCATCATATCATCACTCATCTTTGCAAATTAGCCCAAAGTGGCAAAAGAAGTGAAGTAAAATAATGCAAATCAATCAATCAATCAAAATAATTCCGTTACAGGTGACTAGTTACTTCAAATACTGATGACGGATTATTATTTTTTATTGTATTTTTACAAAACTTTTCTTATTATTTTTTTAATACACTCTCCTCCAGATGATCCTGGTGATCATATCATGCGTCTAAATTTTCATTTATTACTTTTTAAACCCCTACGTGGCAGAGATTAAAGTTCACGCATTATCTTTCATTTTAATATAAGAACAAAGAACACAAACAGGTAATACGAGTACACAGTAAAAAATACGATTTGGTGCACACAAACGCACATCGTGGTTTGCGAGATTTTAAAATCAGGAAACCTCAAAGAGCAGTGTTAATTTATATTGCCCCCTGGATTGCTTCATGGAAACTAATTTACACACTATGCAAAATTGTTCTCTGTATATCGAAATTTCCAGTATTTACTCAACATTTTTCAAGGTATTATTTCATAATATACTGATGGATTTTGAAAGAAGGAGCAAGGGTTACGCCCACCTCCGGGAAATGGAACTCAACCTAAACATATATATTTCACACATAATTTTATTTTAGTCACAGTATTCTGTCAATTATTATGATGGCGTTGCAGGACTAACTTCAAAGTAAAGAATATTTTTTAAGGCCCCCTGGAAAAAAATCCTACGGACATTTATGCCCTGGTCGATTTCCTTCCTCTACGTAAAATGTGTATTCTAACACAGTTCCCCAATATGACCAATGTATTTACGCACGCATAATATATATCAGTAAAAACCAACCATAGTAAACACTTTTCATAATTTTTGAACCAGCTGAGACAGAGAAACCATGTGAAATTATTAAAAGTAATAATAATTTATTACTTTCTTATTTATTTATTTATTTATTTATACGATCCTTGTATCACGTGATAATGTACTCCAGGCTCGAGTCACTGATACATTAAACAAGTTAGAAATAATTCAATTTGTAATCTTTTACTGCTAAAACAAAGAAAAAAACTTTCCGAAAGTTGTTGATATCCTGTGTGATTCGTCCTTGTAACAACTCATACAAGCGTTCCTTTATGGTGCTGCCATCTCTCGTCATTCATTTAAGTTTCCTGCTCCATATCTGTTGCAGCTTGTAGCTTGTAACACTTTGTAGCTTGAAGTTTCCTAATTGAAACAATCTCTTGATGATGTACCAAAGAATTGCAGAAAGTACGTTATACAGAAACACTAGGCATCGAGGTGAGATGAGACTGGATCCGATACTCTGGGTGGTTCCTGCAACAGTGTGCAAATTGAGATTTTTGCTCTGTGGGGGATGCAAATTTGAATGTGTTACCCGTTAGTAAATTATATTATAGCCGTGCAGTTTTAAGTGCCTTAGAATAGTTTTACTAACCCAGAATATTAAATCTTATGATAACATTTAGACCTACACTTAATTTTGAAACACACTATATTTACATTCCATGAAAACCTGACCCAATTTCTATTGCCCGTTCATCCCAATGACTGCGTGCGGCGAGAAATGTGAAGTAACCCTAACGAATAAAGCTGACGAAATCAAAAGCCAAAAGTCACCGAACACCCAAGTGAACGTGGCGGGTGTGTCATGGTCTGGGCTTGTGCCATTAGTTTTGTCAATGGCAACATAACGTGTTTATGAGGACATTTTGCATAATAGCATGCTGCCCACACTGTGGCAACAGCTTGGAATGAGTCCTTTTCTCTATCAGCACGATAATGCTCATGCCCATAAATCAGGGTCTATTGCATCGTTCTTTGAGGACAATCAGGTGGATGTGCTTAGCTGGCCCGCTCAAAGCCCTGACTGGAACCCCATAGAACATCTTTGGGCTCAACTGGAGCGTCGGTTGAAGTTGAATTTTCTTGATTTTAGTTTGTGAAGTGCCGTTTCCTTGACTTCTATATCAATTGTTCCCCATTTTCTTTGATTTTTATGCGATCTTACTTTGTTTCCCTCTGCATCTGTCGCTCGAGGGATCTATCTTCTTCTTTGGTTTGATTTCAGTTCACTCTGGCCGTGGGGTGCGGTGAGTATTGTGCCTGATGATCTCAGTGCCAATCTGGTTCACTGCTGGGTTGTTGTGTCCTCTGAGTTCTGTCCAGAACTTTGTTGTTAATCTCTTGACGACATCTTCTATCTTATCAATTTCTAGATCTTCTTGAATTTGCTGATTGGTTGTGTATCTATCGTGGCCGCTTATTATCCTTGCAGTTTATTCTGGATTATCTGGAGTTTTGCCATGTAGGTTTTTGCTGCATGATGCCATGCTGGTACGGCATAGAGTAATGCAGGTCTTATCATCGTTTTGTAGATTCCTATTCTTGTTTCTAGTTGTAGTTGTAGATTCCTGAATACAGCATATAGTCCTACTATTCTTTGATTTCCTTTATGATGCATTTCCTCTATGTGGGTTTTAAACGTAAGTCCGCTATCAAGCGTCAGTCCTAAGTATTTTGCCTTCCTGGCGTTTGTTATTTCTTGTCCAAAGAGTTTCAATGTTTGTTGCTCTTGTCGTCTCCTCCTAGCGAAGATGACTGGTATGCTTTTTGTTGCGTCGGTTGCATGCCAACTTTTTCTTATTTATTTATACGATTCCTTGTATCACGTGAGAATGTACTCCAGGCTCGAGTCACTGATATATTAAACAAGTTAGAAATAATTCAATTTGTAATCTTTTACTGCTAAAACAAAGAAAAAAGACTTTCCTAAAGTTGTTGATATCCTGTGTGATTCGTCCTTGTAACAACTCATACAAGCGTTCCTTTATGGTGCTGCCATCTCTCATCATCGTCGGTTGCATGCCAGATCCACTCGACCGAAAACCACCCACCACGAGGCTACAGAACGAATGGAAAAAAGATCCATCAGCAATATACCAGAACTTAGTGGAAGCCTGCCCCGAAGAGTAAATGCTGTAATAATAGCGAAAGGAGGTCCAGCATCGTATTAGTTACCTGGCTGGTGTCTTTGGAATGAACATCACTGGGTGTCCGGTGACTTTTGGGTATATAGTGTACTTACCATGGCGGCAGGTTTGTAATTTATTTGGCAATGGACAAAGCAACGTGCTAGTCTGGGAGCTTTTTGTAAAACCTTTGAGGCGAAGTAGACTGCAATTGTTTTAAGAGTTATGTAAATATTTTCCCGAATTATTTTTAAGTGGTCAAGATTTTTCCATAATTAATAAATGGTATACTGTATGCTCTAATTCTATTTTTTTGGGGGGGGGGATAAAACCATCCCTGGCAGGGATTAGAAATGTTTTCTTCTGCCAGGGATAAATAACTTTGTGGGGTGGAAATCCCGGTACCTCCTCCCCCTCCGTTAATTCTCACACTGCTGTGCAACTTCATCAAACATATCAAGCGGATATCTACGAGAATACTTGTAGATACATCATATATTCTGTTAATGGTAATTGAAATTTAAGTAATTAGGGATAGTTGCGAATATGTGCAACGTGGTTGCATACATTCAAGAAAAAAAGTGTCGGGTTTGTAGTGTCGAAACAAGTCGTCAGAAAGATCAAGCTTATTGAGAGAAGTTGTTTTCCCTGATTGATTGCCCAATACTGAATTTTTTTGGATTGAGCATTGGCACGGTATGTCAGGGCTCTGGGTTCGAGACCTGTGGGACGCGGTCACGGGGAACAAGCTTCACACTACAAAGCCAAGCACAGGTTCATGGCGTTAATCGTCCCGTCACTCCCTTCGAGAAGAAGTTCTAACTCGCCTTTGTATTGGACACAGCTGTCTCACGCATGTTCACTTGATGCAACGTGTCGTGTTTGTAATGTCGTTTTAAGTATTCGGCATATTCTTGTTGTGTGTGCCGACTTTGCTTTCCTCGGCTGTTTGTCATCCCTGTTTGGAGATGGCGACAGTGTTTTAATAAATGTATTTATCTTTTTACGAACATCTGGCCTCTTCCACTGTCTGTGAGGGAGAATTTAGTTCATTCTAACTTTTTAATGTGTTGTGTTTATCTTGTGCAGGTCCCTTTACACCCTTGCACTTTTACTCTTTTTCATAAGGGGCTTCTTACATCCCTTTTAAACCTTTAAGTAAGAAGTTTAGATAAGGGGATCTCCATGTCCATTATATGGAGTTTAAGCGCAATCCGTTGCTTCGTACGAGCTCCAGAGCACTTTGAATTTGGGAAATTTAATTCTAAGCGCCACATTTGCACCTGGTGGTGAAGATTTGAACTTTTTATCAGCATTCGCTTCACCATGGTCTCTGCAGCCGCTATATCAAGTTACCAAACAATCCGTTGCTTCATACGAGCTCCAGAAAGATCTTGGTAGGAGAAATGTAATACTATACGCCATATTTCCGCCTGGTGGTGAAAATTTGAACTATTTTTTTGATCAGTATTCGCTTCTCCATGGCCTCCATGTCAATTATATGAAGTTTAAGCGCAATCCGTTGCTTCGTACAGGTTCCAGAGCGCTTTGAATTTGGGAAATTTAGTTCTAGGCGACACGTTTGCACCTGGCGGTGAAGATTTGAACTATTTTCGATCAGCATTTGGTTCTCCATGGTCTCCATAGCCTCGATACCAAGATTCAACGCAATCCGTTGCTTCGGAAGGTCTCCAGAGGGCTTTGACTACTGCAACTTTAATTGTGGCCACCATCCGCTCTTTGTTAAATTGTATGAGGCCCACCTGTTCTGCCCGTAGCTTCCCATTTCATCACGGGAGAAGATATCGAACCGAAGATGACCAATCGCTATGAACTGGCGACATATATCCGCGCACGTATGTACAATAAACTTCAGAGACATCCCGGAAACCTCTTTCTCCGCCTCTGTCCTCCCTGCAGAATAGCAATCCTGGAACGGATGATTCGGCCAGAGATTAGGTCGGAGATCCAACGTGATCCCCCGGCCTCATCGCCCGGAATGGAAGATGAGGCAGGTCGACTGTCGCGAGGCGCTGTCATGGCCGTGGCGAAATATGGCCGCTGCGACAAAAGAAAAGCTCTTCTTCTCCCGGTGGACACCTTGAGATTACACTCCGCTGCCGAGATGTGGGCGAGGGTGAAGAATATAGCTCTGTTTTCGGCTTCCTCTTTTCCTCATAGAAGAGTTCTTGTATCGTGTTTTCCCTCCATTTGCTCCGTAAAGTAGAAAAAAGTGGTAGTACTAAGATAGTCGACTTTTTGGCTAACCAGTCTAACGGTGGAGGCGTTGCTAAGTTAAATTTCAGAAGAGTTAACATTTCTAGCTGTTCTTTATGCCATTTTTTGCACAACGATACGCACTGCTGCCACCAGAATGCATTAGCATCTGTCCACAAAGCAGCTGTCGGTTCGCCACGGCATTGCTCGAAAGTAACCCATTATCATCAGTCGGCTTTGTTCGGAAAATTTCGGTTCAGATCGACAGACGAGCGGAGTGACCGGAATGCCTCCCTGAAAATTAAAACCAATCGTGCATGTTCGTCCCCCATTGCTAAGCAGTTGTCTTGAATAGGCACTTAAGACCACCTTCTGCATTTCCTACCATAAACTCTTCTTATGGGCCCTTACCGTTGCAACTATTGGTTAGTTCGATTCCGTGTCGAACCGCATCCACCTTTCATATTGGATGTTCTGCTTAACCTTTCTAACCCGTGATAAAGGATCAAAAGACACCGCGGGGACGAGGCAGAAGCGAGGGGCCAGTGAGAGACTCCCATGCAATATCGAGGTATGAAGGAACGTTTTGGAACACACACGAGATTATGCTTAAGTAGGAGCCCTAAGAACAACACCCGGTTTGTATTGGACAGTCCTGGTACGAAGGTTACATCTTATCTTCTTCTCCTAGTCCTTTGACTGCTAAACTATTGGACCTTTGTTGGACCCGGACTATATCTTGGAACCAGACCTTTCGCAGTTGGCATCCGGCAGTCAACTGAGCTCCCGGCCTTGCTTTGCTGCTTATATACTGTGCGGTGGCAGCATAAGCGCGTGGCGAAAGTCTGAAATAAGCCCGCTTAGTACAGCAAACGAACTACCGTTTAGGAGTAGCATCACTGGCGCTGAGAATTAGCATGTTTTAACTTGTAAAAAATCTCTAACATGAAAATCACGTAGTAATACAAATTCAAAATTTGTGTGCTAAAAGAATAAGCATTACAGTAAAGAATGAATAAGCCACGCTTGGCTTCATTACATAAGAGCAGTGTGGTATTTGTAGGGGAAATGGGGGGGGGAATTCTCCCCTCTGGATACTTGTGTCCCCTTCTCCGCTTGACAAATTTTATCCCTGGTGGAGAATGATTTTTGGGGGGAAGCAATAAATTATTGGCAATTTAGTTACTTTTTTCCACTTCGCCATTCAATTGCAACATTTTCTGTCGGACAACTGGAAGCTCTCTATTTGGCGAACACACTTAGCGGCCTCAAGCTCTATTCCTGGAAGTGTCAAACACGTGGCCAAGGTTGAAGACCACCTCCCCTCTTCTTTTTCTTTGTCCATGGAATTTGAGAGGAAAATGCCACCCCAATGAATGTGAAAGTTACAAATGGGTTGTCACGTAACTCGAACTTGTCACTGCAGAACGTCTGTATTTGTATGAGTGGAACAATAGTGCAAGAAGATAGACTACATGGAATATATATATATATATATATATATATATAATGTGCTAAATTTCTTTGTGAAGCTAAAATGTTATTGAAAAAAGCGAACGTTACGATTTCAGACTCTGCAATATCAGGAATCTGCCTTCAAAATGAACGAAATCTGATAAAACTAGTGGCGGTGAAGGCTGTGTTGATCAAAGGATTGGTTCTGAAAATTTGCAAGTTTATCTACACAAGAATTTTATAGTAGATGCACTTGCAAAAGATTTAACAAATGGAAAGCTACACGGCCATGGCTTGATGTATCTAGCGATGAAGTTACATATACATGATCTTT
Source organism: Lepisma saccharinum (assembly GCF_977018435.1). Lineage (NCBI taxonomy): Eukaryota > Metazoa > Arthropoda > Insecta > Zygentoma > Lepismatidae > Lepisma > Lepisma saccharinum. The sequence goes on along the minus strand of NC_139241.1, from coordinate 56,557,065 downwards.
CAACATCACTGAATTATAAAATACATGGGCGATTTGGAAATATTTTTCGATTTCAGCATACGTTGTCAAGTTGGTAGTTTTGTAATTTTGCAGCAAGCTAAACACATTTATAAAATATCATGACTAAAAGTACAGAAGAAAAGAATCGATATTGATTGCATTCTCTTGATTAGTTCCGTAACAACAATTGATCATGAAATTATGTACACAATGATGGGCGTTAGATTTATAGTAGTGTTAATCACTATTGTCTTATATTCAAGGAGTCTATAACCCTCTGCCCACAAATGTACTAAATGTGCTGGTAACATTGCAACTGATGTCACGCCTGGATTTGATTGGCTGTTATGCTCAGAGCCGCCAGTAAAAAATGAGCACGGTTTGTCTTGAGGCATCGGTCACGGGGGAAAGAACAGTGTAGCTCTGACTGTAAACGTGTATGGTGAGTGTGGCGATATGATGGGGAATTTACGTAGTGTGGTTCCTTTAAAATTCTATAGTTTATTTGTTCATTTCTTTACCCTATATTAGGTTTTGCTATTCTAACTTCTAATTAAATTAATATTAGTTTGGGTATTGAGGAACCTATTCTTAGAATTCTCGGTCGTATGGCCGCATTCACTACTCACGTATTATCCCCCCATTATTAATCAATTAAGGTGTAGGATATAAATTTAAGTTGCATATCATACAGTTGTCTGATTATGGATATATAAAGAAAAGGAATATATTTACTTTTTGATTGTTACCATTATATAAAAGTACATTTGCACTGTTAAAATAAAAAGGAAAAGATCTAAGTTTCTGGTTTTGAATTCGTAACTAATTTCCTAGAATAATGGACTCTGATAATAGCTTGCTTTCACTGTCCCTCTGTATGGTAGATGCTGCTTTATGCAGTTGAGGTTGAGCGTGTCGAATATGAGTAAATGGGCTTTTTTACAGCTTAGTTGCAAGTCCCAGACTAATTAGATATAACTTGGCGGGAACACTTGTTTACCTAACAAATTTTCAGGATTAACAAGCTAATGGATCTTGTGTAAAGTTCCTGGAACCAGAGAAGCAAGTTACTGAGTAATTTTTATGATACCGCAAATGTAACAGCAATTTAGCAAATTAGTCTTGGGCGCTATTTTTATGGGGTAGAACACTTTGTGATTTTGCCTTCCTGCCCCCAAAGTTGTGTTCAAGTTCGATTCAGATCCCCAGAAGTTTTGTCCCAGACTAGATTCCTGGCGGTTAGTGTAAAAATCTTACTTTAGAAACTGTATGCCCGGTGTCGATTAGCTGTACTGATCATAAAGTGTATTTGGTCTTTTCTTTTTATCAATATACAAATTTAAATCATTATTAAAAATATGTTTTTATTTAAAGTTGAGTGACATAAAACGAAGTGTGGAGTGACCCCATTTACTATTTGAAATTGTCGAGATACCCCCCCCCCCCCGCTGCAACACTTCCCCTCTAGCGGCCACAAAGATACATATACATGTATGTATATATATTGTAGAGATATGGTGATTACAAATACGAGAAAACCTCGTCAAGAGAATATTTACGCTTGTTTATTCACTGGAATTGTCCGACCAGTCTCAAGAATGCGCAAACTTTGTAACTTCCGTGAAGCAATGACTGAAAGGCAAATGCGTGGATCTAACATGATCCAGCGTGTTGGAAAGGTGTAATAACCTTTCGAAGCCAAAGATTATAAAAGGAAGCTCGCCCCAGAGCTCGCTCTCATTGAACTCTCATTAGTCTCTCATTAGTCTCTCATTACTCTTGTATTACTCTACTACACATTACAACTAACGGAACTACGACGACGGTACACAAAGTTTACGGCTGCATAAGCATGCAGCCAGTCGCGCGGGATTGCTCGGAACAGTGAGTCAAGGGTCACAGTATCGAACCTTGACATCAGTCACGATTCGGTCTGCAAGAAGCATCTGGCCAATAACGTCATTCGCCTACCAGGTATGAACAAGCGTGAATAACCTTAAATTCAACCTTCCATATCTCATTCCTCTTAGTCGGAGCAGGTTCAACTCACAAGTATATTTAAGCTCTACCTAAAATGTATTATTGAAGCATCCTTGTGGTTGGTTGATTTGTTGTTTTAAGTCCACTTTATGCACAGTAAGGCTAATAGGGACTGGACCTACAGTTTAAAGTGAGATCCGAACCACTTGTGCCTCCACCGGGTATCGAACCCGAGACCCCTTGATTACAAGGCGATGACGCTACCACTGCGCCATGGAGGCCCGAAGCATCCTTGTGACCTCAGATCCCTGGTAAGACGGGATTACAATAATATATAAAGCGTTTTCTCATACTGTCTCTATAGTCATTGGAATTTTCCCCCTCTGGAAACTTCATAAATACCACACTGCATATGAGTATAACAATACAAGTTTTATATTCGACAAGAATTGGCGAAAACACGCTCAAGCATGAATGCGTAGGCCTTGCGGTCGTTACAGAGTACATAGTAACAAAACAAACCGATGATTAAGCAAAATAGGTACATAGTAACTAAAAAAAAAGGAACAAGGCGATGAATATGTGTAATGGGTACACAATATGTCTTGCGCACCGAGTCTTAGTGGTCATGCAATAAAGCGCGTTTGGGTTCGATCCACTGTAGAGACAGTGGTTGGGATCCAGTCTCCATTAGCCTTTAAACAAACACAGCAAGAGAATACGGACTAATTTCAATACATATAAATGGGCAGTCCCACTCACCCTCTATTCCCTTACAACCCTAAGGCTGAAACAGGAGCTGTTAAAAAAGCCATACTATTAAAGGTAGTGTTAAAAAAGAACAAAGGAAATTGGAGTCTCTCTTTTACAAAATCTCCCGGAGAAAAAAAAAGTAAAACGAGCACACAATCAACTTCAGCTAGCACTTACGTTTATGACGAGAACTAGAATTATTTCCTTCGCCATTTTGTGCCGGAACACTCGCCTCGAAGCTAAAAAGTGATGAGAGTTACAAGTAACAGCAAGTCGTATAGCCTTTATAGCAGGTATTAACACGGCGATCGCTACACAGGAGCTTTGCGTGGCCAACGATTTAAGTCTACAAGCACTTTATAAAAGGAATCTCGGATGTTTCTCTCCGTTTTTTCCCCCGTTTCTCTTTCGTCACTTTATCCTCTCTCCACTCGTAAAGATATATTTATTCCTAGCAGGAGATGTTCACTGCTTCAGAGAGCTCTTGACACAGAACGAGTGGTCTTTCAAGTAAAATTTGCATTGTTACAATGATGATGGAGAGGCTAGCACGAAATGTGACATAAAGTGTGAGAACTATACAGATTGACCATAAAATTAGCAAGCAACTTTTCTACACTGGCTACAGTAAAACGCCAATGCAAACACACTCTTCAAGGGCTTTGCGTAAATGTTGTTTTGCCATAGCAACATGATTCTATCACAAAATGTAAAAGAAGTGAGAAATATAAAGTGACCATAATGTCATCAAGCAATTTTTCTACCACATGTACGTTTCACACAGCAAAACGGCACTGCAAATACGCTCGAAAGACTTAACCAAAATGTTATATTGTCACAGCATTATGAGCAACATGATGGAAAGGACTCCAGCAGGAGAAAATAGAAAAGAAAAAAAAGTGAGAAATATACAGAGTGACCATAAAAATAACAAATTTTCTACACTTTAGCACATGTGCGCTTCCCAAAGTAAAACGCTACTGTAAACACATTTCAAAGACATATACAGGGTGAACATAAAGTATTTCCCTGATTATGAATATTTATATCTCAAATTCCACGGTAGATAGGCAAATAAAACCTATGGCAATAAGTAGTGCAATACATCAAGTTTTTTTTTTCCATTTCTTTGTTTTGTCTGATTCTTATTCTGATTCCCATATCATGGCCACCGCGTTCGCCGGACATAACCCCTTTTGACTTTTTTTATGTAGTTACGTTAAGGACACAGTGTTTAGTTCACCAGTTCCTGATATGCAAACTCTTCAGACACGGATACGGGATGCTATAGAGACGGGGACGGAAGAGATGTTGGCAAAGAAATGGAGAGAAATTGAGTATCGCCTAGACATTCTACGGGAGCACATGTCGAAGTGTACTGAAGTGTACTGATAACAAAACATTATGAGTTAAGCTACCATTTCCATCAAACCGCATATCTGAATCTAGCATAGTTCTTTAGCAATAAAAGTTTGTAATCAAGGAAGGACTTTATGCTCACCCTGTATGGTTCACTAAGCAATTGACTTTCACATAATTCTAAGCGCAGAAGTTTATTCCCACAGAAGCATAAGCCAGCCGTCTAATCATATACTTTTCAAGATCAATCTAGAATTTCTTTCACATTCTTCTCACATGTCGACCTTCCTATAACATTGAGACATCAATATGCAGATGATGTAGCCAATTACGTGGGTTGGAGATTTAAAAGTGGCAACACTGCTTCCCGCTTATACCACACGTTAGTTCCATACCTAACCTAGCTCTTCCTTCCAACACCAGGCGCATGCGCAGTGACGAGAAGAATAGAGTTTCGTTGGATTTAGCTGTCTAAAGTTGTGTAGTCAGAACCCCACTAATGTAAATGTTCTGGTGATTCTCACCGAAGAGACCATCAATGCGCAGTATTACTTTTTTATTTACCTGCGACCTGCGTTGCGAAAGAATTGGGGACACTTTCTGCTGAATCCTCCCATCATTTTGCGCAGGACAATGCTGGAGAGCATGTAGCGCAACCTGTGACTGATTTATTAGCTCGATGGGGTTGACAGATACACAGTAACTAAGGCTAATCGAGACTGGACCTACAGTTTAATTTGGGATCCGAACCACTATGTGCCTCCACCAGGCATCAAACCCGGGACCCCTGATTACAAGGCGACGACGGTACCACTACGCTATCGGGGAGGCCCGAATAATGCTCCCGTAAGCGTAATGTATTTCTCCTTGCCTACTACGGCCATCCTCGCAGTGTTGCCAAACCTGATGCGCATAAAAGAGCAAAATTTCACTTAAATGGAGCTAAAGTTGACTTTAAAGAAGCTAGATTTATGAAGGCTGCATAAAGTGCCTCCTAAGCCAATTTTAGTTGTCAAAGGGTAGAGGGCGCTGCTATCACTGTTAACTTTATAGTGATGATAATTTATTCTTAGTTTTCACCGTCTAGATCAGGCGGCATCACCCATCTCAATACTCCACCGATGGTCGTATTAAAGCGAGATAAAGGATTCCCGGATAACAATATTACGTCATTCACGTCAAACACGAGTTTAGCTGGGGAGGTAACAGGGAGTGGGGCGACGCAGCCAATATTACAATATCACGCCACGTGCAAAATGTATATATATGTGGCAAGAGTTGGTCTATGTGGGCCGGAGCCAGTGATGGCATCATAGTGGGGCACGGATGCGGATGCCCCTCCTTCCCGGTTCACAACCAAACGAGTGCACGAAAGAACCAGATCTGGCTCCAAGAGACCTAAGTTAGCAACATTGCCGCGGAGGAAGAGCTTGGGAAGAGCCTCGCGGAAACTGTTCCGCATGCTCTTAACGAAATACAATAAAGTCTACGAGAAAGTCGTAATCGGCACCTAACAAAAAAAATAAAAAATAAAGTGAACAAACGAACAGATGAATAAGCCATAAAGGGCAAATAGTAACAAAGAACAAATCAAGAATCTGATGAAGAAGTCATAATGGGTACATAATAACCAAATGCAAGAAAACATGCTGATGAATAAATATAAAGGGTATAAATAAGATATGTCTTGTGCACATGAATACATTTTTATTGCCACTGGACTTTTGGCTTGCGCTGGCAAAGATTGTTTCTGAAATATCTCTCCTTTCGAAGAAACCGTTATGACTTTCCAAATTCTAAATTATTTCTGTCAAGTGAGCCTCGTGTAGTTTGATTTCGCAGTTGTCTAGTTGTCTGCAATAGCTTCACGGCACCAAAAATCTAGTTTTTAGACAACTGCGAAAGCAAATAGCACGAAGATTCGCTTCCCAGCCTCGTGGCGACGTGGTTCGAGTGACACACTGCGAAGTCAGATGTCCCAGGTTCGAAACCTGGTTCCTTCCATCACGGAGTTTATCATTCATCTTCATCGTCGCGTTAATCCAGGAGGTAGAAGAGTGACGCAAAATATGCCAAAAGAGAAGGAATTCTAACTACATGAATTTTCGAAAACGTATGTGCTGACAGGGGTTAATACGTTGTTCTGTTGACAGACAACTGTTTCGGAAAACAGCACGAAATAAGATGGGAGAAGAGTGACGTCATAAAGTGTCCGCTTGCATTTTCTCCCCACGCAGTTCTTTCATCCTCGCTATTACCAATTCACTGCTCTTGTAAAAAGAGCGGAAAAGGTGGAGACAAGCCTAGGTTTATGCCCTGAGGGAAGGGTAACAAAGTATCTTGTCTGTCTCCGCCGACACGTGACAAAGCCTCGGATCGTGTCGTCACTTCCGGCAAAACTCAGAGGCTCAATCTGCGTGTTTTATGGGATCGGGTGAAAACACTCCGGCTTATGCAAATGAGGATAGCGCCACGAAGCTCAGACGCTTCCCCGCCTTTTCTCTCTCAGGGTGTCAAGATAAGATTTATTTTAGTCGAGGCGGAAGGGCGACACTGTAAAAAGAAGTGAGGAGGTTTGACTTAGGCTGGAGGACGTAACAAGTGGCTTCCGGTTAGTTATCGCTCGAGAAAATGCATTTTCAAGGTCACAAGTGGTTTTTAGGGATGGTATAACTACTTTCGCTGTAATGTTGCCACATACAGAGTGCCCACAATTAAATTTGCCCTACTCAGAAACCTCTGAAGCCCGTTTCAAGCAACGTATTGAATTGAAACTTGCTACTGATGCTATGGAGGTCATGGGAAAACGAATGCTGACGAAAAAGAAAATCTCCATATTAAAATGTAGTTTAGTTTATCTTACCATTACATATATGAAAATGAAATAGATGATTGTGGGCTAAAACTTCCAGGACGGATATTTTACAAATATTCCTATGTGCCTACGACTATTGTCACATTAAAAATGATATTCCATTGTATTCGCTCGAGGTTGGGAGACTTTTAGACTGCTGTGTTCTGCGAAGTTCGACCGACGATCATCCAGACGATGTGGTTGTCACATTTTATCAGGAAAATCTTCAATGTGCTTGACATACAGAATGTACCAAAATAGCCAACGAATTGATACATTTCGAAACATATTACTGGAGAGGATAACAAGGATAGGTTAACGAGATTTAGAAATACATTTTTGTTATTTATTCTTATTGTAGCCAGTGTTTTGCATCAACACCGAAAGGAGTGTTCTGTTACACAAAATCCGAGTATTTGTTGCAAGGGCGCTGTTAGCAGGCGGACGAAGTGGCGTGTAGTCTACCTTGAATTAGTTTTACCCTTCCCTCCTGCCACCCAAAGAAAGAATCCCACACACTTATATGCCTTAAGAAGGAGATAAATAAGGATACAAATAATTAAAGTGACATTAGATGTAGAGAAACACAAGTAGGAAAATGACGAAGCAAGAGAAAAACAGAGAGAAACAGATGAGGAAAGAGAGAAAAGAGAGAAATAGAGAAACAGTGGTAGAAAGGGAGATATAGTTGAAAATAGAAAAATGAAGGAGAAAGAGAGATGGTAATAGAGAAACAGGAAAGCGGACAAGAAAAAGAGTGAAGGCCTAAATCATCGAGAGATAGAGATAGAAACAGAAGAAGAAAACAAGATACTCGGAACCAGTGGGAGGAAGATACAGTGTAACATTGTTACGACAGACATAGAAAGAAAGAAAAGCATGGAAAGAAAGGAAAGGGAAAAGAGGAAGCAAGGAAGAGAGAGAGAGAGAGAGAGAGAGAGAGAGAAAGAGAGAGAAGGAAAGAAAGAGACATAACATAGAGAGAAAGAAATAGGCAGAGAAACATTGGAAGCAAAGGAGGTATAAAGAAGGAAATGGGCAAAGAGGAAGCAAGAAATAGAGGGAGAGAGAGAGAGAGAGAAAGAGGAAAGCAAGAAATAGAGAGAGAGAGAGAGAGAGAAAGGGACAGAACATAGGAAAAAAGAAATAGGCAGAGAAACATTGGAAGCAAAGGAGGGTTATAGAAGGAAATGGGCAAAGAGGATGAAAGAAAGAAAGGAAGAGAGAGAGAGAGAGAGAGAGAGAAAAAAAAAGAGACAGAACATAAAAAGAAATAGGCAGAGAAACATTGGAAGCAAAGGAGGGATATAGAAGGATATGGGCAAAGAGAATGCAAGAAAGAGAGAGAGAGAGAGAGAGAGAGAGAGAGAGAGAGAGAGGGAAAGAGACAGAACATAGAAAGAAATAGACAGAGAAACATTGGAAGCAAAGGAGGGATATAGAAGGATATGGGCAAAGAGGATGCAAGAAATAGAGAGAGAGAGAACGAGACAGAACAAAAAGAAATAGGCAGAGAAACATTGGAAGCAAATGAGGGTTATAGAAGGAAATGGGCAAAGAGGATGCAAGAAATAGAGAGAGAGAGAGAGGGGGGGGAAGAGACAGAACATAGAAAGAAATAGACAGAGAAACATTGGAAGCAAAGGAGGGATTAGAAGGAATTGGGCAAAGAGGATGCAAGAAATAGATAGAGAGAGAAAGAGACAGAACACAGAAAGAAAGAAATATTCAGGGCAACATTGAAAGACAGGGAAAGAAAGAAAAGGGAAAGGAGGAAGCAAGAAAGAAAGTGAGAGAGAGAGAAAGAGAAAAAGAGACATAACATAGAGAGAATGAAATAGGCAGAGAAACATTGGAAGCAAAGGAGGGAGAAAGAAGGAAATGGGCAAAGAGTAAGCAATAAATAGAGAGACAGTGAGAGGGAGAGAAAGAGGCAGAACATAGAAAGAAAGAGAGGGAGAAAGTTACAGAACAGAGCTAATAGTCAGAGGAGTAGTGGTAGAAAGGGATAGAGAATGAATGAAATACATAAAGAGAGAAAGCAGAGGTACAAATAAATAAGGAGAGGAAGAAACAGAAAGTTAAGTGCGAGAAAAAGTGAGAATCTTAGAACCAATCATCATCGAGGCAAAGCCAAACTGAAAATCTTTTACCGATTCCTGAGTTCAACCGAATATAATTTTCTGACGAACCTTCTACATGTTTAGTATTACTCTTCACCTTGCTTTTTTTTTACAGTGTACAATCAGGAATGAACACTAGGAAATTAAATTATCCACACAACCTGTAAGTCCGAAAACATCCTCAATCCTTACTCGGAGACCAGGAAGAAGAGACTCCTGGAAATCCCTTCGTTGGTAACGGGATAAGGTCGTGTCCATATATCCAGCCACCAAGAAGGTAACTCTCCGTTACGGGTCACTGGGGGGTTACCACGGGTGATGAATGTGTGACGTAATTAGCCCATTGGACGTCCCCCTATCCCCCCCATCGTGTACCTACACGGAGGTTTCTTCCGGCCGCTAGAACAAACCGAGGTTGTCTGGAGAAGAAACCGCATCTCGTCGCTTAGATGGATGGTGCGGTGCTTCCAGAGCTAGCATCACGTTGCTAATCAATTCTTCGTCTCCGCAATGCTAATGCGCTTCGGTCAAGATCGTAACGCAGACTAATCTGCTCCGTTGCAAGATGATGTCAACCCGTACCCTGAGACGATTAGTTCTATTATGTTATTTAATGTTGTTTGACGGAGTGAACAAGATAAATAGAGAGCAGAGTAAGAAAGAAACGAGCGAGAAAAAATAGAGAACCATGACTTCCAGAGAGAGAACAGAAGAAGGAAACTACAGATTGAGAAACGGAGAAAGAACTAGAGAGAGAGAGAGAGAGAGAGAGAGAGAGAGAGAGAGAGAGAGAGAGAACGTAGAAAGAAACAGCGAAAGGAAAGGAGAGACAAAGTTAGAAGAGATAAAGAAGGCAATAGAACAAAGAGGAAGAGCAGTAAAGAGAGAGAATCAATCATGAGAACATAGAAAGAAAGAAATAGCAGAGAAACAGTGGAAGAAAGAGAGGGAGAAAGAAGTAAATAGAAGGGAATAGGAAAAAGAGAAAGAAAATGAAGAATCAATGAACAGAATATAGAACGAAAGAAGTAGAGAAAGAGTAGAAGAAAGGGAGATAGATAGAAGGAATTCGGAAGAAGAGAATAGTATAAGAGGAAGAAAAGGAGAGAGAATGAAACATGAGGACATAGAAAGAAAGGAAGAACAGAAGAAGGAAGCTAGAGATTCAGAAACGGAGGAAGAACTTGACAGAAAGAGAGAGAACGTAGATCGGAAGAGAAACTGCGAAAGAGAAGGAGAGACCGTTAGAAGAGATAAAGAAGGAAATAGAAAAAGAGGAAGAGCAGTAAAGAGAGAATCAATCATGAGAACATAGAAAGAAAGAAGGAAATAGCAGAGAAATAGTGGAAGAAAAGGAAGGGGAAAGAAGGAAATAGAAATAAGAGAATAGGAAAAAGAGAAATAAAATGAAGAATCAATCATCAGAATATAGATCGAAAGAATTAGAGAAACAGAAGAAGAAAGGGAGATAGATAGAAGGAATGAAACATGAGGACATAGAAAGACAGAAATAGTAGAGAAACACTGAAACAAAAGGAGAGAGAAAGAAATAATTAAAAAAAAGAAATAAGGAAGGAAAAAGGAAGCAAAAGAGAGAGAAATATAGCACAGAGGAAGAAAGAGAAAGAAGGGACGAGGAAAAACAAGAAATTGAGAGCAAGGAAGAACGAGAGATAACATAGAAACAAAGAAATGGGATGAAGATATTGAAGTATTTCAATAATGAGAAAATTTTGGAAATCGAAGATGTCTCTCTCTTCCTCGTCGCCTTTCCGCCATCTCATACAATCCTTTGTGGAGTTGGGTCACCTTGTGTTATTCTTGATTACTGCTGATAGCCCCTTTACAGCCACAGTTCTTAAATTAGGTAAGGTAATTTTAGTCCATAGATATAGTACAGTTTTAGTTCTTGTTAATTAATAAATAAACGAATTAGTTCTAAAGATTGAGTAAGGAAGTTTTTAATAGAGTTATTTTATTTTCTTGTTACCAGTCTATCGTAAGTTTTATTTTACTTGGGTGACTGGTAAAAATAGCCTATGCGTTGATGTGTCTATACTATAAAACCAATAAATCAATCAGTTATTCAAGATGAACACTCCAAACCATGTCTTTAACGTGAACTGTCTGCCATTTACCCAGAGAACTCGTAGCTGGTAATTGTAAATTTATTGTTAAACGAAAGTTCAATGTTCATACGGGAGAATCGTGTTAAAATGCCTTAGGGATATGTTCATATCGTTATGGATTGTTATCTCTGTAAAGTTCGGGGTTTTTATTGTTATTCATATGTTGTTTTTCTGTATGGCATAAAGTCCTGCGGGCAGAGTTGTTACAATGAACCTCCACGTTGTTGCATGTCGCTATTTTCCTGTTCATGTTGCGATGTTTTACAGATTTCAACCGACTCATGTTTGCTTCAAATGGAGTAGCTGCATTAAATCTGCTTAGGCTACAGACTGCTTGAAGGTTCTCAAGTGTCATAGATAATTTTACAAATATAATAATCCTTACTTCTTTTCTTTAAAAAAATGTTTGATCTTCTGTCTATTTTAATCAGAAAACGCAATCTCTGCATGACTGTATTTGATTTGTACTGAGCAAATACCTTCCTTTCCTTATTTATTTTTTTAAATTATCACTTTACGAGAGTTGCAGATAAATTGTTTGACTTGTTTTACCTATTCTGGTTTTCATGTTTTAAGTTTTGACTATCTTATAAAAATGAATGAGTCATGTTTCTTTGTCTCTACTAAATGACGTATAGCTTAATATTTCTGTTAACTTAATATTAACAAATTATAACGGTACAGTGCCATCATTTATTCCTCTGGTGAACTACAGAGCATTCCCTGACATTCGCTAAGAGACTCGGCGGCAAGCGGCCCGGCATCAGCGCTTGTATTTCCCGGTGAACGGGGTCCGCGATAGTCTCTAGAGTCGGCTATTAATATTACAGTTTTCATATTGTGTACTAACCTTGACTACAGAAGGTGTTGAAAATGATGTCCCTCTTCTGCAACACATTCCTGGCATCTCCGAAGGAAATTGGCATTTACACGTGCAAGTTCGTCTACTGTAATTCTCCCGATTAAGAATTTTAGCGGCTCTAAATGCCGTGGTTTTTCAAACACCCGTTTCTTGTGAGAGGCGGCGGAGAGATTTCCGAGGAGACTGTTCTAACCTTTGTCCTATCTCATAGAGTTTTTCCTCAGCAAATACACGTGGGGTTTTCTTTCCACTTTTACTCAGAACTGACCCTGTTACTCTAAACTTTTTTACGAGGTTTAATATAGTGGTCCTATGTGGAACGGGAACACCAGGAAATTTCGTTTCAAAACGTCGTCGCACTTCTCCACAATTCCTCTTTCCGAAGTAACACTCGACAAGATAAATCCTTTGTTGTAATGTAAATTTTTGTGGTGCCATATTAAGGCACAATCTTCAATCTTCAACACACGGACACGGCACAACACAACTTCCGAGGGAGGATTATACTGCCGTCAGTCAGCAACGTCAACGGAAAGGGAAAGAGAGCGAAGGCAGGGAGAACGAAAGAAACAGACTGTTGCGTGCGACTGTTCACCGTTCACCGGGAGCCCCGTTCGCCGGGAAAGACAAGCGCTGATGCCGGGCCGCTTGCCGCCGAGTCTCGTAGCGAATGTGAGGGAATGCTCTGTACTTATTCGTGTTTCGTTTAACCGCGGACCAAAAATTAATCTTCAGTACTCAGGTGCTAGTTATGGTCGGATTTGCACAAGGCTATCTGAAGGGGTTGAAGTGACAAAGACCGTCAACTATTAAAAATCCTTAATATTGTGATAAGAGCCAAATAAAACAACGTCAAGTCATTTTACATTACTTATTTCATGAAAGAAGGTATAAGGAGTTTCTAGCATTTAAATAACTTCTTACGTCATAACTCTATTTTCAGAGCCGCGTAACAGTGCTTGATCATAAACAATTGTTCCTCGAAGCAACAAATGTAAACATTTTTAATGCCAACAATTGAAAGTCAAGTGGAGATATATTAACGTTTGAAATCAATATCCTTGTTTCTTAGTTCCTGGCCAGTGTGGCTACCGTAATGTAGTGTCGGTTGTTTCTTTTCCTTCTGTGCATGTGCGGTATTGAGTAGTGTGGCGAAATGCAAATTTCGAGTAGAGCTTATAAACGAAATTGAAGTTCGATGAATAATTTTTAACGAGATGTGTCTATATTTTTAAGTGTTATTAATACAGGGCATGCAGTTAGTGGAAGTGAAGTACCATTATAACAAAACTGTTAATAATGATAATAATAAAATAATAATATCGGCAGGGCCCAAATTTTATAAATCCCCCGCTGTTTCTAGTAAGGATTCGAACACAGGATCCTTCACTTCGTAGTTACGTCACAGAACCATGACAGCGTTTAAGCTGAGAGTGTAAAAGGTCGTCCCAAGACCAAAAATAGAAATCGAGAATTTCCACTGATTTCCACCCAAGATCAAGATTTATGGCATGTTTTTCTCGCCTCTGGTTGAACCATTCACCGACCAATTAACGCCCCGAAGCGTCAATTTCCTTCCTACGCTTATTACCAGGGGAAGGGAAAGGAGGGGGGGAGGGTTCGCTAAACAAAAAGGGTTCATTAATAAGGTGACTTTTCCAAACGCTATTGTTCCCCAGATATTGGCGTTTCTTAGGAAAAATCTGCATTATTTGTCAACCAATCAGAACTCTAATTGCCGCGCCTGTAAGCAATCCGTCCCCAATCTCGATCAGATGCGAGAGCAGCCTCAAAATCTCGATCCGTTTTTTTCCCCCGTCATCTTTCTTAATTTGCGTTCCTTCAATTCCGGTTCCGTCTGGTGATAAATCCAATTGTTCTACTGCCTCCATCTCTACCTCTTTGCTTACCCAAGTCTTCTTTTCTCTCTCTCTCTCTCTCTCTCTCTCTCTCTCTCTCTCTCGGATTTAAGGATTTAATCGCTTTACGCACCCTCACGGCTACACCGACGCATTTCCAGTGTCCGCATCTGAAGCAACTCCGTAATTTACCCTTCATAATTAGTCTCCTCCAAGGAAACCATAGAAACCGGCGAAGTGTTGCCATCCTCGCACTTCATAAAATCCCTAGCCAACCAAAAAATCCCACTTGCATACACAATACAAGTTCGCAAATATTTGTAATATTGCATTATACTTTACTTATTTAAAAATCCATCTTGCATGCCTTCAAGCCAATAACGGACTCGGAATTAAAAAGAAATTGAAACTTGGCGAACGACAATTAAGGTTAGAACTTTCGGAGGTGAGGCATGCACTGGTTTTTCCATTTTTACACTCAGATAGACTCATCGGGATTGGACCTTCAGTTTAAGCTGCGGATCGGAACAACTCTGCAAGAGCCCCCACCAAGAATCGAACCCGGTTCCTCTTAATTACAAAGCTATACCGTTAGCGTATTTACAAACCCTATAGTATTGCAGAACCTCCAGCGATATTTGGCTACTGCTTGGCTGCCATTCCGGAATTTGATGCAGCGTTCCTTCAAGTTAACGCTAGATGGCAGGGTTCAAATTAACAGTGTAGATTTCAGATATCCATCCCAACTAGATAAGAAACCCATTTACAATAAGGTTAATTTTTTAGCAAAATTATTTAAATTAATGTTTTAGAAGACAGAAATCAGAACTCTTCTTGAAGTGAATGATTTTTCTATTTAAAGTCACATCAGTGCAAACATTGTAACTACCAATGACTATTGAGAAACTTATGTATATCCAACATATAACATTTTAAACATTATATTTTATTATATAAACGTATATTTCTTGACATAATTTCGACAATCTGATTACAAACTTTATTACTATATAATCACAAGGCTTATTATTCCATACTTTTGCTGTAAATGAAGAAGCAAGGAACAATGGATACGGACCATAAAACACTTCCGGTGCACACAGCCAATAAGAAAGCGTTATATACCTCTGGTTCTGCAGCACTATAGGGTTTGGAAATACGCATACCGTTACCATAACACAACCGGAAAGGCTCTACTTTGAGTATATTAAATACTGAAAGCCTGAAAAGAAACGTTTCTTTCAGACTCTAAATATAATATCCATGGGTCTATCAAAAAGTAAAGTATATTTTACTAAGACGTGTATTGACAACTTACGCATGGATGCGATTATCTCTGTAGCTGCAAGTACAAATTAATTGTTCCTGTAGAAGGATTTCAGCATAGCCGGATCTTTGTTGATTTAAACTATTGAATCTAGAGGCGGTTGGGAGAATTTAAAAATATTGTAGTCGTCAGTATACGATTTACGCCTACATTGTGTTTCTGTGACTAGACACCAAGAAGAGCTGTACTCTGTCTCTCTCTCCATTCTTTATCTCCTTTTTCACTCTCCTTCCCTTGTTCTTTTCTCTATTTTTCTTCTCTTTCCCTTATTTCTGTCTTTTTCTCTCTCTCTCTCTCTCCTCTTCCTCTTTGTCCTATTTCTTTCTCAATCTCTCTTTTGGGACCTCCCCGATGGCGCAGTGGTAGCGTCGACGTCTTGTAATCAAGGGGTCCCGGGTTCGATACTCGGTGGAGGCACATAGTGGTTCGGATCCCACTTTAAACTATGCCAAGGGTCCCGGGTTCGAATCCCGCTCGGGCTTGGTTGTTTGTGAATATCCATTCATCAATTTCATCATTTCATCACTCATCCCCATCTTTCTTCGCAAATTAGCCAAGAGGCACAAAACGCGAAGTAAAATAAACTAAATCAATCAATCAACCCACTTTAAACTGTATGTCCAGTCCCAATTAGCCTTGCTGTTCACAAAGTGGACTTGAAACACCAACTCAATCAATCAATCTCTCTTTCTCTAATTTTCTATCTTTCCTATTCTCTTTATATTTTTATCTTCCTTTCTCAATCTCTATTTTTATCTTTCCTCTCTGATTTCTCTCTATGTATATCTTCTTGGTCAATCTCTCTTTCTTAATCTTCGTCTCTATTTTCCCCTTTCATTCTTTTTCTATGTGTTCTATCTCTCTTTTCTCCCGTTCTCTCTATCTCCCTCTCTCAATCTCTCCCTTTTCTTTCTTTCTATCTCTCATTTTATGTTTCATTCCCTTTGTATCTTCTGTTTTATTCTCTGTATCTTCCTTTCTTAATCTCTCTACTTTGTTTCTCTTCGTCTCTAGTTTTATCTTTCTCGTCTCTCTTTCTCTGTATCTTTCTTTCTCAATCTTTCTCTCTATATTCTGTCTCTCTCATTCCACCTCTCCTTTTCCCTCCCCCCTTCTACTCCTCTATTTTCCTGTCTATCTTCTCTCTCTCTCCCTTTTTCCTCTCTCCTTTACTTGTCCTGTCTCTGAATTTGACCCGGAGTAAAGGATGGATTGATTATGTGTTGTTTTGGAGAAGCAAAGGAAGATGACGAAGACGAAAAATGCAGTTATGACTTATGAAACCTAAATAATGACAATAAATGAAACACAAAACTGCATGAAATACTGAAAGTGGCCATTTAGGCAAAAATAAAAGAAAGACAGAAAAATCAAAATAAAAATGTTTTCGCTTTCTTACCGAAGGGCATTGCTATTACGTTTTGTTTCGTCTTGAAGGTCCTGAAAAAAAGATATGACCTCTTCATCTACCACAGATCTCCCTATCAATCACCTTTTCTCACCTTCATGTAAAAGCTCAGAGTTTAACATGCTCTATGGAGTGACTTACAACTGCTACAAGCTGCTTAGATTGATTGATTCATTCATTTGGCTTATTTTACTTCGCTTTTCTGTCACTTTTGGCTCACCGCGACGATGAGGATGATTGATTATATGATGAAATTGATGTAGGGACACTCGCAAAGGACACCCAGGTTGGGATTTCAACCCTGTGCTAACAATTCCACCACGAAGGTTGACCATGAGGTAATTAAAAATACAAAAAAATATTCTGACTTTCCCTTTGGGATAATTCCTCATCATGTTGCAACACTGAACGAGCAATGAAAGCAGGGCCGGAGAGGGGAAGGGACTTGCAGGGGTGGAGGCCGTCGAGGAGAATGCGCTCGCTTTCTGGAAGTCACGTGATTAATGTACTAGTGTGCAAAAGCTTAAGTCCCCTTCCCTTTCAGCATTTGGACCAGTTTCTCTTTTATTGGTTTCTTTTTGGAACCCACCTTTCCCGCCCCCCCCCCCCGAAAAGTTGCTGGTGAGGAAATTATCCGAAAATTACGTCAGGGGGCTGCGACAGTGGAGGAGGGGGTTCAGGCGTTAAAAGGGGCGAGAGGATGGGGTTGTTGGCAAAGTTGGACGCTCGAAACAATAAACGCAATTTTGAAAGTGGCTAAACTTGGTCTGAATAAGTGCCAATGCAGTTGGTAAAAAAGGGGAAGGCGGTTCGTGGGGTTTCGTGAGGACCAATAGGTTGCAATTTCTCTCATGATGCTCTGTTGTGAAAGTTGACGCAACCATTTCTGCAACGGCCTCTTATTTATCTGCAGTGGGCTTCCCCCCGCCTGAAAAATAGTGCCCGTGAAATACAAACCTTCAAGTTCACCATTAACGGCAATGTATGCACGGTAGGAGTACCATTTCTGCAAACCCTTCATTTACATCTTTCGCACATTAGGGTATAAGTGATGACTTTTACTAAAGCACTCAAATCTCAACCTCGTACCGTATCATGCCGAAGGCGTGACTCGAACCCGGGACCCCTAGCGTCATAATCCGATAGTCTAATCGCTGGAAAGAGCTTGTTACAAGCACATAACATCGCTGACACGAATTCTACCGGAAATCGCATGAAAAATAAAGTACACTCAGCCTTATGATAAAAACACCGTTAACGGCAGACGCGGACTCATCAACGGTTTTAACGATCTGAAATTTGAATCCACCATAAATAGTTCGAGAAACCATTTCTCAGCCCAGTTGTACTCAGACATTTATCGTGTGAACAGTTCGTGCCTCCAGTCTATGGGCTGATTAACAAAAGAGTTACCGCGGGGAGCGGTGGAGTTACTACGGGAGTTGCGCTACCGAAATAAGTTTATTTGAGGACCGTGCCTTGTCTATTGATTCAACGAGACCATCAACTCTACAGGACACCAGAGGCAAACGAACGTTCCTTTATCCTATTTCTTTTATTCTCACACCCCTGCCAGACCAGACAACCCCGACGTGTTAATATCGAATGTTCTTATTTCACAGGGGCGAGCTCCCTTTGCTTGTTTACGTGTTACCGTTGTTTCTCCAGGGTATTACATAAGCTATCAGTGTACCTCTCGCACAGGTTATCACATAGCCTGAGATTCGATCCCCAATAAAAACCAAAGGTTTTTTATAAGTGTTGGAGATGCGGGGCATCGATCCCCGTACCTTTCGCAAGCCAAGCACGTAGTACACCCTCGACTGCATTTTGCAGACTAACAAGGCTCTGGCGTCTGGACTTGCAGCCCTGTGGAGCTCTTTTGTGTCGTCCTTATATGTTTGTCCCTTCATATCGTTTCACCATTCATCTCATCCTGACGTTTGCTAAAAGTGTCAGTAAAGCGAAGTAAAATAAATCAATCAGTCAAACTGTCTACAGTTTAACTGCACTTTATGCTCAGATAGGCTAATCCGAACTGGATCTGCAGTTAAAGTAGAATCCAAACCACTGTGTGTTTCTTAGTATCTTAACGAACCGTAAAGTTCGTGGGATCTTACGAGTACCTAGAGTGTTAACCAATTAATCAATGGGTGATGTAAGTTACTCATCATTCATCCTCTGATGAGAGCACTCGTCATTAGCATGACGAGTTAACGCTTGGCAATCCGAAAGGTACAAAATCACACTAAGGAACTAAACTACAATAAATACAATGGTCACTCGTTGGGTTTTGTGAAGCGTTGAACCTGAATCATGGCTGGGTGTAGGATAATTACCTGTCTATCTGAAGTATTAGGCTGAATAGAATATGCGAAGTCTTCTGTTAGCTTCTGTACTTTGTCGACCAGAGCGTCGTTCCACTTCTGACCTACTGCTCTGCTAACCACCTCTTCTCTCAACTCCAATCCCAAAAGTCAGTCCCCTCTCAGCTTGTCTCACCTCTATATCACTAGGCCATCGAGCTCTTCCTCTATGCCGAATCGTGTTTTTTAATTGCCACCATGCAAACCGCTGACTCTATAACCAGAAGAAATTACCTGTTTCCTGAATGCTCAGGAGGTTTGCATGGCACAACACTGTGCATTGATTACTAGGGAAAGGAACTTTAGGTAAATAAATGTTTTTTCTGCGATAAGATAGAGACCCTCATTTTTGCCAAAATTCTTATCATAGCCTTATATGTCAACACAGCAAATTTTATTTTACATAAAAACACATATTTTCCAGTTTTCCGTATGTAAATACATATTTTGCGAATTTTCATTTTAAATACATAAAATCGCTCGTTGACTTCATCTACCTCGAAATCCTCCAAGGAAAAATGTTTATTCTCCGCACCTCTTTCATATCGAGAGTGCTAGGTTTGTTTTGTCTTTGAAAACGCTCGCTGGCAGACTTCTGGCACCTCGCCTACGATCCTATCGGGAGAAAATAGCTGTAAGTAGCTGGGGCTGGCTACACGTAACGATAGCAAGGCTTTTTAATGAAGCAATGCAGCTATTGTGGCCAGAAGACATAAAATTTGACAATGTTCTTCTCTTGACAGATGCTGCAGCTTACATGCAGTGGTCTTGCCGTTAGCTACCCCAAAATGGTGCACGTTACATGTGTGGCGCATGCGTTGCATAGAATATGTGAAAAGATAAGAGCTCTTTATCCCAATGTCGATAAACTGGTTTCAAATGGGAAGAAAGTTTTTATCAAGTCGCCTAGAAGAATAGACATTTTTAAACAAATATGTCCTGAGGTTCCCCTTCCCCCTACACCTGTAGTTACGCGATGCAGATGTTATGCCCAGAACTTTGAAAAAAATTGTATATGTTGTAAATGATCTCGACAAAGAAGAATTCTGCAAGAACTGTTGATGGAGCCCTCCTTAAAAGTCGAATTGGCATACATCTCAACAAACCTGTCCATTCTCTCTAATTCCATATGAAAGCTTGAATCGTCCGCGAACACTTTGGCAGCTTCCATTGGTGAAGTCCGTATAGTAGAAACGAAACTGAAAGAACTCACTGGATCTAAATGTCTAAATGTACAGAATTTTTGGGGAAAAACCAAGGTTTTCAAACATTGTGCCAAATTGCATGTGTTTTGGAAGGAGGTGAAGTAGAGGAAGAGGAAGCTTTGGAAAACTTCAGCGTTAGTGACATTTCGTGCTTCAAATATGCAAGAATTGTTTCTTGTGACGTGGAGCCATCTTTCTCACAATATAAGATGCTTTTTAGAGATACAGATTTACAATGGAGAATTTGGAAAGAACTATGGTGATCCACTGCAACTCTTCCAAAAAATAGCTCGCTAAGAGGTAATCATTTAGAAACTAATTTCAGGTGTTTAAAATGCATGTTATAGTTTGTTTTTGTTACCAAATGTTTTTATTTTTGTCACATATTTTCCTGTTTTTATCACATATTTTCAACATTTATGACACATAAAAAATAAATATTTCTGAGTTTTTTAGCACATAAAGTTCCGTTCCCTATTGATTACATGCCTCAGAGGCTGAGACAACTGAGAAAAACAAGTGAATGCCCTGGTCAACGTGAAGCATTCAGAGAGACTTAATAAAATAAACATATAATCTTAGGGATTGATACGGTATCGAACCAAGGATCCTTGATTACAAGTCGACGACGTTACTACTACGCCCACACCTCTCACACGCTTCTTTCATTGCTATATGATTTAACATTAAGTCTATTGGCAATCTTGGGTACACATTGATCATTTCTTCCCCTCAACTTAACCTTGCAGATAGTGACTGCGGTAGAAAGATAGTAAGGAGTCGGGGGGGGATATTTTCAAAGGCGGAAGCTATATTTAGTACAGCTTGAATAAAAAAAAGAGCTATTGAAGACAAAGGAGCATTTTTTAAATCTAGTTTTTCTTGTTTTTCTCGAAGGGCGGGTAGGTTGGGATGGGGGCGGACTGGTCAATCGGTATGAGGGGAGGGTGTTTACTCCTCTGCTAGGACAGAGGACAACTCATAACCACGCACCGACCTCACTGGCGGAGTGGTTAAGCAGAGTGCGCTATGAGGGCAGTGGTCCCGGGTTCGAATCCTAGTCCGCGCATGGAATGAGTGCCCCTTCATCAATTTAATTATAGCACATCGCGCTACAATGCTAGGGGTCCCGGGTTCGAATTCTGGCCTGGGCATGGATGTTTGTGAGAGTGCATTCATCAATTTCATCACATTATCACTCATCCCCATCTTCGCAAATTAGCCAAATGTGGCACGAAAAGAGAAGTAAAATGAAGCAAAATCAATCAATCAATTTCGTTATATCAATGCTCATCCTCATCTTCGCGATTAGCGAAAGGGGGTAAAAAAGAGAATTACAATAAAACAAATCAATGAAGACTCATGACCCTGCAGATGACCTATTTTGACTTTAAAGTTTCTGTCCGGTATTCGATCCCGGGACGCCTAGGGATCCCTATAGAAAGGAGTTCAGGTATCAGTTCCGGAACAGGCATTCGGGTACCCAGGAGCAGGAAACTGGAATTTGAGTCCCATGTCCTTACCAAAATACAGGTATCAGAATTAGGAACTGAAATCAGACAGGCGCAGGAGGAAACGGAATTCGAGTATCCGAAACCAAGAGTCGGGTATCCGAATATAAAACTAAATTAGGATACTTGGGCTCATTTGTATCCTGACTCGGTGAGTTGAGGATCTATTTCTGGTCATCCTTAGTTATAACACCCCTCCACATTTCGGTCCGACTTTCCTTTTCAATAAAGTTGCGTTTGATACATGACAACCTGGTAAAATATAGCGTTGACTACCGAAACAACAAGCCATAACTCCTCCTTTCTCGCATGTTCCTACGTGCATCAACGGTTGCAGATGAAATCTGAAACGCGATGTCGATTCAGATCCATCTACAACGCCATCAACGTCAGATTTGAGAACTACGGATCAAATTTTTCAGTTGGCATGCCTGCAACGAAAATTTCGCTCGCTCGGCGACACAGAATCCACATAAAAGGCAAACACATTACACACAAGCACCGGAAATTAAGAGTGGGTTGTCGAGTATCAGTTGATTATGTTCGATCTGCGTTTATATCATTCCATGCTAGCGATACGTCATCGTTCGAAGGTTGCCGAAAAGCCTACCGTGAATAATTCAGCACTCGCTGATGCTCTTGTGCCTACAAGTGGAAGCAATGTATTATACATTGTTCGTTTAATCCATCCACAAGCTGCATTCCGTTTCGCTTCTACGTACATCTGTACCCTGCTGTGTCCCAGCTTCATCGTCCAAAGTACGTATAAACCGTTCCATGAAGATCAGATAACCTTTGCTGATGATGTATTAACTCGTATTATATACCAATACCCCCGGCTTCCAATAACATAAAAGTACTGTTGGATTTCAAGAACATTTTCGTCTGATTGTCTGTGCCGAGCGCCTGGCGTAATTCCCGTCCTGCAATAGTGAGCGCGGGCACAGTTCAATGACATGTTCGTCTAATTGGCTACTTAAAGCGCCTGGCGTTATTCCCAGGGCCAATAACATAAGAGCGCGGTAAGATTTCATGGAAACGCTCGTCTGATTCGCTATTCAGAACACCTGGCGTTATTTCCGGCCTCCAATAGCATAAAAGCGCGGGGAGATTTCACGAATAAACTCGTCTGATTGATTATTTGGACATGTAGTACATGTACTGTGACATGTAGGAAAGAACGGCGAAAATGACCAATCACGTCCCCCTTACTTCCCCCACTGATACAACAGCCTAGGAGTGGGTTCCTTAAGTCATAACGAAAGGTAAGAAGCTAACAGTATCGTGAACCGGTCGAGACTATTCCAGTCCAGCGGGAAGCATGTCCATCTGGCAGAAATAAACTCTATTGCAGACATTCATGCTCATTTTAATCAAACTTTAAACACAGCAAGTCACACTGATCTTGTGCATGTTGCTTCATATAGCTCTCTGATCAAATTACTCTTGTATTGATTTTTTCCGTACTCATACAGTTTGAAGCTACAGTGCACGCTCATTGTCTACAAGTAGGGAACGATTTCCACAAAACAAACCAGCCTTCAAGTCGGTGAGTTTTGTGCAAGAACGAGCTTCATGCACCGCACAAAAATTAACTTTAGGAACGACCCAGAGTCCGGAAGTTTGGCAAAATGCCTTTTTTATTAATGCTGCATTCCTTGATATACATTTTTCATGTTGTTGCTACTAATGTTTTAGAAGCTTATTCACTTTGTCTATTTTGCACCTATTGCCTATTTTAAATTTTAATTAGGGCTGAGCCGATACCAATGCCGTTGTATCGGTATCGGAAGGTATCGGAAGGTATCGGTTGTAATTCATTTGCCGATACCAGCAGATTCTTTTCCGGTATATTGGTCTTTTCAGGGGTCCGCAAAAATGCCGTGCGACTTTTTCGAGGAATCTAATTATCCTGGAAATTATGCAAAATTCAAACTTTATATTTATTTTCCACCAATTTTGCACCAAAAACTGTATTTTGTGACAACAAAACATCTGCTTTGATATTCTGGTGTAATTCTTGAATATTCTAAAGCAAATTTCTTGGTAAATTGATGCATATAATTGGAGAAGAAAATGTACACATCAATATTTTGAACGAATTTTAATTATTGCAATTTTCAAGTATCGGTCGGTATCAGTATCAAAATGGTATGGGATGAGCCCTAATTTTAATGCGTATTTTGCCATTGATGATAGACAAGAAAGGGCAAGTCGATGTAGTTTATACTGATTTTTCAAAGGCGTTTGATCTTGTTGATGATGATACACTTCTCCAAAAGCTTCACCATCTTAACCTCTCGGGCCGTGTTTTAAAGCTTATCTCCTTCTACCTTTAGGACGGGAAACAGTATGTTAGATATCATAATACCGTGTCTACTGTATTTCAGACCTCCTCGGGTGTCCCGCAAGGATCGAACCTGGGACCACTGCTATTTCTTGTGATTGTTAACCACCTTCCAGAATGTCTGCTGCATTCCAAAACACTCCTGTACGCAGACGACCTAAACATCTTTAAGTCTATAACGAACAATAACAATGCCTTGGAACTGCAAAAGGATATTGGAAACCTCGTAGAATAGCGTGTTCAAAACAAACTAAAACTGAATTTGAGCAAATGTAAAATTATGAATTTCACTCGTAAAAAGAACTCTATATGCACACTTACACAATCAGTGAACACACATAAGACAGTCTCAAGCTATAAAGATCTAGGTGTTCAGTTTGAAGAATATAACTGTTTCCGAAGACACATCGACCGTTATTGTGGCAGAGGGGTACAGAAACCTTGGGTTTATAATGAGAATGGGGAAACGACTTCAAGAAGACAGAAACATTCCAAATGCTGTACAATACCTACGTAAGGCCAAAATTGGAATACGCGTCTATCGTCTGGTCCCCACAAAACCTAAATGAGACCAACAAAATTGAGAATGTACAAAACAAGTTCCTTTGATTCCTAAAACTGGAAAAAAACGGCGTTCACCCCAATTATTCTCCTTATGACACCCTATAAAAACACTTCCACGTACAATCCCTATACGATAGAAGAAACATACATCAGTTGCTATTTTTACATAAACTTCTAAACAACTCATTAGACTCCTCTCAACTGCTCTCAGAAATACATTTTTATGTACCATATAGTAAGGTAAGACCGCGGAGAGAGCTGTTTCAAGTACCGAGAGCTCTAACAAAGTCAGCCAATGGGGCACCCACTAGGAAAATGTGTAGGTTGTACAACGAAATTGCAAAATCATATGATAAGGTGGACATCTTTGAAAGCGTACAAAAGTTCAAAAGGGAAATTGAAACTTACTTTCAAAACAAGATTTGACGTTATTTAGCAGTTGTCATTTTCTATGTACATACTTGGTTTGTTCAGGTGAAAGAATTGATGTTTTTTTTTATTTACTATCATTTTTCCTATACCTCATCATCATTATATATGTAGAGGAAAAGGTCTAAATATGGCCCTCCTTTTTATGTTGTCATTTTCGGAGGGAAAAAAATAATATATCAAGCATCTGCCTTTAAAATGCATATCTATGACATATATATTGTTAAATGTAATAGCATGCTGAAATATAGAAGGCCTCAATTTTATTAAAAAAAAAGCAATTTCCAAAAAATGGCAAAATGATATATTTCAAAATTGTGGTCTAAATATGGGCTACTAGTGGCAATTACAATTTTAAAAAACAGTCATTTATCGCTAAAAAGGTAAAGTGCTCCCCTGTGATTAGCACCACGCCATGAAGGCGTATAGGTGGTGTGGGGGTAACGCCCCACACTTTCTTGATCCGGTCGTGTGTGGGGGTGATGTGATCAGCATCACTCCCCTGACCGCCTTTACCCCCCAGGGTTTCCTCCAGGTACCCATGTTATTCGACGCTGGGTGGGCGCCGGGGCCGCTTCCAACGTTTGAAAAGTTCCCGGATTTGAACCGGCCGGGGATCGAACCCGGGACCTTTAGCATGGTAGTCAGACGCGTTACCGACTGACCCACCGCGGCCGCTAAAACATTATAAAATTCATATTTATGAATAATCTGTTGTTTTGAGAATCACGCGGAATGGGAAAAATCGAAATTAAGAAACGCATCCAAATATTTGTTGAAAATGTGATCTCAACATTAGACCTCATGTCATAGCCCATATTTAGACCATCATGCTATTTTTCTTCTTCAATTTGTTTTCTCTCTCTGTGGTACATATTTCACAAACAAATCATGGTATTATAAAAGCCCACATTTGTTTTATGTTCCGCTAATATCATAACCTATACAAAGCAGATGAGAATTCAGAAAACGCTGAGTTAAAACATACCTGCAAAATGTTTTCGGAGGTCGCAATTCTTTATCAGCGTCCAATGGCGAAACTAACCGCCACTTTCTCTTGCGAATTATTGCCGCAACCTTTGTCCTTGACAGATAACCAGTTCCAATAGCCTCTGCCAGGCTGCAGCACCCGGCAGCGCTCATAACTCCAAAACCCATATTTAAACATTCGCCCATATTTAGACCTTCTCCTGTACTGTGTGACTCATACGTTTTTCTTTGGTTGTTTTGTTTTTCTCTGTTTTTATTCTTGTCATATTATGTGTAAGATTTAACCTCACTTGTCATGTTCCTACTTTCCATTTCTTTTTCATGTTAGTTTTTATATTAATTTTTATATTACTCTAACACATATTATCATATAGATTTTCAAAAATTGTATGTAGCATTTTTTTTCCAAAGACGTTATTTGTAAGGACATTATGGTGTTGCCAAAGACAATTTCAAAACTGAAAAAAAGGGATGAAACTCTCATAGCATCCATCAAAGTCTTCGAGGTATCGGTGCAGCGGCTGATTGAAATGCCAGGAGAAAAAGTTAGCTGTTAATGAGTACAAATGTGGAATTGGAAAATTTGAAAACAATTTGTGATATTCTTAAAGGTGGAAATTATTTTCTTGACGATATGAATCCGGTTACAGTAGCCTGTTTCATGTATGCTTCAATTTCTTCTGACAGACAGCTATGTTTGAATGTCAAAAACTATTTTCTTTTAAATCTTAGTTGTTATGTGTAATCAAAGCCACAAAGGAAAGTGAAAAAGTTATTTCCACGTAGAGTTTAGCTTTTTGAATAAAATTATGGACATACTAAGTGACTTGGAATTTGCCACTTTTTTCGGTTCATTCTGCCTATTTTTTTTTGCTTTTGGTTCTTATTTTCCACATTATAAATGCCGTTTTGCCTATTTTACGAAATATATGAACGTTCTGGCACTACACAACAAATTTCACAGGCTTCATGCATGGAGTAAAGGAACGGCATTTTGCCATAACTTGTTTAACTAGTTGAACTTGTGTGACTTTCAGAACGCGCCACAGGTGAAAAGGGTTCTTCATCACCCTTTGCGTGTTGTGCGATGGAAAACACATATATTAACAAGATTAACTGAATTTATTAAGGAACTCACAAAACAACGTAACACTTTACATTATAACGAAACTACGTTCAGCATTCCAGGTTCTGTTTGCACAGACTCTTGTCTAGCAACAGTAGCTTGCTTCTTCCTCCTCTAGGAGGCAGCACCACATTGCGTAAGACAGAATTTAACCAGTAAAAATTTGCAAAAGTAAAATACAACCATTGAAATAATTGTAACTAATGTAAGTGGACAATCAAAGCCAGTGATGAATGTATGTTGGGGTTATAAAAGGCCTGATTTAAAATATCATCGCCCCTCCTACAATTCTTTACGTGAAAAGTTGTGAATTTTGGATGAGCTACATCATTAGTGACAGAGGCGCATTTATTCTCCCCCCCCCATTCCTACATTCGCTGCCAGATCTAAATGAATCAACATATTGCGTCACTTTTACACTTATACTAAAGTCCAAGAGCGAATTCACATTTTATTTACCCCATTGACGCCACGAACTGCAATTACTTTTAGGTGGAATATCAGAATAAGAGTAGTGGTGAGTACTCGATATATGACGTCATCAAGATGGCCAGCCAATGCTACTCCCTTCCTCTTCTGCCAGTTAAGACATAAGAAGGGATTTCTTCTAAAATGTTCACAGTAAAAGAATGAACATTTTTGAATTTGGCATATTTCAAATTATTATATATGCATCTCGCATGTGACTTTAAAATTATTATGTATGGCTTGTACATAATACAAGATATTATGTACATATTAAACATATACAGTAAAGAAGGGTAAGACTGCGCACCGTTTTTTTTTCAGGTGAAAATCATGCACGGTTGGCACCACTGCTCCACCGCCACTTCGCACAAGATGGAAGCTAGCCGTGGATGTTATGGAGGATACGTTGGTAGTTCGTTTTGCTGAGAGATGTAAGTAAGAAGAATATTAAATTTAAAAACTTATTTTGATATTCAGTTTGCTTGTAACTTCTTCACTGTAAATGTAGAGAATGTCACGATGTTGATCTATAGAGACAGCTGTGTTAATGCCTAATCCACCTGTGTATTCGTTCTCATTGCATTGTGGAATGGGTCG
Organism: Lepisma saccharinum; assembly: GCF_977018435.1. Classification (NCBI taxonomy): domain Eukaryota; kingdom Metazoa; phylum Arthropoda; class Insecta; order Zygentoma; family Lepismatidae; genus Lepisma; species Lepisma saccharinum. The sequence continues at coordinate 56,528,808 of NC_139241.1, read as the reverse complement.
ACAGCATCACGTGTTGTGTTCCGGATTGCAGCACCGTGCACGACTGCGCACATGCGCAGTTTTACCCCACAAGTGTGTAGCTTGCAGGTAATTCTAAAATTGCGCGAGAATATTAAACGAATGAAACGAAACGTGGCGGAGAGATTAACACGTCCGGCTTGGACATGGGCGTTCTTTGTGTGATGGATCCTTCATCGATTTCATCATATCATCACTCATCTTCATCTTTGCGATTAGCCCAAAGTGACAGAAAAGCGAAGTATGATAAACCAAAACAATAAACCAATGAATTGTAACAAAATCACTATTTTTTGAAACGATAACAAATACTTAAAATTTTGTTTGGTATTTATGGAGATAATACGTTAAGGAGTCAAGGGTTCGATGTATATAGTGGTTCGGATTCCACTTTAAACTGTAGGTCTAGTCCCGATTAGCCTTACTGTGCACAAAGTGGACTTAGAACACCAACTCAAACCAAACTCACTTTAAACCAGAGTTGTTAAAGGTGCATGCATTTTGAATAAATTCAATTCCGGTCCAGGAGAGAAAATCAGCAAGCGTAAATGGGTTCTGGACCGTAAAGAACGTTTTTATCTGTAAAGTATTTCAATTCGGTCCAGAAACCTTTTTTTCCGGCTCAATTTAAATATGGTCCTGGAACATTTTTTTCTTCATCAATTTACATACGGTCCAGGAATTTTTTTTATGGATCAATTTCAATTCGGTCCAGGAACCTTTTTTCAATGAAGCAATACGCAACTTAGACCGAATTTAAATTGTGCGAGAAGAATGGTTCCGGTCCTGCAACGGGGCCCAGTAGAACCAATTAGAATTTATTGGTTCCTTGACTTTTAAAAAACAACTCTGCTTTAAACTCTACGTTCAGACCCAATTAGCCTATCTGTTCATAAAGTGGACCTAAACCCAAGATTCATTCAATCAATAGATAATACACCGTGCACATACTGTCAGTTCCGTAATGTTCCTTAGGCAGGGAAGATGCATTTTTATTATTTTTGTCATGGATATGAACCTCCCCTCCTCAATTCACCCTCTCTTCCGTAATTTACAATAGATCTACGAGATTTTTTTATATTTTACAAACCCAAACCCCTTGTTAGCACAGTGCATATGGTAGTCTTCATTTCAGTAAACAATCACAATTCTCTCGTTGATATCGTCAATGTAGAACCTACATATTCTCGGTTACAGCATATTGATGGCACCCATGCCATCTGTGCAAAGGGCACGTTGTGTTACCTCCTCAATTAATCGGACCTCAAAAATATTTCTCTACCAGAAACCTTCGTGTTCCTTTTCAGTTACCTATGTTAAATTAATCTACACTCTGTCCGGGAAATCTATGGAGAAAGCCAACGAAAACAAATTCTCTGTGCAAGCAGACTCGAGATGGTTCGTCCAACGAGAGGCGAAGGAATTGCACGGAGGGGACAAAGCCACAACTGTTACCAGTCCTTTGCCACAGCATGCACTACTTTGTTCCGTACACTCTCTTCCTCCCCTTCTCTGCCGTTATGCGTGGAGTTGATCCACAGACTCCTGGGACGTCTGTCTATCTATATGAGTTGCAATGCGAACATAAGACATTACAACTTTTGAACAGCGACCGAAAATTGAATCATGATCAAAAACCAGAAAAAAAGCATAAATAAAGGAACATTGAAAGCTAAGAACACCACAGAGTCCTTAGTCAATTATTGATTTCTCATCCCCTCCTTTCCTATCCCCCTTGGGTGGCGTGGGGACGTTCTGTTCCCAACAAATGCATCTGACTGTTAAGAGTCGATAATGGCTAAAGAAATGAAAAATTTTCACAGGACGAAAATATATAAAATACAAGTGATTGTTATCATTGTTATGACTAGTGTCCGGATATTTATGCACTTAAAATACTGAAAATATGCATGAAAATATGCACTGAAAAGGTGCAAAATATGCAACAAAATATTCCATTCGGATAACATCTTATCTTTTATTAAATGCTTTTTTTGAGTTATCTCAAAACCATTACATGCAAACAGATATATGCTGTTTTTCAGCTCATACGGTTTGACATGTAATAAATGCAAAATTTGCAGTTCTGAATTTTTACACACTCTCTTATTTTACTTTACACTGCTGCTTTATAAATACATGAAAAATTACGCGTCTTACAGATCATGATTGCGCTTGGTTAAAACATGAAATGTCAAATTTTCAACCATAGGTCTCCTTGTATTTTCGGCGACAATATTTTCAGAAAAAAAAACTCGCTCTACCTCACAAGATACCAATATGGCAACAGTATCTGGCATGCCAAGTTGAAGATCATCTCTAGACTGTCCAGTGCATTGTTGTTGTCCTTGTTTTGAAAAATAAAGTGGAGAATAAACAGCAGTGACTGAAGGAAACAGGAATTTATTTTGTTAAGAAGGTAATACGCCCAACCCATAGACGTAAAATACTATTTTAGTAGTGGTTTGTTGGCTATAAAATATGCAATATATTTACATATGCAAACAAAAACCATTTAAAATATGCATTTGCATATGCAATATGCTAAAAAAACATAACTATCCGGACCTAGTTATGACTATGGAAGTAAATTCTTACCTTTCTTTGCAACATAACACCATTAAGCTTTGTTTCCATGATATGAAAAACTCAATATGCTGACCAAGGCAGAAATTTATTTTATTTTAAAACATAAACTAAACGTAACGTTTCAACCTTCTAGCAAGGTCTTCTTCAGACTCTGTACCAAGTACAAATGAAAAATTTTCATTTTTTAATTATTTTTTCATTTGTACTTGGTACAGAGTCTGAAGAAGACCTTGCTAGAAGGTTAAAACGTTACGTTTAGTTTATGTTTTAAAATAAAATAAATTTCTGCCTTGTTCAGCATATTAAGTTTTTCACTTTCTTTGCACTAAAAAAAAGTAAATACAGTTTGAAAACGTAGAAGTTACTTCATAGTTCTACACAATATATAATGTATATTTGTTTGAAAAATCCTAAGATTTTATTTTAGCACCCCTAGAATTCGACGGCCAGTGTGTCGACACTTTGCGCCCTACCCAATAAATCATGATCTGCTGTTTGCTGTGTTCATTCCACGATTGTGTCACGGAAAGACACACAACGATGACTTCCCTGACGTAGTAGTGGTAACCGTCATATTGTAATCACGGTGCTACTGGGTTTGATTCCAGGTTTTTCGGATCTCACGTTAAACTGTAGGGCTAGTTCCAATTAGCCTATCTGTGCATATGATGATATAGAACGTATTATGAATCTAATATTTCCCAGCAAGATTAAGATTCTTGGGAATTGACTTGACCTTTGCACTCGGGTTCAAACCTTCAAATGTCGCGTGTCTAAACAAACTTATTTGAACAATAGAGAAACTAACAGAATTCTAACAATGCGTACAGTGTTTTGCAAAACAATTTACGTAACCATAGCAGTGTAAATAATAGTGCAATAGTCTTCCTGCCTAACTGTTCTACTGACAGTCCAAGTGACATGTACGAGACAAGTGGCATGTACAGTTGATCGTATCACTACGGTCCGATCCGATTCGCGATCTTGACGGTTTTGAATTTTTAGAAGTTCCAGCCTTCTTATCTTGTTATTGTAACCTTTTTTTCATATCCTGTTTTGTGTTTTCATTGTTTTTTGGCGATTTTTGTTTTCGCACAACTGTCGTGCAAACTGGGCAGTTGACATTAAGCGTAGGGTTAACATATATATTTCTAGAACTAGGCGGTAGCTATCTATACCTGATCGTAATCTTACATCACCGTATGGAATTTGTTCTGATTTTATAACCAAAGGCGACAGTGCTTGACTTTTCGTACATGATTTTGCTGAATATATTCGTTGTTTTTATGTTAATTGGTAGGATACCATTGGCCGATGTTGTGAATGGTAGGATTCAGATAAAGAGGTTGTTTTGTCCAGAATTTGAGTTTTATCCATTTGCATGAAGTCATATATAGTTTCAAGGTCGAGCATTTATGTAATTTCGATGTTTGGGACACATCTGTCTGATCAAGATATTATACTCAATTGTTTTGTTCTGCACGCTTTGTAATGATTTCTGGTAAGATCGTACACTGTGTTGCAACACTATACATACGAAAAGTTGCACTTATAAATATTCACAAAGGTTCGTTTCCAAGTAACAAATGTCGTTTGTCGCTTGGGGTTTGTCATTTTGACCTGAAAGCTTCGTTATTGAGACGACGAGATGCGAGACAGATTCGGTTAGGTAAAGATAGGTTAAGTAGGACTATTTTAGATTAGGTATAGTTTTGGTATAACTAGGTTAGGTTAGTCAGTCATAACTAGACCTCGGATTTTAGGTTTTTAACCTATTTTCTCCTTTACAGGTATGTAAGAAATAATAAGTTATGTCAGCGTTTCGTTAAAAAACGCAACAACTGATGAAGTTTTATAGTGCCTAAAATAACCTATTTTGCTTGTTTGAACCTATTTTAGGTTTACGCGCCTAAATCAAGCCTTTCTTGAAAGGCTTTTATATATTTTTAAAGGTTTTAATATATTTTTAAAGGTTTTACAGGATTTTTATATCACAGAGACATTTGCTTTGTTTGGTCACGAAAAAATTCAATGACGAACGTGTTCGAAACATACTCTGTCGATTTCCCTTCCTCCAAGTCCATGGTGATTTTTCAAAGCTCTAAACAAAGCAAAATGTCTGGTACCACTTTTACCTGTACAATCCAAGGTGGTCTGTTCTGTGTGGTCTTGCTCACTTTCGCATCACTTCGGTGCTTTGTGGCATTCACGCCTTGCAAACTAACATTTCAGCACCGAAGTTTCAACCACCGACTATTTTTTTGTTGAAGGATTATTTTCAGCATATAAGATGATCCGCACAGACAAAATTGCAGAGTTTGACTGTGGATAACATGAAACAAGATTGTTGCCTAACGACGAAGAATGGATTTTAGTAGCACATTTCCAATGGTGAGATCTACCATCGCCATAGTGTTAGGAAACACACATAACGTTATGTATATTACAGGATATAGGTGTCCCATTTTCACTGCCGGTGACTATCTATACCTAACCAGCATTTTTCAGGAATCTTGAACTATTTTATGTTCTTTTGAACCTACTTCAGGATTTTTCTAGCTTAACTTATGATTTTTAGGACCTATTTTAGGATTTTTGAACCTATTTTAGGAACCTAAAGCACACTTTTTAGAACCTAAAAATCCGAGGTCTAGTAATAACAGACTACTCTCACCACTCAACATAATGTTACATTAACTAGTGTATGCTAGATGTTATTAAAAAACTGAAGATAACAAGACACATAAATAAACAAGACGTTGGCGATATTTTAAAACTTTATTGCAAATGTTCTTTTAGTTCAGACTTCCATAGCAAGAAACAGCATTACAGCCATCAGCTGCCTTTCTTCTCTCAAAACATTAGAAATAATGCTATTGGTATTTACAGCAGCAGGATTCACTGTCTTAAACACTTGTCCTTTTTTATTATGTACAAAGTTATATTGTTTATGATATGTTTGGATGATTTCACAAGGCTCCATATACAGTTTGTTGTCCACATAAACACATTCGTCTCTAAGGCATACCACAACATAAGCTTTTTCCAATTAATCTGAAAGGATACAAGTTGCTATGGCGGTAAAAGTTGAGCATGATGTCTACCTGATGATGTACCTGCGTAATCCATTCGTTCTTCAGTTAAAATAAACATCTATAATGGTTGTAGGATACTACAAAGTTTGTCCCAGACTGCATATTCGAATTTCGACTTAACCAAAGTTGTCTATAAAGTGTTTTCAATGATTTTAGAAACGTCATAAATCATTGTTACAGGAATGTATAAATTAAGTGTACATGATTTTTTTACACATATCCGGGGCATGTATTTTTAATTTATGTACCACTCGTAGTTATTAGTCTTCACATAAAATTTATGATTCTTTCATAACGATCTAACATACTAAAAATACTTATGTAACAGTTGTTACACCTTAACTCCAAACCATTACTTTTTAAGCATGCCACTTGTCTGTGAATGTAATATTCAGAACTCAATTAAACATGTTGTAGTATTATAAACACTAATAACAGTTCAAATATAACATTTAACATTTTCAAGAGTGTTAATGTAGCAAAGTAATTCATTAGTGTATTCAAGTTTGATCTGAAACCAATCCAAATTGCTGCCAAGTAAATATCACACCTGCAAATAAACATTTTGTTTTTGCACATTTCAGAATGTGGGTAAAAGAAATTTCAAAGTTTCAAGTAACTCAATGTGTATAAAGAGGGAATGTTGAATGTTTAAAAAATGCATATGATTGATCAACGTAACCATTTCTATTAATATATTTGCTTGCTCTAATTTCTGTCATTGGCATATTGATATTTTTAAAATGGTAACAATAGATGCACATCTGTTGTACAGTACATCATTTCCTCTTAATGCATTATGTGGTGATTCATTATGTCTCATTGTTACTCATTTCTCTTGTAGTTTACCCTAAACTTATACATACATGCTTAAATTAAAATTGTTTTTGTATTTCTGTTTTTCGTTAACACATTCACATATTCACCCCCATCCTTGTAATCCACAGTATAACCTTGCTAGTTACACCACAATTTACACTTCCATTTTATTCACTTCAAACTTTAAGCGTCCATTCGGCAGTGAAAATGTTTATGTACGATTTTAACATTTCTTGAAATAAAAATACACAAATACTTGTGGGAATATAATTTTGAAACATAACAGCAAATACGAAATGTTCTCATTTACGATTTGCGTAACACATTGTATATCTTATTGCAAACATTTTTGAGCAGAATGTACGATTGTGCATTTTTAAAATGCACTATGGCATATTATCAGCAGAGAAATAAATATATTTGATAAGTTAGATATTACTATAACATAGAAACTTTAAAATTCTGAACAACGTAAAATTAATATAAAAACATGTGTAATTACGTTATAGAAAGGCCTAAATTTACGCTAAATTGAGATTATAAAATTTGTAACTACATCAATTGTGACAGATGTTTCTGAACCGATTTTAACATGAAATCGATACAAAACAAACACTATGTTAAAGAAAATACCACAACCTTCTTCTATAACTTTTGTGCACATACACACAAATTGTTTCTGTAGATTTAAACTTTTTCAAAATTTTATGTCATAAAATTAGGCCTGTTAGTATTTTGTTAAAAGAGCACCTCGTTGTAATACAGATTGAAAAACATGCTTAAACAACAATTAAAAATCTCAGTGTAATGAAACTTTAACTAATTGAATTAGCTCACTTATTCTGTAAGTTAAAGAATGCAAGTAGAATTCAGTTAATTTAATATGGTTCCTTACAGTGTATCTTTCAGTGACGATTCTTCGCGAAATTTCAAATACCTCACAAATATAACATTCACGTATTGCTCATTTTTACAAAAAAAAAAAGAAGTTAATTGTGACAACACTCTCACATTTTTTAAAATAGAAATTAGGATCATTGTTGTATTTTACATATACTCTGATGTCAGGCTTTCGTTCTCAAATCCCTTATCTAACAATATAATTGTTAGACCTCTTTCGATAATATTCAACTCACTCCCCCATTTTCATTAATAAACTCATCGGCACAATGTTATGTACATTAGTTATTGCTTCAAGAGCTGCCGATTAAAATGATATGTTTCTCCTTTTATTATACATGTTATTAACATACTATCTAAGACAACGTCTTTCTTTGACAGAAAACAACGTAAATTCTACACAATGACAACAATGGAAAGAAAATGACTTCTACAATAACGGTACTCAGATTGAAAAATGAGTAAAAAGAAAATATTTTCTGTAAATACGAAAATAGTTTTTTTTATGTAATATTTCTACGCTCAAACCTTGAAAGTATACTTGTCAGTAAAACCAATTGTGTGACGAGGCATTGTAACAAACATGGCCACTGTTTTTACTATTTACAGATATGTATATATATTTATATACCTAACACAAGTTCACATATTCTTGCTAGTTTAGTTGTCCATTTTATAGCTATTTTGTTAATATTATTATTATTCGCTGTCCATATAAAATGAATCTGATTTGCAACACTGAAAAATTGTCTTCCACGTTACACCGACACGTCTTTCTCGTGAATACTTCCAACAATACTTGAACAACAATGTTTCTGAGAGTATTCTCAATGTGGATTCTGTTGAATGATATAGCCTATTTCGATTCCAGTTTTTTCAAAACAGTGTTACGAATAAATCCGTATTGCCTTTAACGAAAACAACTGATATGTTGAAGTGTGTGATATTTGAGAAATCTTGAGTCGATGATGATGATGATGATCCAGTGATGATAAATATTTATGAATAATGAGGCTATTCTTTCAATGTTGTCTCCAGGTGTTTGCTGCAAGAAACATAAGACATTGTATAAAAATTATATTGTATTGCATTTGTTTACCTCCAAAAATATGCTAAAGTTAATAATTGTCTGTTATGAACTATTTAGTATAGAATTAATTTATGCTAACATGTCCTGAACATCGTAGATCACAGAATCAAATATATTTCTAAAATCATAATAAAAATACACATTAGTGATGACAAAGAAAAATATTGCATGAAGTAATTTGAAATCTCGTCTAAAAATATAGGAACCACAGAAGAAATTAAATTCTATGCGCGTAAATTTTTCTAAACAGGATTATAGATGTTTTATTCATAAAATTGTGGTTTTGAGAAACATGGAATTAAATTTAATTAAATAAACAAAAACCAACATAAATACTTTTTTTTTTTTTTTTTTTTTTGAAAACGTTATATTTTTCTCCGGGCAGTATTTTTAAGAAATATGGAGGACTTCTTTACGCATGGATATTGGGAATAACCCCGCCCCCCTAACCTTCAATTAACTTCTGAAAATGCTGTTCATGCAGCACAATTCATGTTCGTATTGTTGAAACGTTTTGGTTAAGAAAGCAAATACTTAAGAAATGGGGAAATACTACCGAAAGGTTCCCTTACTAATAATTATAAGTTTCGTATCACCTTTGTGCTAACTTTTGTCAGCAAAATTTTGTTTTGGGGGGATATTTCACTTAAGACGTCAAACTAAACCTAATCCTATTTTTGTTTTCAGTTCAGCTCTGTCTTGCTTCATTATCACTGATCATTGTCATCGCGATTCACCAAGGAAGAACAAAATCAACGTACAATAACAAAGGTACGTTCTAATTTTGTTTTAATACTTAAATTATCATTGCGTTAGTGCTGGATCTTACTAAAATTTTCCATGTCTAACCCTTAATTTTATATCTTTACCTTGCGTTGGTTTTCTCAATTTTTTCCAATACATTTACAATCATTGATTCCCTTTACATGTGTAACTTTATTCATTTTGATGTTTTTTTTTTAAATCTAACAAATCCCATGCAGTTGTTACCCTCACCATATATTTTGAGAGGCTCTTACCCTGGTAGTGAACATTTTCATGCATGCTGGGGCAGACTTTCCCACTCTGAAATAAAGAAGGAGAATATATTAGAAACTTAATTTCACAATATAACAGCTACTCACCGAAACGTCAGTGCATTAGTTAATGGAAGAAGTGTGTAAAAGATGTAGTCTTAAGTAACACTCTACATTCATAACATACTGAATATACCTTAAAATGCGTATTTTTAAAATGTAAATGTAAATTTTGTCATCTTGCTGTACTCACTAAGATGTTTCAAATCTTCTATAAACTTTCATCCAAATAAAATTAAGTTATCTTGTATTCTTAAATAAGAATTAATCCAGCCCGAATCTTAGAATAATAAGGAGGCTTAGAGAGGAAGGACGGAGAAATTTAAAGAGGATTATAGAAAGAGAGAAAAGGAGGAAGTACGAATGAGTAGTGAAATAGAGGGGAATAGGCAAACTAAAGAGATAAACAAATGAAAAATTGATAGAAAGAGAGAGAGAGAGAGAATATACAGAGAGATTAACACCATTAAACCTGTTTACATCATCTCCAAGAACTCAATATGCTGACCAATGCAGAATATATTTTATTTTAAAACAAACTAAACGTTACGTTTCAACATTCTAGCAAGGTCTTCTTCAGACTCTGTACACAATACAAATGACATAAGGTACAATACAGGAAGATATATATATACACACACACGAAAATCACACCCCTGCAGACACAAGATTATTAGAACGTTGTTTATCTGGAACATTCCTCTCCAGATGTTCCAGCAGGTGGTCTTCCCCTCTCAACAGTTGTTTCACCTGACAGGCGATTTAGATAAATATTTATTTTCATCTGGAACGTGGTTGCGCTCTTTATATCACGCTCTTTTCCTTATCTTTTCTTTCTTCATTCCTCTTCCTTCTTTTCTCCTCCTTCGCTCTTGTCCTTTCCACTCTCTCTAACACCTTCTTCCATTCTTTGTTTATCTTCAGTCCCCCATTCCAGTTCATTATGTCTTCTTCCCCTTTCTTCTCTATTTCCTTGGCCTCTTTCCATTTTATCCCTAGTACTCCTTTCTCCCTTCCTATCTGCTTAGCCTCATCCCACTCTATGTCATGTGCTGTCTCTCTCGTGTGCTTAATTAACGCATTTCTCTCTCTCTCTTAAATCGTACATCATCCCTATGTTCTTTCAACCTGTCTTTCATCCTCTTTTTGTTCTCCTATGATCACACTCTGACTTTCTTTACACTTCATTTCTTAGATAATCCCTTCCTCTTCCTCTTCTGTTTTCCTTTTTCTTGCTTGCGTTCTTCGCTATTCTTAAGATGCTTCGTCCTCTCTTCCTGTAAGTCCTAATGCCCGCTTTCCTAACCATTTTGAATATCTTGTCTGTGGTCTTCCCCATACGCCTTATGCCAAACAACCTCTCTTTCCCTTTCTCTTCCTCTTTTTCTTTATCTTCCTCTTCTCCCCTGCCACTTTTCTTCCTCTCTCGTAGCCATTCTTTTCCAGCTGTTTTCATAGGCTATTTATTTTGCCTTCTTTTTCACATTCTTTCGTGCATATTTTCTTGATTCTGTCCTCCATATTCTTTACAGGTATAATATTTCATTTTGTCACCTCACTTACATCACTTCTTTTGTGACAGAATACTCCTGCTGCATAGTTCTTCTGATGCCAAGTGGTTTCAATTTCTTGTCCTCTCTTCCTTTTCATCAATATATAGGTAGCTTATCTTGTCTTCCTCTTCTACGTGAAAAGAAGAACAAAAAAGAGACAAGATTAGAAGGAGAACAGCAGCCATATTGAAGAAAGAAATGGAAAAGCAGGGAAAAAGTAGATAATTTGTGTCAAAATGAAAGGTAAGGCATGAAGAAAATCAAGACAAGAATTGATGTGGTTGTAGAGCAGGCAGATACGGGAGGAGCCATTGTGGTGATGGAAGTATGAAGTCCTAAAAGAAAACGGATATGAGGAGATTTGTGGAATAGATGAAGAACAAACTGTAAGAGAAAATGTCATACAAGACTGTAGGAGGAGAGGATTCAAGAAGTGCATAAAAGAGTCAGGAGGACTGTTTGGTTTGAACGGCTTTCCAAAGATGCATAAGGAGGAGATAAAGTTGAGACCTGTAATGGACTGCAGAAACAATATTTTGGAACCTTTGGCAAAGAAACTAAAGAAAGTGATTGAAGTGTTAGTAAGACAGCAAGAAAGCAGAGCAGTGAGGAACATTGAACAAGTGGTGGAACTCATAAAAGGCCTTAAGTTGAATATGAGGAATACGACAATGTTTAGCTTAGACGTGAAAAGTGTGTTCCCAAGAATCAAGAGGAGACACGTTTTGGATATTGTTAGAAAGAAAATAGGACAAGGAATTATAGAAGAATGGGACAGTGAAAGGGTAGTGAAGGCGCTGGAAACCATTTGGAATAACGGTTACAGTAAAATGGGGGATAAAATAATGAAGTACTGAATATAAGCTCTAGCCTAAGTCAAGCAATGACTGAATTGGTAATTAATGAATGGAAATAGAAAGTGGTCGAAAAAGGAGGTGACAAAATAACCCTGTTTTGCAGATATGTGGACCATTGTTTTTGCATATGGAAGGGAACAAAGAGGCATTTCGATATATTTGCAAAGGAAATGCAAGATGTAGGAAGAGGAATATTGCTGGAACTCGAAATAGAAGAGGAAGACAAGATAAGCTATCTATATATTGATGAAAAGGAAGAGAGGACAAGAAATTGAAACAACTTGGCATCAGAAGAAGTGTGCAGCAGGAGTATTCTGTCACAAAAGAAGTGATGTAAGTGAGGTGACAAAAATAAATTTTATAAAGAATATGGAGCACAGAATCAAGAAAATATGCACAAAAGAATGTGAAATAGAAAATAAATAGCCTATTGAAACAGCTGGAAAAGAATGGCTACGAGAAGGAGGATAGACTGGACATAAACAGAAGAAGGAAGAAAAGTTGCAGCGGAGAAGAGGAAGAGAAAGCAAAAAAAGAGGTGGTTTGGAATAAGGAGTATGGGGAAGACCACAGATAAGATATGCAAATGCTTAGGAAAGCGGGCATTAAAACCTACAGGAAGGGAGGACGAAGCATCTAAACAAGAAAAAGGAAAGCGGAGAAGAGGAAGAGGAAGGGATTATCTACGAAGTGAAGTGTAAAGAATGTCAGAGTGTGTACATAGGAGAAAGTCAGGTTAAAAGAACATAGGGATGATGTACGATTTAAGAGAGAGCAATGCGATATTTAAGCACACGAGAGAGACAGGACATGGCATAGAGTGGGATGATACTAACCAGATAGGAAAGGAGAAAAGAGTACTAGTGAGAAAATGGGAAGAGGCTAAGGAAATAGAGAAGAAAGGGGAAGAAGACACAATGAACTGGAATGGGGGACTGAAAATAAACAAAGAATGGAAGAAGGTATTAAAAAGAGCGAGAAGGACAAGAGCGAAGGAGGAGGAAAGAAGGATTAGGAATGAAGAAAGAAAGGATAAGAAAAAGGAGCGTGCCATGTTCTAGATGAAACTAAATATTTATCTAAATCGCCTGTCAGGTGAAACTACAGTTGACAGGAGAAGGCCTCCTGCTGGAACACATGGAAAGAAATGTTTAAGACAAACAACTTTCGTGTGTGTGTGTGTGTGTGTGTGTGTGTGTGTGTGTGTGTGTGTGTGTGTGTGTGTGTGTGTGTATATATATATCTGCTTTGTACCTTATTTCATTTGCATCTGGTACAGTGTCTCAAGAAGACCTTGGTAGAAGGTTGAAACGTAACGTTTAGTTTGTCTTTTTTTAAAAAAGAATCTGCCTTGGTCAGCATACTAAGTTTTAATAGATCCAAAGTAAGCAAGGGAGAAACAAAGAAAGGAACAGAAAAGACTAAGGCCAAAAAGGATAGAAGGAAGGAAGGATAGAAGAGAGAGAATTAATGAGAATCGATCGAAAGATAGTAGAAACAAAGATAGAGAAAGAGGATAAATCAAAAGAAAAGTGAAATAGCAGAAAAGAGGAAAGTGTCTTATTAGTCATGAGCTCATCGAAACACATGTTCAGTACCGTCATTTTTTGCATCTCCCACCGAGATTCGAACATGGAACCACTAGCGGGCTAAGGTTAGACTACTGAACAGTTGTCCGCACAACAGCTACCCTCAACTAAAGAAGAAAACACATATTTTACCGTCCAGCACTTCCTTGCTGGCCATTACACGGTCACCATGTAACTCATTGGACGTTCCCTTTTCAAACGTCCGCTTTATAACATAAATATTTGCCCTGTGAACACACACGTCAAACCTTATAATCTGTATTAATATGTTGCAAGTGGACAGATTCTCTTTGTAGTCAGAAAGCATGGATAAATTGCGTGTGACGCGTCAGAGAAAATTTCCGAAAGGTGAAGAGGTGAACACAAAGCGTCGCAGTCAACGAATCGTGTAGCGATCACTGACCGCCGGGTGGAATTAATGATGGATGAGATGGTCCGTTCCTATTCAGTGTTGACCCATGTTCATTTTCCATGCTCGGGGCGAATAGGATGCATTGCAGACTCCATGTCTATCGGCCAGTTCGTAAGCTCTGCCGAGATGGTGACAGATCACAGGCAATTTAGGAAATGGATCATTTTGTCCGCACCCGATACGCACATAGTTCATTTGCTTGCTGCATTTGTTCATTTAATATTGAAAGGTTCGTTTATTCCTGCTGTTACAAGCTATGTCTCTATCTTTTTGTACATTTCAACGTGTCTTATCATGTTAGTCGCAATCTGCATTCGACAATATTGGCACGTATTCCTGCTGAAGGTTCCTCACTTCTGGCACGTAAGTCAAACACCTTTCAATTCAATTGTCTTTATAAAGGCTGTCTAGCAAATTAACAAATCCAAAATTATTGGCTTTTTCTTGGCCTTTCTTTCTTTTTTTTTACCTTTCAATTTTCAATATTCAATTTTGTCAACATTTATTTAACCGCTCCCTGCTTTGATATAGTTTCACATTAAGAAAATAGATGTCACTATTCAATGAAAACTCTACCACAAGGTTGGTTAAGATGTAAACTGAAGCTATACTTTAACAAGAGATTTAGACTTGCTTTAATTATTAATGCATGTAAAAATTAATGCATAAGACTGGATGGGGAATGGCCTAATTACTTTATTTAATATTTTTACAAAACTTCACGCGTACAAGAATGCAATTCTTAGGAAAAAAAGAACAAATGCTAATCAGAACTCAATACATTTTTAGATGTCCAAATATTCAATTTTGTCAAATCCCGGTACAGGTACATAAGAATGTAAATTCCCTAAACAGTAAAACCTCGTTAATCCTTACCCCGATAAGCCGGACTTCGCTTAATCCGGACAGGCAAAAGGGAAGCAGAATGCAAGGTTTTAAACGTGGCTAGAAGTCAACAAGAGAACTTCCCAAAGAAAGTCAACCACTGATGAAATTCTGTTTCTTGCAGACTTCGTACTGTACTGTATAGTGCATTTAGACCTATGCCCCTACACCATAATGAACGTGTTTTGTTGCTATAAACGGAGTCTTAATGCACTTTCTACTGTTCTTTTTGATTATTTCAGTTAATCCAGAATTTCATTAAACCGGTCAACTTACCCCCCATTAGTCCGGATTAACGAGGTTTTACTGTACTGTAAAAAAATAGCAAAACATCTTGATACAAGCAAATGCTGATCTACCACCTCACCCCATAACAAAAGGGAACATATGAAATATATACAGTGCATGTGTACAAATAAATGACAAAAATAATAATATACTTAGTTTCAGTCCAGTTTGAGACAGCCGGCCACCATGGCAGAGTGGTTAGCGCATCGCACTACGACGCCAGGGGGTCCCGGGTTCGAATCCCGGCATGGGCGTTTGTGACTGTCCATTCATCAATTTCATCATGTCATCACTCATCCCCATCTTTGCAAATTTTCCAAAAGAGGCACAAAACCGAATCAGTTTAAGGTAATATATATATTTTTAATAATTCACAGGCAACTTCAGTTTTTAATAGTATGTTGTTTTATTTGCTTCTGTTCATAATTGTACTTCTGTTGTTTTACTTCATTTGGGAGTGCATTCCAGGTTTTAGGTGTCATGTAACTCAACGTAGATTGCCAAGCAGAGGTTCTGCAGCGAATATATTGAGATGAGTGGCATTTCTGGTGGAGCACGAGCGCGTATCACCCGTGCCTATGAGTTTCGCAGTTTGATAGTCCCAGTTGTTCTTATGTATTAGGTTGCAAATGGTGAAGGTCATGACACCTTCTCGGTCAAGCGCCGTATTTCGTCTTCTGACGTCAGGTTAAATGCTTTCGTTGTTAGCCCAAATGTAGTGTGTTACGTAAGAGATTTAAACTTAATCATTCCGATATTGCGTCAGAATATGAAATACGCCGCTGGTGTTTGACTTACGTGTGATGAGCCGTAGCTACGCCGAAGCGGTGACTTACCCAAATGCCAACCTCTTTTCCGCGTGCTGGAATGCATTGTTGCAGACTAACGAGGCTCAGACATCTGGTCCCACAGCCCCCTCCCCCCCTAAGGGTGCGGGAGAACTACACAGTACCCTGGGAATCTCTGGAGAAATCGAACAAAAACAAGTAGAGTAAAGGGTGCTGCAGCTACCAACAGTCTGCAGCCCACACTGTTTCGCTTCGCCCACTCGCTTTCTCCCCATCTCTACCGTTATGCGCAGCCTTGATCCACAGATACCCGAGACGTGGAAAAATGATCCCAAGTTCTGTTTCGGTATTAGATGTAGACTACAGTAGAAGTGCCTGCGAATAAATGAATGACTCAGCAGAAATCTGACACATCCGGTGTTATGTTACATCCGGTGACCTTGACGACATCCGTAAATGAGCCAATATATCGCTGACTAAATAGAAATTTGATGTGCCTGTTGACCTTGAAGACATCCGGCGAAGAGCCTGTGGCGATGTGGAAGGGGGAGGGAGTAATTGACCCTTGACTTGCGTTAGTTGCTTGGTGTATGCTAACCTAACACGTCAGTGTGTGTGTGTGTGTGTGTAGCGCATATCCGTGAGCATCCAACGTGAAATATAACAGGGACATGAAGAAATCTGACATTGCGTCGAAGGTGATGTACCCCGAAAGACTGGTGATTAAGGTTGCTGCTCCGTTAACAAGTGTGTTGAGTATTCGATTCCTGGTAGTCAGTATAAAGTGTAAACATTTTTTTGATTAACCTTTGTGAGCAAAAAGTGAACGTAAACCAAACAAGATGGCGGTGATCGAAAAGGTAGTTGGTCACGTTAGTGGTTAATGTTGCTGCCTTGTAATGAAGTGGTCTCGGGTTCGATTCCCTACACAATGAAACGGGGTAATTGTTATATTTCCAATTGTAGGTGTAGTTCGAGTACCGATGAGCCCAATTTTCGCATAAATTGTATTGTAATGAGAAACGATAGCTTAGTGGTTAACGCTGGTGATTGGAAGTTAAGAGGTTCCGGGTTCTATTCATTTTTTTTTGACAAATTTCACAATGCTTCCGATCAAAATGTAAACTGTACATCCAGTCCCGATTAGCCTATCTCAGCATAAAATGGGGTTGAATCAAAGAAGATGGCGGCCAGAATGTCCAGTGGCGTAGTTCAGAGGGAGGAAAATCATTGTTATTTTTCAAATTGTAGGTGCATTTCGAGTCCCTTTGAGTCCATATTTGCATTAATTGTATTTTAATAAACAACGATAGCTTAGTTGTTAACGTTGGTGATTGGAAATTAAGAGGTGCCGGGTTCGATTCCTGTTTTTGACAAATTTCACAATGCGTCCTATCGCAATTTAAACTGTAGATCCAGTAACGATTACCGTATCTGATCATAAAATGGAGTTGAAAGAAACAAGATGGCGGCTATAAGGTTTAGTGACGTACTCTGGAGGGGGAAATATGGGTGTAAATGGGCTTCGAAGTGACTAGACAAACAAAATACTAACGAAAAAGCCTTCTATCAATTTGATTTCGCGGAAAGCTACTGGTTAATGTTATTGTTTTGAAATAAAGAGGTTGGGTGTTCGATTCCCAGGTGGGGACAAACTGCAGATTAGACTGCGTCCCAATTTTAACTGTAGATATGGTTATGATTAGCCAATATGAACATGAAATGAAGTTGAAACAAGCAATATGGCGACCAGTATGTTCAGTGGCGTATTTTGAGGGGGCGTTCGGGGGACATGTATTTCAAAATGGCTGAAGTGCAAAATAAAAATTAATAGTGGATTCAACTCTAGTTGTCCATGCATGTTAATCTGTGACGTTTCGATAGCTTTGTGGCTAGCGCTGGAGATTGGTAATGAGGAGGTCACGGGTTCGATACCTGCTTTTGACAAAGTACCCAATGATTCTGATGGCAATTTAAACTTTAGGTCGAGTCCCGATTAGCCTATCTGAGCATAAAATGGAGTTGAAACAAAATAGATAGCGGCCAGAATGTTCAGTGGCGTACCTCAGGAAGTGGAATTAATGGTCGAAATGGATTTTGAAAGGGCTAAACTAAGAAATACTAACGGAAATGTATCGTATTCTATTTCTCGAGGAAAGATAGCGTTGGTTTCGCGGAAAGCTAATTTTTAATGATGTTGCCTTGTAATAAAGAGGGTTGGGGTTCAATTCCCGGTACAGGCAAACTGCAGAGAAGACGGGGCCCCCTAATTTTAACTGTAGGTTTAATGATGATTTACCAATATGAGCATGAAATGAAGTTAAAACAAAGAAGATGGCGAACAGCATGTTCAGTGGCGTATCTGTGAGGGGGAATTTATGGAGAAATGTGTATTTCGAAATGGCCGAAGTTCAAAATATAAATTGGTCCAATTGTAGTTTTCAATGCAAGTTAATGTGTAACCTGGCGATAGCTTTTGTGCCTAATACTGGTGATTGGTAATTAAGAGGTTCAAGGTTCGATTTCTGTTTTTGGCAAATTGAACATTGCTTCCGATCGCAGTGTAAACTGCAGGTGCAGTCCATATTAGCCTTTGTGAGCATAAAATGGATTTGAAACAAATAAGATGGCGGCTAGCGTGTCCAATGGCGTACCCCTCGGAGGTTGAGGGTGGGGAAAATAAGGGTCTAAATTAGCTTCGAAGTGACTAAACTAAAAAAAAAACTAACGGAAATGCCTTCTATTCTATTTCTTGTGAAAAGATAACTTTAGTTTCGCGGAAAGCTAACTGGTTATTGATGATAATTTCAAAATCCATTTAGACCTGAGGTACGCCACTGGACATTCTGGCCGCTATCTTGTTTGTTTCAACTCCATTTTATGCTCAGATAGGCTAATCGGGACTCGATTTAAAGTTTAAATTGCCATCAGAATCATTGAGTACTTTGTCAAAAGCAGGAATCGAACCCGTGACATCCTCATTACCAATCACCAGCGCTGGCCCCAAAGCTATAGCCACGTCACAGATTAACATGCATTGACAACTAGAATTGAATCCACTATTAAGTTTTATTTTGCACTTCAGCCATTTTCAAATACATGTCCCCCGAACGGCCCGAACATACTGGTCGCCATATTGCTTGTTTCAACTTCATTTTATGTTCATATTGGCTAATCATAACCATATCTACAGTTAAAATTGGGTCGCAGTCTAATCTGCAGTTTGTCCCCACATGGGAATCGAACACCCAACCTCTTTATTTCAAAACAATAACATCAATCAGTAGCTTTCCGCGAAATCAAATGGATCTTTCCGCAAGAAATAGAGTAGAGAGTTTTTTCGTAAGTATTATCTTTGTCTAGCCACTTCGAAGCCCATTTACACGTTTATTTCCCCCTCCAGAGTAAGTCACTAAACCTTAACCACTAATCTATCGTTGTTTATTAAGATACAATTTATGCAAATATGGACTCAATGGGACTCGGAATGCACCTACAATTTGAAAAATAACAATGATTTTCCTCCCTCTGAAGTACGCCACTGGACATTCTGGCGGCCATCTTCTTTGTTTCAACCCCATTTTATGCTGAGATAGGCTAATCGGGGCTGGATGTACAGTTTACAATTTGATCGGAAGCATTGTGCCATTTGTCAAAAAAAGGAATCGAACACGGGACCTCTTAATTTCCAATCACCAGCGTTAACCACTAAGCTATCGTTGCTCATTACAATACAATTTATTCAAAAATTGGGCTCATCGGTACTCGAGCTACACCTACAATTGGAAATATAAAATTACCCCATTTGATTGTATAGGGAATCGAACCCGACACCTCTTCATTACAAGGCAGCAACATTAACCACTAACCTGACAAACTAGCTTTTCGATCACCGCCATTTTGTTTGGTTTACATGCACTTTTTGCTCACAAAGGTTAATCAAAACAATGTTTACACTTTAAGCTGACTACCAGGAATCGAACACTCAACACCTTTGTTTACAGAGCAGCAACCTTAGCCGCCAGTCTTTCGGAGTACATCACCTTCGACGCAATTTTAAAATCAGATTTCTTCATGTCCTTGTTATATTTCACGTTGGATGCGCACGCATATGTGCTACACACACACACACTGACGTGTTAGGTTAGCATACACCAAGCAACTAATTTAAGTCAAGGGTCAATTACTCCCTCCCTCTTCCACATCGCCACAGGCTCTTCGCCGGATTTCTTCAATGTCAACAGGCACATCAAATTTCTGTTGAGTCAGCGATATATCCGCGCATACATACAGGGATGTCGTCAAAGTCACCGGATGTAACATAACACCGGATGTGTCAGATTTCTGCTGAGTCATTCATTTATCCGAAGGCACTTCTACTACAACTCTATTGTAGTATTGCATTTAGACGTACAGTTGTAGATTTGCAATATTATGGTCCTAAGGCTGTCACACGTTGTACAGATTGGTGTTTATTGTCTACATTTCATTCTCAAAAGTAATATTTCCGTCGATTTGAATTTTTTTTTTTTCAGTTGAGAGAATGATCTTGACACAAGGTTTTTACAGTTCGCACATTGTTTGCAGCAGCATCTTCAACAGTGAAGTGGGAGGATGAAAAAAAAAAAGAGTGACGATTTGACCATTTACTGCGTTCCTCTCTTCCCCATTCAGGTTTCCAAGTAAACGTTCCAATTTCACGCTCTGAAAATATGTATGTTTTTCTATTCAAGAAGAGAAAATGCTTCCACATTATGAAGGTGAAGTTTACACAGGTGGAACCGTTCTGCATTTTCAACGAATAATGTTAGATGTCGTTATAAGCGAAGATCTTTAATTTTCTGAAAAAAATATTAGTACTACATCAACAGTTTTAAACAATTATTTTCTCAGTTCTGCATTTAAATTTTCTGAGTTATCCGTTGAAATCTTAATTGGAATAAAGATGAAATACTCGCTTGTTGTTACTGTGAAATCTAAACCCTCAATAGTTGAAATATTCTTCACTAAGTAACAAATTGGCAAAAGAAAAAGAAACGAAAATTGTCAGCTGGTTCACATGTACTCTTCGCAACACCTTATTTGCCCGCCCTCAAAAAAAATCAGTCCTGAATTCGTAAATTTGGCAACATAGCACTTCAGAGTCAACAAATAGTATACAACTTAGCAACATTTTTTCCTTTCTAAATGAAACTGCTCTTGTGAACTTTTTTCATTCTTTTACATTCCATGAAGTTAGAAACCCTAAACCAGTAATGCAATACATAATTAAACAAATATGGTAAATTGGAAATACGAAAGTTGAATTTTATTACGATCCTTTGTTCTGAAATTGAAAATAGGGGAATTTTTGTGCGTTTGAAACACAACTGGTTCTCCTCCACCTGGAGAGAATGGAAATCACATTTGAATGCAATGAGGCAGTTTTGTCACGATTTTAGGCGAAATCACAGTAAAGATAACTTGCAAAATACAGGACGATTCTTCAAAGTGCGTCTTTTCCTTGATCTGTGGCGGATTCCGACACAATGTTTTTTCAACTGAGATCAACTTGTTTTACAAAGTTTCACGTAAGTATTCTCCTGACGCAGTTGGTTAGACAGTCGTCTTCTTATACTTTTTCGTCAAGAACGAAACATCGTAGGTTCAAATCCCACCCTCTCCTGATTCTTTTTTTTTGTTGTTGTTGTTATTTACCGTGTTGTAATAATGTAATATAAGAATAAGATTACATTAAATCGCTATAAATATTTATGCGATGCATACCTTTAGGAATGTTTTGATCATCTTGATTTTTTTATTGATTATTATTTGATTTATTCATTATTGATTTTTCAATGATTGCAGGATTTTTGGGAAGACCTTTCTTTTCATTCAGCTGTCGAAAGTTATGTTAACACATATTAAGAATTTATATGTCCTAAATATATATTCTTAAATAGGAAGTAATGAAGGTGTCCCAGGTTTTATATCCGGTGGAGGCTCATTGCACAGTGGTCCGGATTTCTGTTTAAACTGTAGGCCCAGTCCCGATTAGCCTATCTGTGCATAAAGTATGCTTAAAACAACAATACAAATACACACGAATACGATGTTGTTTGTTTGTGCTCTTCACTGCGGACCTAAAATATATGTCGGATTTTCCATGATACAACCACAAATTTTATTCTATGTTCAAATTTTGAAACACCTCAGACATTACATGGTATGTCTATACACATTTCAAGTTACATGTTCCTTACTACGATTAAAATGTCATCCGTAAATGCTAGACGTAAATTGCATAAATATCCAAATTCCAAGAAATGTAGATAAGTATTCTCGTCAAAGGTGTCTTTCTTTCCGAAAGAAAAAAGCAGAGAAGTAGGTTTGAACCCACGACCTTCCATTCCGCAAACAAACACGATCCTCCTACACCACACCGCTGACGTTATTTTTAGCACTCGATTCCAGAGATGAAGGCATACACATTTCTGTGGAGGTGTAGTATAGTGTGAAGTAGAAAGTTTTAGGTGGGGAATATTTGCTGAGCCTTTAGGATAGCTGGAGAATGCTCGTACCATTAAAAATTATGAATAGGACTTGGAAGTTGATAACCTAAAAAATGTCAAAAGATGACTTATAGAATGATCTAAAAATGGTAAAAAATTACCCAAAAATGATTTTCGCTCTACTAGTGAAAGCTTAATTTTTTACATAAATTACACGAGTAGTTGAATAATTCGATAAAGCAGTTTGTTCGGTGGTTTAAACTACTGAAACAATTAAGTGCTAATGTGGTTTTTGTTTATTCTTACTTGAAGGTTATATAAAATACATGACAATGTTTTTCTGTATAAATCATTCATCTCTTTTCAGAATGGGCCTTATACGGTACTGTAGTCGGCCAGCATCCGAAAATACAGCTGTGTTACCAGAGTAAAATTTCATTTAATATTGTGACTAATTTTACTTTAAAAATCACAGATTAAAGGAATAATAGTGTCCAGCAAAAGAAACTCAAAGTAGGCTTCACGCAAAGTATTTTAATCCATTGCCAAACATTTCAGTTAACAATAATATTGTGCTTTTTCCATTGACCGTATTCTTGTTTCATGGCGAATTTGGTAAAAGAACCATGTCAGGAAATTTTAATATGTTAAGTTGTGATAGAATATGCATTCAAATTCACGAAACAACAGGGGAGGAGAAAAATAAACCTAAAAAATATAGAAAAATGCAACAAAAAACTGTTACTGAAAAATAAACAAAAAGACAAAAAAGGCCGAAAAAAATAAAAAAAGTGTTTTCTGGTTATCATTGTTTTTAAGAGTCAGAAAAATAATTAATCTTTCATCAACTTCGGGACAGTAATTACTAATTATAACCATTGAAAAATTTTGAGGGAAGGAGGCGGCTTACGTAAATTTTCCTTGCTGAGGGATCGTATCCCATATCTCCACTTTATAATACAAAAAAAAAAAAATCAGGTTCATATTTCGAAAATGACTTGCAGTTTTCCACCACGAAAATAGGTTTTTCATACTTTGAAGTTCGTTAGGGTGCACTTGAATGCATTGGATGCATTGTTTTAATTGCACACATATTTCATACGTTCAATATTCCTCTCCTCTCTCTCTTCTTACAGTCTTTGGGAAAATGCTGAAGTATCTTGGCAACCGGGGAGTTCAACTGTCCCCTTTTCGCTTTCAAGTTCCTGCTTTCAACACACAAGAAAAACTTCGCAACTAAAGGATTGCTTGTTCAAAACACGGCATTTGCACACAATTTACAAAATGTGACAAAACACCAACAGAAATGTTCATCATTCTTCCCTTTCAGCGTTTCTCGATTTTTGTTGAATTCGTTTCCACTTAAACATTGTCATTGGGGAAACTATAGACATGACATTATGCGTGATTTGGTTTCTTCGAGCCAACTTTAACATGAGCTACCTGGAGAAGAGGTAGTAGCGTGCTTGACCCCCACGAAGGAGGTCGTAGGTTCGATGCTCCATCTAGGCAGGATTTTTTTTTCAGGAGTATATCGTTGGGTGTGAAGTTTATCTACCGTGCTAAGAAGTTAACATTGGTCTCTGTATTTCACGAGGCGAGAGGAAATAGTAACACGAAGTTATTTCGATAATAGGAGGAAATCTCATGCCACGTGGAGTGTGCAGAATCCAGTTACGTAGAGCTAAGTGTGTGGTGGTTGTTTTGAATATTGCAAATTTAGTGGAAAGTTTGTTAGATCTGATACTCGTACTTTCTGTTCAAATAAGACGAATATTTTGGATACAAAGCAGTGGATATAACGATCATTCTCAGGTTTTGAATTTTTTGTTTGTCACTCACTATATAAATACTTATTAGTAGCCTCTTTTTATCACATCGGCCTCCGTCGCAATAGCGATTTACTCATGTTAATTGGCGATTTACTATTAGTTTTAGACGCATCGAAAGATGGAGGTGAGTGGATCAACAACAGTCATTACAAAGAAAAGGACATAGAATTAAACAATCTTAGCATTTTGAACTCATTAAACTGTCTCCCTCGTTACAGTAATGCTCTACATTACTGCTTAAAATAATTGTATGTGTGTGTGTTAATAATAATAACGCATGGCTAAACAGCCCTCGAAAGGGCCTGGGCATATGTCCCGGCTGCCAGTGTCCCTCTCACAATACTACCTAGAGGTGTGGAGTTCTTCAACCGGTAATGGGGTGACGTGGGGTTAACACGTCGAACCCCCAGCCGTTATAGGAGATTTCGGAGAACGGGTTACGCTACTCAATCATAACTCCCCAATTTCCTCAGGATGGTGGGTTGCCACCGGCCCTATACACAGGTCGAGAATCCAGAGACTGAACCCAGGCGGACTCGAACCCATGCCGTCCCGCAGTCGGAGCCCAAAGCACAGTGCCTTAGGCCGCACGGGCACGGAGGAGGACTGTGTGTGTGTGTTAGTATATCGAAATAATCAATGTTTTAGGTGTCAGTGAAGAGTATAAATAATACATAACTTAAATAACGTTACATTTTGCATAATACGTATATGTGATATGTGAATTAAAATAATGTGTGTGTTAACACAACTGATGAAGAATAGCTAAAAGAAAAAAGCTTTAACCTTAAATCCTGGTAACCAACAACATCTAAGGGGGAAGATGCGCAGAAGGGACGTCCGTCAAAGTGTCCATCGGCTTGATTTTTAAATGTTTTAATATCGACAGTCTCTTTTCAGCGAACCAAAAATGAAAGAAAAGGAGAAGGTGGGATTTGAACCTTCGACCTTTCATAGATGGTGAAAAATAAGTCTAACAAACAGTGTCTAACAAACTTCTCAACGTTAACTTACTGAAAACATGCTCTTAAAAACACGTTGACGTTTATGAAAACATCCACTTTCCTATGTTCCAAGCACATTTTCTCGACAAGTAGTGAAAAATATTATATCTTGAGAACTGTTCGATATTATACAAGGTATTGTAAATAAAATGTCGCATAAACTCCTCATAAATTTGCTTATTTCTGCACAAACGTGATGGCGATTTTCTCCAGGTGGAGAAAAACTCATTTCAGTGTTTCAAACCACTCTGATTTCAAGTGGAGCAAGCAGAATCATAAAACTTCCTCCTCTTTATCCAATTTATTATTTCTGTTTGATTGTGTATTATAATAGCAGTTTATAGTTTCTAAGTTCGTGGAATGTGCGAAATTGGAAACCTTTCACTGCAGCGTTTTTCGTCTAGGTGAGAGACCAACTCAAAGTTGGCAACTCTCAGCTGCCGCCGAAGTGCAATGTTGCTAAGTTTACGAATTCGGGACTTAGAATTCCTTCGGGGCTGTCAAATAATAAGTTGCGAAGAGTATGTTGTAAAACATACAGTAATAATACTTCTAGTGACTACCTTCAGGTAGAAAAGAAGAGGATTTGGATGTGTTAAAACATATTTTGATCATCCAATACGTTACAGATGTCTTGCACCGTGGCGGTCTAAGGCGCAAGCTTTGGGCTCCGGCAACGGGACTCGTACACATTCGAGTCTCCTGGGAGAAGCGTAACAACTTTCTCCTGAGATTTCGTGTCATGGGAGCGGTGGCCACCCACCACCATCGTGAGGAAATTGTACAGCTACGAATAAGTAGAGTGACACGGTCATAGAAAATTTACAACAACGAGTGAGGGTTCGTTGTGCTGACCACACGTCACCCTGCAACCAGTTGGATGATCTCCCATCTCCGTTGGGGGTGAAGCCAGCAGTCACAAGGCTTCCACCTGTGGTTAAGGCGCATGCCCCACAATAGTAAGGTCGAAGGATCGAATGGAATCGG
Source organism: Lepisma saccharinum (assembly GCF_977018435.1). Classification (NCBI taxonomy): domain Eukaryota; kingdom Metazoa; phylum Arthropoda; class Insecta; order Zygentoma; family Lepismatidae; genus Lepisma; species Lepisma saccharinum. Next base: position 56,502,535 of record NC_139241.1, on the reverse strand, counting down.
CGAGCACTTTTTCAGAGACATGTGTTCAATTAGAAGTTGCATTTTTTTCAATTTACAGATTGTGCTGAAGCTAAAGTAGCAGAATACAATGGTTCCCAAGCAAGTGGCAGTTTTGTCTAGTGGTTAAGGCAGCTGCTCCACAATCAAGAAGTGGAAAGATGGAATCCACCCCTCGGCGAAAAATTTTCAGAGATATGATTTTTAGTGAAATGACAAGTGGCGTCATGTAGTAGCAAATGTCTGAACTAACACCTTTTTTTTCTTTCAAAAATACCCCTGTTACCTCGCTCGGTAAGAGTGTTGCTCCCAATTCCCCAAGTCACAGACCCTTCCCTTTAGTGACCATTGTCTTTGAGTAGGTGATCGGTAATATGTGTGAAGGTAGTTGTGGAATTCTGCGAGCCCCGTAGGTAGTTACGGGCTCCGTACAGATCACGACAAGTGGAGAGGTTGAGAGGAAGTGAGGACTTAGGCAAAGTGGGTGGTAAAGAAGAACAGAGGAAATTCAAAACAAACTTTCTCCTCCGGGATTCGAACCCGCAACCTCTGAAACTGGAAGTAACACCCTTACCGATTGAGCTAATAACGGTATTCACTCCATGTTTTTTGGAAGTTATTTTTCAATCAAGTTTGATCTTCTCGTTGCCTGAAAAAAGATCAAACTTTCTCGGAGGAGATTTGATCTCGCGTCCTTTCGGATTCCAAACAGCTTCCTTACTATCTTTTTTTTTTTTTTAGAAAAGGAATACCCCTAATCGGTAGTATTCACATTTTTCTCAAATCTCACACATTTCAATTTTTCTCTACAGTATATACTCTACATTCTCATTAGCACAAACACAAACATCCCCTGGCATCCCAGAGGTCCCGGATTCTAATCCTGGCCTGTGCATGGAGGTTTGTGAGTGTCCATTCATCAATTTCATCATGTCGTCACTCATCCTCATCTTCGCAAATTAGCAAAAAGTGGCACAAAAAGCGAAGTAAAATAAAGTAAATAAATCAACCATTCTCTTAACATAAATAATACATTTGTAGTGTATTTATGCTAAGAGAACCCAACCTAACAGACCTAACCTAACAACGTAGGCATTCCTCGTCTGAAAGCAAGGTTAATATTGTGTTGTGCGATAAGGGAGGCAGGATTTTCAAGTCTCTTATAAAACCTTCTCGAGCAGGTCTAATCTCCAGGAAGGTATCCACTTGTTCAAGCCCGGCACCTAACGACCTGTTGGGTGAGATGAGTCAAGGCAAGAGCTTATAAAACCTTTTCCTGCTCCCCCAAAATAGGCATTAGTTAGGCTGGAGAGTTCAATGAACTAACCGATCTATAACTATACGCACTGGTAATGATATAAGATAATAAACCTTTCTTCGGGCAGGCCTTATGAAAAATGGTTTTATCTCCGCATATCATTACCAGTGCGTATAGTTAAGAGATCGGTTAGTTCATTGAACTCTGCAGCATACCTTACTTAATAAGGGATAAACCAATCTTAGAGTTTAACTTTCACAGTGAAAGCGAGGTGGCTATTTCGTGTTTCTTCCAATCATGATTTCAACTGATAACTTACTACATATAAACGCAAAACTTTGATATTAATTGCTTAAACTTTTGATGTAGCACTAATATTTTTTAAGAAAAATCAAAATCTTCGCTTGTAGCGACATCTAACATTGTCCGTTGCATATACAGACACCTCAACATTGATCAACTGGCTTAACTCATAGTCAAACGACCCAAGTTTGGAAAATACATATTAATATGAATCAACAACTTAAAATAATTATAAGATGGATATACATTTTGGTGCATCTGGCGGAACCAAAATTGATCTGATGGTGACAACTTGATTACGACTCCCCAAGCCCCGATCGAATAACCATTAAAGCAGACCAACCATAGAAGGTCGAACTGGAACATATGCAGTTTAGCAGATCTTCACCCCCTTCCCTCATCCCCTCCGATACCCAGCAACTTCCGTGCGTTATCCGATATTCGGTATTGTCCCGCGGAAATCCCAATTCGCTAACCCTTTTAACTGCCATGACCTCTATTGGCCACTTCAGCAACTTTATTGTCTATTAATGATCAGCGGACTGTGGTACGCAATGCTGTTCTCTGATGGTTAATCCGTGTCGTTTGTTTAGCGACCACTTTTTCTGCTTTGTTTTTTTTTTTTTTTTTTGCTCTACCCCTCGCTACAGCTGCATTGGCAACGCTCTGCAAAATTACAGATAATAATATGAAATATGTCACGTATACCTTCATCCCCATAATACCAGAGCTCCGAGATTTTCGTGGATAAAAACAAAATCCTTTTTGGCTGTGGTTTTGCACGACGATTTACCAATCTGTGAGTTTCGAGCATTTTAATTGTAACCTGATAAATAGATATGGGATTTTCTAGCAGTGTGGACGTTTAGATTACATTACTCTAATTTTTGTGGATTGGAATATTTATCTGCATGATCAAAGGTCTTTCTGATGTCCACTACGAAGGTGGAATGCGTAGAGGTGAGGCCGTCGGATTCTCAGATGTGCTCAGTATTTGCACTTATCTTCTTTTAGCTTTGTTTCTCTTTTGACTGATCGCGGCGATGAGGATGAGGGAATACTCACGAAGAAACATCCACGCAATAGCGGGGCTCGAACCTGGGACCGTTGATGTCGAGATCGTGAGTCCAGCACTCAACGCACGCTGCCGTGGAAACCACGTCATCCATTTTTAACCATTCCTTACGTTTTCTTCAATACTTTCTTTCATTCGTATTCCTTTTGAACATTTATGTTTTCCTTATAACGAGGAATATTTTCGTCTTCATGTCTGTGTTCTAGATTCTATTTCTTCTTTTCTTCTTCATTACTTGTTTTCTTACTTCATCTCTCCACTGTTTTGACCTGTTTTCTCCTCTTTTATCGTATGCTGCTTCCTTCCCTCTTTCTTTCTTTCTCTTTCTCTCTATTTCCCCATTGACCGTTAAACATGACATCACGGATTTCCAATACATAAATTCCACCCCAGAGAACAACATTGATTTTGCCTACTCTTATAAAAAGAATTCCGCAGCGACCTGTGTGTCAAAATTGTTTATTAAGACTGGATATTTGAAGGAGGAAAAGATACTGTGCCGCCCTTGATATATTTAGGGGGAGGGAAGTAGAACGTTTCTTTCCCTCCCCCAGCCTTAAGTCGGTATGTAGGTTAGCATACACTACGAGTGTTAACACCAGCCAAGTTGATAACACTAGAGTTAGCAGTGTTAAAACACGGATTCTCCAAACGTGAATAACCTTCACAACTTGGTTTTCAACCGTGAGGCATTTGCATTTCTACTCTAGAAGTTGTGTTTGTTAGTGACTTTTGGACCTAGGTTTTGCACGTTATACAGAAGAGAATTGGGATTATCCATTTAATCAGTATTTATTATGCTGATGGTCTTCGTTTTGTTGCCTCCATGAAGAGTCTTGAAACTAATTCCACATGCAAATGCAAACGTACATCACAGGGAAACTTTTCCACATTATATCCTCAATTATCACCAAAGGTTAGCAATATCTACGTTGTCATCCTCCAATACTGCCAAATGCTACTCTATTTCTCGTTTCGAACAACAGATGGCACCACTAGCTCAGCTGAAACAACCTTCGCTGATGCTGATGCGGCAGTTGGATCCGCAACTGTGTTGAAAGCCACTAATTACTCGTTTATGTCAGCGTGTTGCGGCTTCTGTTAATATGAGTTTGTTTAACAACAACGCCTGACGTCGTAGATTTCTAATGAGTTACTCGGTACTGGTTTTGATCCCGTAGAACATGACCTCTCGCTGTGCAGCATACTGACTGCCGATGAGGCCTCCAAAATTCCTGTACCCGATAGTTTCCCCTTCCCGTAACTTTTTCCACTATCGATCCTTTACATGCTTGTTTGTTTCCCCAAGTTTGGTAGCTCACCTCGCTCCAAAATGGCTAGAGCGTGGAGAACGGGGCGGAGTTGCTGTACACATCGCAATTAAGTAATTAGGGTTCATAAGGTCGCTCAAACTGGAACGTAACTGTACCTTGGCAAGCTATAACTTGTGACTCGACTTCATTTGCATGCTCAGGCATAATTATGTCTCTCCTATTTCATTCCTCCCTTCCCTTACCCCCACGAAATTAAACGAGTTTAAATTTTCATCTGCTTGTACGTCAGTCCGTCAGTATATCTCAGGAACTACTCAGACGAAATATTACAGATAACCATGTTTATTACAGAACAAAATTATAATTGAACACATGTTTTACGTTGCACTAATTTTTTCATAGTTACAGTTGAACAAACTGATAACTGAACACTATATATTAGTTATTTTCGTTACTCTTAAAATTGAAATGATTCCTATATATTTCGTGCAGTATTCTATCTTCCTTCAGTCACGCTATGCACTGGATATGATGAGCACACACTGACAACTCTGTACTATTTTTAGAATTGTTTTATGCATAAAATGTATTCTTATATTGTAATACTTTTCGAGAACCTTATGCAACTTCGCTTTACGTGAATCTTTGCTGTTGCGATACTTTCCAAGATTCTGTATCCATCTTTGGTAGCATGAGACTTGGTGACAATCTATGCATCTGGGTCTTCTGTGTGAGATTTTCTGAGTATGGAAGCATTCTTTCTGTTAGACAGACTTGCTCATATTCTGTGTATTCTTGCTTTATGAGATACTTTCTGAGATTCTGAATATTCTAGAGCATCCTCGATTTTTCAGGTTTTTGGATTCTGGACACTCTTCTTTATTGAGCTTTCAGTGAGACTACATAATATTCTGTGTATCCTCTCTTCTCTTGAGACTTTTTGAGATTGCCATTTTCGTTTCTCAAGTTTCTTGAGATTGCGTACAATACTCACTTTCATCGACTCTCTCTTACATTCCATGTATTATTATATGCGGCGAGAATCTTGTGTATTCTTGCTTTACACGAGACTTTCTTATATTCCAAGTATACTCATCCTTGATATTTGTGAGATTTTTCAAGATTGTGTGCATCTTCGCTTCATATGAGACTTTCTAACCACATTGCATAGGGTTAATGATATTCAAATCTAGTTTCACAAAACTAAAAGGAATCACTCACCTGCTTAACGTTGAAATCGATGTTGGTCCGGATTGGTCTGTGGTGAAGTTGTTGAGGGGGTCGGAAGTTGTTGCCCAGCGGCGCTCCACGAAGTTTCCCGTCTTCCTGCTTCAGCTGCCGCAAAGCGTGGAGCTTCAGAAAAGGGAAAAGAAAGAGGTCAGATGTCGTATTGATCACATCGACTATTTATATAAATAGTGGAGAATACATAATAGATTCAAAAAGTTTTCGGAAACATGAGATGTGGCAATTCTGCATCAATGACTACGCCCGGAAACCTACTCCTTTAAAGCAAGTGTTTCTGTGAAAGTTCGGAGAGCCACTTGTCAGAAACGATGTCCGACAGTTGTTATTTTGAATCGAAAGCTAAGGATGCAATGATAACACTTTTTATTTATCCAAATATACATTCAGTATGTGAATAGACGAATCAAGTGGACATCTGTACCTGTCAACTCTGCTTTGAGAGAGGCAAAAGGTAGAAAAGCAGAAACAGTAGTTTGACCTTGATCCGAGTGACTCAAACAGTCGATTCTGGTGTAACAGAGTATAGTGTGTATACAACTCAGAAGGCTTATCCTGGTGCCACTTCCTCCACTCGGTAGTCTCTCGTCTGCTGGAAGACCTTGTCAGCCATCACGTGACCGCTTCCATCCACTCACATGAGACCTGGAGACAGCATGTGTTCTTTTCTCTGCCAGCTAGATCTCGCCGTTCCCTTTCGGAGGCGAATTTGAACACTTGGTTGCCATATTGACATCTAAGGGAGGAAAAGGGAACCGGTACACAGGCAGCAGGCATCTCAGATCCAAAGGAATTTCCATTCTAAGGGCTTCATTAGCTTATTGATATTATTTTCTTGTCCAAATCCCAAAATGCATAGATTCCCAACAAGTCCCATGCCCTTTCGGAGGACTCGTGCCCGAGAGAGAGAGAATGAAAGAAAGAAGTGAGAGGTTTGACCTTGAGCTGAGTGACACTAACATATGCATACACAGAGTCAATTCTGTCGTAAAGAAGAATAGACTGTCAACGCTGCAAAGAGGGAGAAAGAATTGAGGTAGAAGGTGGCTAGGGTGGATAGCAGAGACTTCGCCTTGAGACATTGATTCTGGTGTTAAGAGATCCTACCAGTTTGGGGTGACAATTTCAAAGTGAATTGTTTGAGCATTTCGAGAAAGATCAAGCAGGGTTGCCACTAGCGTAGAGTTGACTTTTGTATACAACTCGAAGATGAAGCGTTTATCGTAGGCAAGAACAGTGGATGATCAGAGGACGAGTCAAAACTGTTCACAGCTCAGAAAACAACACGCCGTATTGAGATAAATTAGACTTCGCGTCATCTTGCCCCGTTCAATTGACGAAAGCACAGGACCTACCTTACTACCAACCTCCTCCCCGTCTCATACCCGCATCAGGACTCGAACCTACAGCCTCCTCTGTCGATCGCCAACGACTCTCGGCCACCGAGCCACTTCAGCTACTTTGTATCGCGTAAATTAGCAATTGTCCTTTTCTGATTACATGAGAGACTTAGAAAATCCTTTTAAAATTTGATTAAAAATCCAGTCTAAATGTAAACCTTATTTGACAGCATTATTCCAGTGATTATACAACATAGTCATGACAGAAACTCGGTAAAGAACAATTGGATTTGGAAAAGATAATCTCTGTGCAAGCGCATTACTACTGCAACTCCATCTTGTGGATTATTCCAGAAGTAATTTACAGAACGCTGTACCCTAACGTAGAGTGAAAGGGTAAACATTCGTCTTTAGAATACACATTCGCAGCGAAATCATCTTAAACGCAAGTTTGCAGAAGCGTCGACCAGAATTAAAGAAAACCAAGAGGAAGAAACGGCATAGTCGCAGAGATAAAAGAGATAGTAGGGGAGAAAGCACAGCAATACAATATGAGAAGCTCTCCCCCCCTATCCTACTCGATCCGCTAAGCAAGTCGAGATTAACCGCAACGGTTCTCGTAAGCTGGATTTTAGCAGACGCAAGTCTCAATTTATGGACCCTGGGCTAAACCATAAATGACTACGGGCAATAGTATTTCAGGCCTACCAGCGCTCCCTCTCTTGGTCGGGCAATTATGAAGAGAAACTGAGGAAGAGGACTCAGACCCCCATATGCCGCAGTTTCCGTTAGGGGAAAGGAGGAATTTGAGGATAACGTAATGTAATGTGGCCGCAGTTATGTTCATTCCTGCCGCCATTGTTTATTATAGACGGCGCCTTTCTTTGGTTCATGGGAGTAGCGAAACGTGAATGTTACTACAAAGCTAATCAGACATCCTAACGATTTGGACACGAATCATAGGATTACAGTTCCTGTGACTATACTAAACGCTTATTGTACTGGCGGCTGACAAGTGGGTGTCAGTGTTGCCACATGAAGGGAAATTTCCCTTTTTGAAGGGAAATTTGGAGCTAATTTTAAGTGAAAAGGGAAAAGGGAAATTCGATGAAAAATAGCGAATTTTCAGGGAAATTTTAAGACAGACCTAATATTAATTATATTAAACATTATAAGAGATTCCAGTTTTCAAAATGAGAATGTTTTTTTTAAAAAAAAAATGTCGTATACTTTGTTCTAAAAGGAAGGGTGGAATTTGGGTTGGTCCACATCTGGCTACCGGTTAGGGCTGGAGGTATTGACCATTAACCCTTATGTCCAGGCTGTGGGAGTGGGTGGCTAATTCCAAAGGTGGGGATGAGTGATGATATGATGAAATTTATGAATGGACACACAAAAACAGCCATCCCAGGCCGGGATTCGAACCCGGGACCACTGGCGTTGTAGCATTTCAAAGTTAAATTGTTTAACATTTTATACATACATACGAACATGGATCAATGATAATATTTATTATTATTATTATTATTATTATTATTATTAATTCCTTGGATGAAGGGAAAAAATGGGCGAGAAAGGGATTTTTTTTCCTTGCAAAGGGAAATTGTGCTTACAGATTGTGGCAACACTGGTGGGTGTGCCCTTGATCGGGTGGCAATATCAGTTCCGGTGTGAACGTTTTAGGAACAACACCGGCTCCCATAAGGTAACGTTCCAGGAACAACATCGGTTATGTTTTAGGAGCAATATTGGATCCCTTGAGGCAACGTTTCAGGAACAACATCGGCTACGTTGTAGGAACAACATCGACTCCCTTGACACAACTTTCCAGAAACAACATAGGCTACATTCTAGGAATAACATGGGCTTCTCTGAGACAACGTTTCAGGAACAACATAAGACTCCTTTGAGGCAATGTTCCAGGTTACGTTGTAGGAACAACATTAGCTACGTTCTGCGAACAACATCGGCTACGTTCAACATTGATTGGCTTACCACAGGAAACGTTGTCAAGTGTTGCTGTGATTCATGAGGCTCCACTAGATACTAGCAACCCTCACTTACAACCGTATTCATCTTCATTGTCGCGAATGAAAATAAGAAAGACACACAATACATGTACGTATATGTGATAGAGAAAACTCGTAGAAAGAAAGAGAGAGATAGATCGAAAGATGTAAAGAAAGAAAATATATGATATAGAAAGTGATAAGAATTTAACCAGATACAAAAAGAGAAAGCGATAATATGAACACACAGGGAAAAAAGACAAAAAATGAGAGAGAGAGAGGGTGAGAGATATAGATAAAGATACAGAAAGGAGAGCGACATAAATGGGAAATAAATTGAGAAAAAGAGAGAGCTAAAGAATACAGAAAGGGAGAGAGATGATATGGAAAGAGAGACAGAAATAGAGAAGTATGCTGCAAAATTAGGAGAGAATGTAAGGAGAAAGAGAGAAATGGTGAGATACAGATAGAGCAAGAGAAGGACAGAGGGAGAGAGGCAGACAGAGGGCATAGATAAAGATAAACAAAGAAATGAGAGAGAGAGAGAGAATATATCAATAGATAGAGACGGGCAAAGATACAGAACAATGAGAAAGTATTTACATGAGAGAAAAAGAAGCAATAGGGTGATGATAAAAGAGAGCGAAGAGGGGAAGTGAGTAAAACGAATGATGAAGCAAAATACCGAGAATATAGACACAAAACGGGGAATGTCCGATAAAAAAAACGCAGGCTGGGGATTTGAAGATACAGTTCTTTCTGATGCTGGATAGCGCGGCAAATTGATTGGTCACACAGCAATCAGACTTAATTGTTTCACAGGGGTCCAGGCAACGTGAGTTGCAAACGGATTTGGCGAAAGAGAAAGGAGGAGGGGTAGAGGGCAGGATCATGAAGCCGGAACGCAGGGGGACGTACAGAAACTCTATTGGGAAGCCACTCCTGGAAATTGAAGCAGGAAGGTAAAAAATCGCAAATTTTGATGACTGGGAGGAAAGAGAAATATTTTTTTCACGATAATATTGAAGTAGAGGATGCGATCTTTTTTCTAAATCCAATCAGGATTTACAATGAGAAAATTATTCTGTCGAATCAACAGACACTGTTGAAAAGTGAGGATCATAGGCCTTGGACCGTTGTTGGTCTAGTGGCTAGCGTAATTGGGTACAAATGTTCCATTCATCTTATTGTCGTTCATCCGCATTGTTCTGTTCTTCTAATATCAGCAAAAGTTTGTATTCCTGTATCATTCTTATTTAGCGCCAGAGCGTGGTCTGCTAATCAGATATGGTACTTGTGTAAACATTAATGTTCCAATTATTTGAAAATGTAAAATGAAACACGTTACTACTGGAAGCGAAGTAACAATAATGCTTTTGGAAACAAAGTAACGCTAACGACAAGACCTTAGTTCTGGAAGCAAGTAACGCTAACGGCGAGGCGTTACTTCTGGCATCAAAGTAACGCTAATGGCAAAAAGTTACTCCAGGAATGAAAGTAACGCTAATGGCAAAACATTACTTCTGAAAGCAAAGTAACTAGAAATCACTTTTGGAAGCAAAGTAACGTTAACGGCGTAACGTCACTTCTGGAAGAAAAGTAAAAGTAATATGTTACTTTTGAAAGCAAAGTAACAGCGTCAGTAACGAGTTACTTTCTTCATTAAACTATCCAATTATGCTTAACAATGCCGTCGTTTTCCCTTCATATTCTATCCCATTATAAAGTCACATGTCCATCTTTGTATTAAAAAAAAAGAGTTGATTCTAAGATGGCTGAATTGATGTTGGTTGTCATGTTGGTAACATGCTCTAACATGTTTCCTGTATCATTCATTTGGATCTTTGATTAAAGTTTCTCTATCCGTATTTATTTTATACAGGTGTTTGCATATTATGAACCACCCTGTACTACGTATTGAATATTTTCAGTGCAGCTTACCTCTATCACATCAGAATACTATAATTCTGATGACCAAGAAGTTCAGAGAAGAAACTACAGTCTATAACGTGAATATGTTAAGTATAACCTCCTTGTCCTGTATGTAACATTTTCTCTTTGGTGAAAATGAAGGAGGGTGATATTGAACGTTGTTCCTGCTGGGTTTGCAGTGATTATATTCACAGCAATCGCCGGATGCGTAACCGATTCGAACTCGTTCGAGCACCCACAAGAAAACACACCCACAAAACGAGGAACTTTTACGACCTGAGAATTAACTCGTATAGGTGGCAGCAGTTACGGCGAGCTCACGTGACCCGTCCCAACTCGCTTCCTCATTAGACCGTTGCGTAACTAATCGCTCGTAAATTCTCGTTGTACTTCCAGGTGTTATGGGAACTTTTCGTGTTTTGCTTGCGACGTCCGCAGCTAATCATTGGCTTGTCGTTGGCTGTTAATTACAGTTGTTTTACAGCGTGTGTAATCTTGCTTGTCTCCACAACACTAGAAAAAAAAAAACAGCAGATAAGGGTAGGTGCCTCTCTGTATACACAGACACACACACACACACACAAACGAGACTTGCATTGTCGAGCTCTTATCAGGCTCCACCATCTACGCAAGCCAAAAACACCCTTTCAGCGGTGAATAATTGAGTCCCTGTAGTATACAGCCTCTCCATTGTCCTGCTTGGTTTTATTGGGGATGATCTCGTGACTCGGAAACGGAAGAAAGAAAAAACATGTTTCTTTTTTTCAGAGTTAAATCTAAATTTGGTAGGACAACTGCGCAGATTTATGTCCTAAAATGTTAATCAAGAACTCATAATACTAGGAATTGCATAACAATATAGGTTGGAGCTTCGGTAACGGCACTATGTGCAAAAATCCCCCGAAAACGCAGATTGACTACGCGAAAAATGATAAATTTTCTGGTTTAAAAACTCTAGGTGACTTGATTTTGGTAATGTAGTTTTGCCACTTTTGGCTAATCGCGATCAGGATGAGTGGCGATATGATGAAATTGATGAAGCGATAAATGGACACTCCTCGGTTAACAGGCCTGACATTGCATTTGACGGAAATTGTTCTCTGAAGTTGTGAGTGTTGAAAATTCAAAGACAGTTAGGTTTCTGCTTAGAACACACAGCATTATTAAAGTAAAACTTGGGCTACAATTTTAAAATATATTGCGTAGTTTTGAATAGGAGCGAGGGTGGAAAAATTTAAACTTTTTGACTATGATAACTTCCATTAATTTACTGTTTTTTAGTTGTAATTTTGGAGAAGCATGAAAGATTGGAGTCTCTTCTGGTACAGGATTTGAGCTAAATTGGTCAAACAGTTTCAACCTACACCGTAACAAAATTTCCGAAGATACTCTTTGTGTGGCTCGGGAGAGATTTGGTTTCCTGAACGAACAAACGTTTGGGGGAGGATGAGATTTCATTGTTAAATGAAAAACTTCTATTCTAGGTAAAAGTGGGTTTATTATTTATGCCGGGTGAAAGAAGGGGAGACACTTACTGGTAGCATGGGAATTTTCTCCCATGCCCCCTTTCATACACGCCTATTGCGCTAACGGAGCGAATTTACAATACCGGAAGTATCTCCAATTTGTTTGAAATTCGGCATACTCACTAATTTTGACCTAATCACGAATCTGCACTTGAAATTTGGCGGTCACATCTAGAAATTGCGAGATAACTCGAAAGAAGTGCTTCCGGAGCAAGCACCCTTGATTTATGAAGAAAACAACTTCTTTTTGCAATGATCAGCGTTTCAAAACTATGTTCATGATGACCCTTAATTTTTACTATGCTTGCCTAACCTAACCTAACCTAACCTTACCGTGAATGGTTTATGGGGCAAACATTTTTTCCACCTTATACAAGACGCCATTTTCTCAAATGCATATCCGTAACGAATAGCGAACTTCACATGTTCACATCATCAAACATGGCTACCATAATAGTGTATCGACAATCATTGCGTTAATATGTGCACGTAATTTCGCAATTTCTGGAAGTGACCGCCAATTTTTAACTTCAGATTCTTGATTACGAATCCGAAATTAGTGGGTATGCGTAATTTCAAAGCAATCGGAGATACTTCCGGTATTGTAAATTTATACCGCGCTAACCATCGAACTTTGTTGCAACTATTAATGCTGATGCCCGCTAGGTAGCACCCTTGCCTTTGGTGTTATCGGTATCCTATTTGATTTCTGTGGAATCACAGTAAAGTTTCAGTGTTGATCAAGCATCGTAAGGGGAGCTTCTCAAAAGCAATATTAGCTGACTTCAGCGATGGGACTCAAATGAGTTGATCACTCGTCGACCAATGAATATTCGTTTTACAAATGTTTCTCGCAGTGTAGTTGCTCCAACTCCACGGAGTTTTTGGCGGAATATCTGGCACAGTATTCGAACCTAAGACCTCCAGCTTTGTAGCTGCTGGCTACGGTAATCGCTGCCTCAGGAAGACACTGCGCTGGAAGATAGAGTGCTTTTTTTCTTGAAGTGGCATCACTTTTGGAACAAATTCTTTTAGTGGTCGCGTGACAAATGACCAACTAGTTTTGTGAGAGTTATGTGAACGTGTTTACGCGTTGGTTGCAAATTATTACCTCACGTTAGTGAATTAGAATCAGTAATGTTTACGCGCCACGAACACCGATTGTACATAAATTCTCAGGTTGAACGTAGACCAAACGCATTGCAAATTACCGAGGGATTGCAGGAGGCTTGGTGACTCAGCTCTTACATATCGCACCGTGGCTAGACGGGCAAGGATATTTCCAGTTATCGGTGCTCCCCTGATGCACAGTGGTAGCGTCGTTGCCTTGTAATCAAGGGGTACCGGGTTTGATACAATGTGGAGGCACATAGTGCTTTGGATTCAACTTTAAGCTGTAGGTCCAGTCACGATTAGCGTTAATGTGCAAAAAGTGGTCTTAAAACCATAAAACACCAAATCAATCAATCAATGAATTTCCAGTTGTCGGTGAATCAGCTGCCTAACAACACAACGGAGGGTACCCTCGAACCGCAACAGATCAACATCACCTGGATGCACTTCGCACCTCTGGAAAAAGCCCGCCTACAGACATGTAAAGAATTAGGAGTTACATTGAGCGTTTCACCATCAGCTGTGCACAACATGTCAGCAAAGGACCTTGTCATGTGTAAATTTCGGCGAAATTTGTGTCACATCATCTTACAGAAGTGGAGAACTAACAACAATGGAAACGTAAACGCATATAACGTGAAAGAGTTGTGTTCTGGAGAGCTGTGACCGTGTTTACATGTTAATCGTAGATAATTACCAAGTGTTAGTGAATTAGAAGCAGGTTGGTGTAATGTGTGTGCATTTGATCGCTCCAATAATGTTTACACGCCAGGTTACACGTGGACAGAGCAAGATGAAGCTGTATTTCACCGCATTGGACATAATATAATCTAGATCCTATGAACTTGAAATGAAAAGACAATCACATGAACGACGCCATCTGGCTTCACCACGACTAAGTATTTTGAAACAAGAGCAGTAGTCTTACTGAAAAAGGTTAACAAGTGACAACTACGCATCTTAAATACTAAACACGTTACTCAAGTAAGTATGTTCTGTCCTGAACCGCGCAAACAAAACAAAGTGCTTCAGTTGCCAAATGGATCGGCCGCTGAAAGCCATTTCGCCGTTTGCAAACTTCCCTAATAGCACTACGGCTGGATATTTATTTGTTTCGAGTAGCGCTAGGCATGCATAATAAAAAAAAAAGCGGTGCTTGCGTATATCAGGAGGAGGCTCCCGCAGGAATTTTAGGGAGAATTGGCGCTAGCAACGCTTATCGATTTCAAGCGGGGAAGCAGATTTACGGTTATCGAGGATTCCACGGCTAATTACAAGAACCGAACTCATGTTTCTCCTTCTGCGAGACATTAAACCTTGGCACGCACATGAGGAAACGAAAGGAACGGCTCCGAGGACAAAAGAAGATCTGGATTGAAGAACGCCGCGTCGCGCTTTACAGGTACGTATTCGCGGTTGCATAACTTCCAAGGATATTACGTGTAAAGCGTTCAGGGACGTCGGCGTTGTCGTTTCTTGCAATTAAGGAGCTTTACGAGGCACAAACTATCCTCGACATGTTGCTAAGGAATTGACAGGTTTATGCCCTCCGATGAAGAGCCCTGTTTATGTTGCCTGTTACGCGGCCGTTGTCTTTGATCACAATGCACTTATGTGTAGGTTAATGAGGGTGTTCGTGGATCGGTTTCGACTTTGGGAAAGCTTTCGAACTGGCTCTTAAAACGATCTCACTTGCAGCGGAATTCAATATACTCGTTTGGGGGCCGGGTTTAAAATGTCGTCGTGGCTCCTCCCACAATTATTAGTTTGAGAAACGCATATCTTCAATGCTCTCTGTTATCAACCAAGGTAATATAATGTCATGCTTGTGTTCGATTTTATGTACAAAAAACAATTTAATCCATGACTCAAAATCTTACAACTTTACATAGCTCCATACTTGACATTGTAAATGTTTCACAATCTCTCAACTGCCTCACTTAAATACCGGTTTCGTTCAGTATAATCGCAGTTTTTCTCCTGTTGTTCTGGTTATTATTTTGTACTAAAGTCACTCGTTGAAAGCAAGTAAACTACCCATCGACTTCAATAATAATACTTCCTTAATAAAAATCATTTAATTCTTCCGAAGGAACAAAACTTTCACTCAAATTAGATCAAGTTCCTCAAATCCTATGCCTGTTCAAGATTTGATAAGTTGAATGTATTTGCAATCACGAAAACACCGACATCTAGTTTTCTCTTATTAAACGAAAACATCGTTTTTCGTACTTGGCATCACTTTTCTGTTACGTTTCGGCTAATCACGACGGTTAGGATGAAGGGTCACTTGCGAAGAATACCCATGCCTAGGCTGGGATTCGAACTCTGAACCTCTGGCGTTCTACCTTTCTTGAAAACATATTTCTGTAATTTAACGTTGAGACCATACTACTTGGAGCCGATACAAATTCCAATACTCTTATTGATTCTCATTGATGCCAATACTTAAAAGATTCAAAATAGTTCAGAACGTTTAAGAACTATATCTACTAGAGTTATGCTTTAAAAATATTCGGAACTGCACATAATTTAATCACCAAATCTATTTCTCCCGCCAATGCTGTTTCAAAAATAATGTACAGTCACCAGCAATAAAACTGGGCTACTTAAATCCTCAAATACTAGCTTCCTTGTAACTCGTTATGTGTGTTGCCAAACTCTACAGCGGTGGTAGAAGTTGTCAATGGAATTTTACCGGGTAACAATGCGATCTCCGCCGAACGGATTTCTTCATTTTTACAGAAGAAACATACGGAAATGAGTTTCTGTAGCATTCTGAAAGTTCGTGGAGGTATTTTCTTCCATCGTGGAATCTATTCGACCGGGAATTCATGTATTTTTGAAGAAAAATATCTCTCCGACGCACAATGACCGTTGCTTGTATTTGCTTCCTCTACGTCAACCGGATGTTCCGTACTACGTTTCATGACGTAACCCCATGTCAGTGTTTCCAACCAGGCCGTTGTTTTGCAAGAAGTGAAGGCGATTTTTTTTAAAGCTGTATCGCATTGTTTTACGAACTCATTTTAACTATGCTTGCCTAACCTAACCGAACCTAACCTAACCTTGCCGGAAATGGTTCGTGGGGCTATCCGTAAATGGTTTTTGGGGCTATCCGTCAATGGTTGTCGGGGCTATCCGTCAATGGTTTTTGGGGCTATCCGTCAATGGTTTGTGGGGCTATTCAGGTATTTTTCGGTTACGAAGGTTGGAAACACTTCATACCCTCATGATTCAACAACGCGACTCAAGCTGTGCCCGCCATATTGTGTGTTACGGAAGCCAAAAAAGGAAGAATAATAAATAATCACTGCTAATGTGAAAAATTGGAATTATTTTCGTGAAAGTAGCAAAAATGCCATCTTAAAGAATATTTCGCAATGCAGAATAGGTAAGTACGAATATTAAAAATCACGAAATAAACGAGTTAGAGGTGTTCGGTGGAGATCGCACAGGTACCTGTTACCTGTTACCGTTACAGGCCACTTATCACCGTTGAGTTAGGCAACACACATAGCGCCTTGCAAGAAAGCGTGTATTTCAGAATATAAGTATCCCAGTTTTATTGCTGGTGACTGTACGTTACGTATTTTGCCTAATTTCAAGGATATTTAGAATCCGCGAAAGGGACGCGCAGTTTTTTTGTGGACCCTGACATACCTGGAGAAGTATCGGTCAGTATACGTGGTTAAATTCCAGCTGATATTTTCCATACCGATGCCATTGGTATCGGTACAGACTCAGTCGTACTGCACCGCAAGGTTTGCACTCACCCTCGCAGCTCGTCCTCGCCGTCACCCTCAAACGCCCTCGCCTTGAACCAACACGACCTCATAAGTCTTCGGGGGGGGGGGGAGGAGGAGGAGGTTTGTTTTCGCTCATGAGCAGTGGCGTCGAAGGGCTCCAAAACGGGGAGGAGCGGGGCAGGAGAGTTTACTATCCCTTAGTAGATAAGCATTAGTGTTTGGCGATATATCATCCAGACTATATATCACGATATTGAAAAATATCGTGCAGGCGATATGAAGTAGACGGTATTTCGTCACGATTTTTTAGCGATCGTTTTGGCCCTATATTGTCACGATATTTGGCAATATATATCGTGTCCACGATATATCGACACAATATTTGACGATACATATCGTGGCGGCGATATATCGTCACAATATTTGGCGATATATATCATGTCCACGATATATCGACACGATATTTGGCTATATATATCTTGTCCGCGATATATCGTCACGATATTTGGCGATATATCATGTCCGCGACATATCATCACGATATTTGGCGATATATATCATGTCCCCGACATATCATCACGATATTTGGCTATATATATCGTTTCCGCGAAATGTCGTCATGATATTTGGCGATATATATATATATCATGTCCGCGATATATCATCACGATATTTCGCGATATATATCGTTGATACGATATATAGTCGATATCACGATACGGAAAAAATATCGTATCGTATTGTATGTGACAATATTTAAGTTGAAGATATATCGCCATATCAAATTACGGATATCGTCCATCCGTATTCAGCATAGTGCGGGGATGAAAGTGCCAAAAAAGGGGGCACCAGCCCCCTGCGCCCCCCTAATGGCTCCCACTGTCCATGAAGGTTGCCCTCCGTATGTTGAACACCTCTGTTTTTAACTGGTACCCAGAATGGTATGGCTACACCATGAGACACTCTTGTTTCAGTATCCATTTATATTGCATTGCTCCATTAAAGCTGTCTTATTTGTCAAGAATTCTCTAATTTCACGACATTCTACAGTTCGTCTTGAAGACCATGTTTCCTCACAACTTTAACGCACACCCCTAGCTTTGTTCGAAAAGAATCTTCTTCAGTGTCAGAATTTGCCCCCGAGGCCATCACTAACGTGCATTGAAGTTAGATATATTATTATCGACCTGTTTCGCGCCGTGTACCGGAAATATATCTACACCTTCCCAAAGCCTCTCAAGAATGCATTAAAAAGTTTAGCCCCATTCTTCTTCCTCTTGGCTCCAAAGTTCTCGGAAGAGTTCTTTCCCTTCTCCCAGCCTTTCCATGCAGCTCCATTCCACAGGTATACGGCGGGGGACATGCTGACTGGGGTTCAATCAGGGGTCCTTCCCTCTGAAGACCTCTTCATCTTCATTCGTCCAAATCTTCTCTTGGATTCTGGTTAGATCAGAGCCAGCCCCGAGGCAGAAGTGCAGCAACGGACCGAATTTAACATTGCATGAGAAAATTTCCCTGTTTTAAAGGAGACTGTGCTGCCCCCATTTGCCTCGGTGGAGGTTGGAGGGATCTGGAGTTGACCTGTAAGCTTGTGAGCAGAATACAAGCCTTAGAAATATAGGAGTAGGGTTGCTTCTTGTTTCTCGCTGTCGTAGACCTTTATTACATAGAATCTTATGGAAATAAAGATAATAATATAGCCTGTATACACAATGAACATTAGATAGATTTATCAAGTAATAAAATTAAATAATGAAAAATATATTCGTTTAGACGTTGTTGTATAATTTCCTCTGACCTTATTGGAAGGCAAGGATTATATTGGAATCATAGGGATTTGAACGACACGAAGGAC
Source organism: Lepisma saccharinum (assembly GCF_977018435.1). Lineage (NCBI taxonomy): Eukaryota > Metazoa > Arthropoda > Insecta > Zygentoma > Lepismatidae > Lepisma > Lepisma saccharinum. The sequence goes on along the minus strand of NC_139241.1, from coordinate 56,483,859 downwards.
GTATTTAGGGGGTCCGGGACCCCCCCCCCCTAGTCGAAAGACTTAATAAGTACGAAATTAAATAATGACAATATACTCGTTTAGCATTTGTTGTAATTTCCTCTGAACTTATTAGAAGACAAGGATTATATTGGGATCATACGGCTTTGAAGGACAGGGAGGATGTATTTAAGGGGGGTCGAGGGGTTTGGACCCCCCGAAAGACTCACCAAGTACTAAAATTAAGTAATGAAAATATTAGCATTCGTTGCATAATCGATGGTTATCATGGACGTCCGCGGTCTTTTTCCAGGGAGGGGCAAGGAAGGTATTTTTTCCAGGGGGGGGCATGGACCCCTTGCCCCCCCTTCCGGGCTCCTATAATGGTTATTAATTTCCTCTGAACTTTCTACAAGGCAAGGATTATATTGGGACCATACGGCTTTGAATGACATTACAAAGAAGATTTATGTACACTACTACTCAAAATAATATGCATAAAACAATCAGAAACTTACTTTTCTCCAACTATATGTAGGCTAACATAATTTTTGTTATTCGATAAATCTTCAATTATTCATTTATTTGACATTAATTTCATTTGCCAGGGCACTTGTTTTTATGTAAATATTCCGATCTTAACTACAGGTAAGCTACGTAATGAATATGCACTGTTATATCTCTGTTCATATACAGTCTTTTTACCTATTCGTGTAATAATAATATAATATTGATGTATGTATTGTGATTATAATTAATATTAATTTGATTTAATATAGTTATTTTTAATTAAACATTATTATTATTACTATTATTATTATTTCTGAGACACTTGGTTCGAACCCCCCTGAAACATATTTCTAGATACGTGCCTGGATTAAGGGTACCCAAATGTTAACCCTTTTATGTAGTTGGAATGCTGCAGGAAGAGTATTTCGCTCGAGCGCCAAATAGTTCACACGGACGACGCTAGATAGCGCGCGAAATTTAGAGCTTCTTTTCTCGAGCAAATAACGGTATACGCTCGAAGCCCAGTAGCACACGTATAACCGTAATTTGTCTGTGGTAGTGGGCTCTCAAATGTGGACCGTGAAGAGAAAGACTCAGTGAAATTGGAACTTTAGTGAACATAGTCAGTATCTCCATGTTGATATGTAGTTCAGTGTATCTTAGCTGTGTATGGAAACAGACGCCAGAGCCTCGCAGGACTGCATAACATTTCCAGGTAGATTTCTGTTTACACTAGCCTTTCGTGCTAAGACGAATCGGACTCCATTTGATGTCGCTGTTGAGTTCTTTGACACACATAAATCGGTGCTTTCTTCCATGAGTCATACATGTGTCACTAGCATCATTATGTTATTCTCCAGTTGATTACGTCGCTTCCTTAACACAGAACTTCGGTGTTTTGTTCCATGAGAAATACATCGCTCGCTGCACTCTGTTTCCTCGTTTAATTATGTTGTTCCATTTGGCATGAAGTTCTTGATATGACCACTTGGTTTGCTATATTTTTCACCATTTATTTATATGTTACTTCGTTTCACAATGAACTTGGTGCTATAATCTGTGAGTTATGTATCACTTCCTCTGCTGTATATTTCACCATCTAATTCGTTTCACAAGGGACTTGGTGCTGTAATCTGTGAGTTATGTATTACTTCCTCTGCTGTGTTTTACACCATTTATGTATGGTGCTTTGTTTCACACGAACTCAGTGCTATATTCTGTGGTGATTAGTGAAGTGCTATGTTCTATTTTAACAAATAAATTATGCTTTGTTTCACATGGAACTTGGTGTTATATTTTGTGAGTGATGTGTCACTTCCTCTGCTGTGTTTTACACCATTTATGTATGGTGCTTTGTTTCACACGAACTCAGTGCTATATTCTGTGGTGATTAGTGAAGTGCTATGTTCTATTTTAACAAATAAATTATGCTTTGTTTCACATGGAACTTGGTGCTATAATCTGTGAGTTATGTATCACTTCCTCTGCTGTGTTTTACACCATTTATATATGGTGCTTTGATTCACACGAACTCAGTGCTATATTCTGTGGTGATTAGTGAAGTGCTATGTTCTATTTTAACAAATTAATTATGCTTTGTTTCACACGGAACTTGGTGCTATAATCTGTGAGTTATTTATCACTTCCTGTTGTGTGTTACACAACAATTATATACTATAGTGCTTTGTTTCACACGAACTCAGTGCTATATTCTGTGGTGATTAGTGAAGTGCTATATTCTATTTTAACAAATAAATTATACTTTGTTTCACATGGAACTTGGTGCTATAATCTGTGAGTTATGTATCACTTCCTCTGCTGTGTTTTACACCATTTATATATGGTGCTTTGATTCACACGAACTCAGTGCTATATTCTGTGGTGAT